>NC_053491.1:334177380-334523987 GCF_905171775.1 Rana temporaria
ATTTTTATTTTTTTTAAATTATTTTTATTTTTCTGCTCCAGTGCTCTCAGATTCCGGTTCGGAAGTACAGGGAGTTAGTGGTGGGTCACCTGATTAATGCAGCGAAGGCAGGAGTCACCCTGAGATGGAGGGACTCTAGATCTCCCTCTATAGCAGGATGGCTCAATAGGATTCAGGAGATTGAGGTGATGGAGGATCTGGTACTATCAGCCCAAAACAGGAGGGAACAATACAATGAAACTTGGTCAGGATGGAAAGTATTTATTAACTCAGAGGAAGGAAAGAGAATGCTGGAGGAGAGATAGGAGGAGTAGAGAGGGTCGTGCTGAAAATGAGTAGGGACATGGGTGCATGAGGAACATATAAGATTGCAGGTCCTGCGTCTCGGGGGAGTGGAGAGAGGGGAAGAGAGAGGGGTTGAAGGGGGTTTTTTTTTTTGGGGGGGGGAGGGTTGGTTGGGTTTTGGTTTTATTTATGGAGGGAAGAGGGGTAAAAGGAGAGAGGGATACAGGAAACACAGACTTGGAGGTTGATTTATGGGGCCTAGATGATTAGATTAAGGAAAGGGTAGAAGATGATGTTTATGTTTTGTTCAATGTTCTGACTCTGTGGTTCCAGTGAATGAAGAATCTTGGAATATGTATTTGGTTTTTGTATGTATCTCTCCTTGGATAAAATAAAAATATAAGATATGTAAAAAAGAAAAATTATTTTTATTAGTTATAAAAGACACATAAAATATAACAACAGCCGGCCAGCATACGCTGAGCTGTACTAGGCCAACATGGCTCATTACAAAGGTACAAACAAGGACCGTCTAACTAACAGAGACAGTGCCTAACTAACAACCTAGTGAAAAAACACGATCCCCCCCTCCCCCCACTTTTTAGTGAATTTTGACAAAAATACTACACTATATAACCCAGGGTTTGACAAATTTGCTTGGAATCTAGGAGCCAGCTAAAAAAGTTAGGAGCCAGAAAACGCACCCCGTCCCGACGAGCTTGCGCGCAGAAACGAACACATACGTGAGCAGCGCCCGTATATGTAAACGGTGTTCAAACCACACATGTGAGGTATCGCCGTGATTGGTAGAGCGAGAGCAATAATTCTAGCCCTAGATCTTCTCTGTAACTCAAAACATGCAACCTGTAGATTTTTTTAAACGTCACCTATGAAGATTTTAAAGGGTAAAAGTTTGTCGGCATTCCACGAGCGGACACAATTTTGAAGAGTGACATGTTGGGTATGAATTTACTCGGCGTAACATTATCTTTCATAATATTAAAAAAAAATGGGGATAACTTTACTGTTGTCTTATTTTTTAATTAAAAAAAGTGTAATTTTTTCCCAAAAAAGTGCGCTTGTAAGACCGCTGCGCAAATACGGCGTGACAGAAAGTATTGCAACGATCGCCATTTTATTCTCTAGGGTGTTAGGATAAAAAATATATATAATGTTTGGGGGTTCTAATTAGAGGGAAGAAGATGGCAGTGAAAATAGTGAAAAATTACATTAGAATTGCTGTTTAACTTGTAATGCTTAACTTGTAATACCAACGGCCACCACCAGATGGCGCCAGCTTTCACATCTGGTGGTAATAACTTGTAATACCAACGGCTCACCACCAGCTCACCAACAACAAAAAAACAAAAAAATGTTATTTTCTTTTTTGCCCCCCTTCCAAGCCAAGTCGCCAGGACCCTATTTCTAGTCGACATGGCGACCTGGCGACTGGGATTTGTCGAGCCCTGATATAACCTATTGTTCTTTCTGGAATTGGCTCATTGTCCACCGAAAGGACCTCTTGGGGATCATTTGAATATGCTGTACCCATTATTGCTCTTTAAAGTGACGAGAGGAAATACTATTGGATTTATGTGAAAAGCGAGTTAGGCCTCATGGCTATCTGTGGTTGGTAAGTGTGAATTCTTGCCCCCACTGTGGTGGAGCACTCTTGAATTAATTTTCAAGGCACATCTTTCTTTGAAGCACAGTGATTGGAAAAGCTTTGAAGGACTTTACTACTTTTACACATTTTGGTTCATTTGTTGATTGTTTCACTTTATTGAAATTCTGTATGTTTTGTGGCCTGAAAATTTTAAGTCAAAGAGCACATCCAATCGGCATTTGTATCTCTCTTTAAAGTGAACCTTTTCAAAGATCATGCCCACTAAAGTATTTACACATTCTGAATAGACAGTAAACACACTTTAAGGCCTCATGCACACAAGACGTTTTGCAAACTCTCCTAGAAGCCTTTCCTCCTGGCAGCAGCATTTTGGCAAAAAAAAAGCCTGACGCTTGTAAAAGTCTCTAAAATTTTTACAAGCTTTTAGGTGCGTTTACAGGCGTCAATAGCTTGGGCCGTTAATTCATTTCATTGACCCAAATAATAATTTATAATAATAATAATTTATTCTGGCTATTAAAATGAAATAACACTCGTAGTTTTTTTGCTGCTCCTTTACAACCCCTTTAATCTAAAAGCCTGTACACACCATATGAAAATCAGATGGGAGAATATGTACGACGAGCTGTCTGCAGATTTTCACATAGTTAGTACGGTGCTTTCGACAGCCGATTTTGCTTTTTTTGGTCAGACAAAAGCTGGATGTGCAGACTATACATTTTTTGCCCGAAGTGAACTCAACGTCCGATTTTCGCTTCATTAGTATGGTTTTCGTGTGAAAAAAAAAACATAAGAGCAAGACTACGCATGCTCAGAGTAACATTCACTGGTTAATATGTTAACGTTTAATTTGATTTAGAGTAGAAAAGCACTAGAACAACAGATGAAAGTGGTTTACTGGAGAGCAATATTTGACTGTACAATAATCCAATGGAAAAAACTACAAACTATTATTTGACTTTCTATTTTTGACATATAAAGATACGATACATATAAAATATCAAGGTTACCCAAATGTCAAATATATAATTTTCTGTAGAGCTGTGAGTTATTTTGCACATATACATTGTAAATGTTTTTAGATCTTGCACATTTTTGGAATCTTTTAATCTTAGTTTCTATTTGTGCCTGTGGTTCTTATTGGTCCCTGCATTTAGAACATACAGTAGCTCCTTGCCTTTTTATGAAAAGGTAAGAAGCTATGAACTGTGCACACTAACCATTTAGAACTAGATTTTTATTAATCTGAGATGAACTGATAAAATACAAAGTCTGGTTGGTTACTAAACATGCAGCAATGGTGGAATATACTTGTAATATCATGTGTGTTCCCCATCATTCTTTACCTGTAGGATATCTCTTTAATGCTGGGCACCAGTGACTGTCGTCATATTTGTGAGCCCAACCCAAGGATTGTGGGACTAGTAGTCTTTCTGACCAGAGATTC
Source organism: Rana temporaria (assembly GCF_905171775.1). Taxonomy (NCBI): domain Eukaryota; kingdom Metazoa; phylum Chordata; class Amphibia; order Anura; family Ranidae; genus Rana; species Rana temporaria. The sequence goes on from NC_053491.1 coordinate 334,180,740, forward strand.
CATTGCATAACCATACACTGGGACTACATATCCCAAAAATTCTTTCCAGCATCCAAGGGACTTCTGGGAGAGACTATAAAGAAGACCGGAAATCTGTCCCATGCTTTTTCCATGGGCCTTACGTTATGCACACCTCCCTGTGACGGGGAGAGAGAGGTTGTGGCCTAGCACGCGGTGTTCAAGCGATTCCAGCCTGGCCTCGGAGGGCCTAACCCTGCTTGCTGTTCCTCAGACATCAACATGGCACCAACCCAGCAGGTCGACAGCACGTTTGTCCACACTCCACACCTGTGGGTCATCGCTGGTGAGTTCATTGACGGATGTCTCGTCCCGGGTCCCTGCCCGCAAGGCATCTTGTTTGGTCCAGTCATTGATGAGAGGGCAATTGCCCATCTTCTGCAATCTTTCCCTGGTTACTTTATTGGAACACTGTGTACAGACACCTTTACCTTGGGAACACTTTACTGCACTTCTATTTGAACACTGTACTTAGACACCTCTACCTACAACCATTTCAAGGAATACCATTAGCCTGTTTAAGCCATCTAATGAGCTCCAACTGGCGGTAAAGACTATCAGACCTGCACCTCGGACATTGCTGTTGTTACTATTTAAAGGGGCCTACACTATTCTTATTCTGTTTGATCTCTCATTAGGATCTAAAGCAGCCATTCTCAATCAGGGTTCCTCCTGAGGTGGCTAGGGGTTCCTTGAGCTGTGGCTGATTAACCTCCTATTTGATGGTGCCTACATATGCCACTTGGGGGAGCCAGTGTTATGACACCAATGATCTTTATAGCTCTCTGTAAGGGGGTCATGCTTACCACCACTTTAAAAAAAATTCATTCTTCTCACTGACCACCAAAGTAAGAGGCATTATTCCCACTGACCCCCCAATGAATTGGTTTTATCAGGGGTTCCCTGAGACATGAAAAATATTTTAAGGGTTCCCCTGGGAAAAAAAGGTTGAGAAAGGCTGATCTAAAGGTTGAATAGGCCGGCCTGGGGTTCCCCTTAAGTGTGTGACTACCTGCATTAAACATTTAACCCGAAGGCCCCATACACACGAGAGGATTTATCCGCGAATACGGTCCAGCGGACCGTTTCCGCGGATAAATCCTCTCGAGGATTTGTGCGGATTTCCATGCGATGGAGTGTACTCACCATCGCATTGAAATCTGCGCCGAAATCCTCTGGCGATGACGTGTCGCGCCGTCGCCGCGATTATGACGCGGCGACGTGCGCGACGCTGTCATATAAGGAATTCCACGCATGCGTCGAATCATTACGACGCATGCGGGGGATCCCTTCGGACGGATGGATCCGGTGAGTCTATACAGACCAGCGGATCCATCCGTTGGGATGGATTCCAGCGGATAGATTTGATAGCATGTCATCAAATATTTATCTGCTGGAAATCCATCCCAGGGGATAAATATCCGCGGAAACAGATCCGCTGGAGTGTACACACCATAGGATCTATCCGCTGAAACCCATTCGCTGGGATTTTTCAGCGGATGGATTCTATCGTGTGTATGGGGCCTTATTGTCTTACAAGTCTTGCTACAGGTGGTATCCCATTGTAAATAAATGTGTATTGTATCTTCATACTGTTAAACTGTTCTTAAGCTGTATTTTGGGGAATTCCTCTACCGAGTCTGGGCAGTTATTCAGAACTCGGTTGATCTATTGCCCTCTTTTGTAAATTTTTACTCCAGTAAAAGCTGAGATAATATAAACATTTTGACTTGTGTGACGTGTAATTTAAGGGTGCTTGTGGAAAGATGTCTGAACCCAGAGTGTCAGGTGGTAGCAATAGGAGGAAGGAGATGGACAGCCGCACTCCGAAATAACTTTTCAAAAAAGTTGTCTTTTATTTTCAAGCAGGAACATGCATAATCACCACAACCATAAACCAGGACAGCCGACTAGTTTCGCACTCTTGCTAGTGCTTAATCATGGGGGATGTGCTACAAACATATTTGCACTTTGGATGCCATCAATCTTCTTTGTACCAATGCTCTATATAAGCATGAATTTCTCTTTGGCATGGCACAGCAGCATATTGAACTTGCTTCTTTTGTCTGTTAAGTCAATTATGACATAACAGAAGAGAGCCGACTTTGAACTTTTAATTTCACCTCCATCTAATAGAATAAAAATTAATGGCAGTTTTGGATTTTATAACACATGGAAAGTTCGGTTTGGGCTTGTCTCAACCAAAAGCAAATCCCTTTCCAGAGAGAGGAAAGGTCATGGCAAATTTAATTCTGCTCAAATTTCTTGGACTTCAGAACTGTTAGTCATCTTGGAAGTATAACAATATTTTCTTTTTATGAGTAGTAGGAAGAGAGGGTTTATGGGACTTTGAATGAGGTACCGCCATGTCAGGTAAAAATAATAACATAGAAATGAAGTTACAGTACATGATATATTTATTACAATGTAGAATTCCTATCAGATATTTTGTATCAAATAGATAGGTAGTCACAAGACTTATGCCGCGTACACACGATCGGTTCGTCTCATAAAAACGATCTGATGGACCGTTTTCATCAGACGAACCGATCGTGTGTGGGCCCCATCAGTTTTTTTCCCATCCGTGAAAAAACTTAGGGCCAGATTCAGGTACAATTACGTTACTCCTCGGCGGCGTAACGTATCCCATTTACATTACACCGCTGCAGGTTTACAGCGTAAGTGCCTGATTCACAAAGCTCTTACCTGTAAACTTGCGGCGGTGTAACGTAAATCCGCTCGGCGCTTGCCCGCCTAATTCAAATGGGGCGGGCACCATTTAAATTAGGCGCGTTCCCGCACCGAGCGTACTGCGCATGCTCCGTCGGGTAAATTACCCGACGTGCATTGTGCTAAATGACGTCGCAAGGACGTCATTGGTTTCGGCGTTAACGTAAATGGCGTCCAGCGCCATTCACGGACGACTTACGCAAACGACGTGAAATTTAAAATTTCGACGCGGGAACGACGGCCATACTTAACATTGCTTAGAACACCTAGGAGGTAGCACTAATTTTACGACGCGTATCTCGAAGGAAACAACGTAAATTTAGATCGACGGGCATCGCGGACGTTCGGGAATCGCCGTAACTAGTCATTTGCATATTCTACGCCGACCGCAATGGCCTCGCCACCTAGCGGCCGGCCTAGAATTGCATTCTAAGATCCGACGGTGTAAGTCAATTACACCTGTCGGATCTTAGGGCTATCTATGCGTAACTGATTCTATGAATCAGCCGCATAGTTAGGACGGGCGGATCACAGAGATACGACGGTGTATCAGGAGATACGCCGTCGTATCTCTTTTGTGAATCTGGCCCTGAGAACCTGTTTTAAAATCATCTGATGGTAAAAAAAACGATAGAAAAAAACGATCGTCTGTGGGGAAATCCATTGGTTAAAAATCAACGCATGCTCAGAATCAAGTCGACGCATGCTCGGAAGCATTGAACTCAGCACGTCGTTGTATTTCACGTTACCGTGTTCTGACATGATCGTTTTTTTAACTGATGGTGTGTAGGCAAGACTGATGAAAGTCAGCTTCATCGGATATCTGATGAAAAAATCCATCAGACCGTTTTCATCGGATGAACCGATCGTGTGTTCAGGGCATAACACTAAATATGCTGCTCATAGCATGCAATACAAATAAGAAATAGACATGGTAAATGTACATGATAAAATAAACCGATTGAAGAACATATATAATAGAAGCAAGTAACTGCTGGCATCTAGTGGCACTCAACGCGTTTCTTGGCATTACAGCCATTACTAAACCCTATTTTTTTTGTTTTTTGTTTAAATAACAAACATGTCATACTTACCTCCTCTGTGCAGTTAGTTTTCCACAGAGTGGCCCCGGTCCTCCTCTTCTGGGGTTCCTCAGCAGCGCTCATGTTGCCTCCTCTTCTCGAATGCCCCGTTGGAGAAGCCTTCTCCTTTGGGACACCTGTGTGGGCTCGCTCCCGTGTCCTTTTGCTGCATCTATTGACACAGGCAGCAGGACTCGGCCCCACCCCCGGCGCCTGCGTCACTGGATTTGATTGACAGCAGCGGGAGCCAAAAGCTGCTCTGCTATCAATCTGCACACATGACACCGGCTAGAGGTGGTGTGCTCGTCCCCGGGGTGAGAAAGAACGGATTCAGGTAAGTAAAACGGTGGGTCTGGGGGCTGTTGCATGACAGAAGGTTTTTCACCTTAATACATAGGATGCATTAAGGTGAAAAAACACAAGGGTTTACAACCCCTTTAACAAAGTTCATGCATTACTTTTGTATACGCAAGTCGAGTAGAGGGCCACATCTAAATGAAGTGTTTTTTTTTACAATTTCCAGTTCAATACTAACAAATACACTCACCGGAAACTTTTTTAGGTACACCTTGCTGCTAGTACCGGGTTGGACTCCCTTTTGTTCTTCCAGAGTGGTCTTCTTCCAGGAAAAATCTATAATATTCTGATTGATCCCCCAGAAAGACTAATTATATTAGAGATGTATTTAAATTGTCTGAAAATATAGACTTTTACCTCTGGCCATTAGTGCGCTCATAATATCACCTCTAAGATACAATTGAATTTGTTCTGTTCACTTACTGCGTATAGCACTGGACTGAAGAGCAGAAACATGAGTCACATATCACTTTTTTGTACCAACTAATACTGTGCGAGCATTTAATAAAAAAAGCAGACTATATTATAAAGGGGCTCACTCACGAACATGTGAACACTCTCTTTTCCCCCCCGGGGTCAGTATCACGAGGGAGTCTCACTCACCTTCTTGTCCTGGTCTGCATCAGTCCGGCGGATAGGAGGAGGCAGTGGATGCAGCTCACATTTTAGCTTGTCTCCCCTGCGTTCTGGCCGCCATCATGGCGCCATGTTTAGTGTCCAGTGCACATTGGGCCTACAGTGGCAATTTCCGGAGGTAGGACTTCAGGAGCAACCACGAATAGGGACAGGCCAGCCCTATGCCTCACATGACCCCCCATACGCCCAGTCACAGGACGCCCGACACTAAACATGGCAGGCGGAGCGCTGGGGACGCGGAACTCAAATTATGGGGAGGCAGCCAGTAGTCACACACACTGGTGTGAAAATTCGCCCCCTAAATATCGCGTCTGGGGCCACGTCACCCCCTGTACCCCCCACGCTACGCCACTGGCTACATGCATTACATTTCTTTTGTGGAACCCATTCAAACTGAGAGGTTGCCATACTAACAGTGAGCTATTGTGTTCTGACAGGGGGACTGCTCCCATTCCAGAACACAGTGATTAGCGATCACAGCTCATCGCTGATGGCTTTCCAGCATGCTCGTTCGCCATGAGACCGGAATCTGTTGGGAAAGGAGCTGAGCTGTACACCGCTGTACACGCGGGCCAAAAGACGTCCGATTCCTGCTGAACCATTATTGGCTGATTTTTGGCCTGAGTGTACCCAGCATAAGTAACAAAAAGTATTAAGCTAGTGCAATTGAACGTATTAAAGCTTCCAGCATTTCATGACAGCAAACCTTGCTAACCTTATCAAGTAAAATAGTTAATTCCTTTCTATAAATCTGCATATCAACTATACGAGAAGGACTGCTGTCAAAGAAAGAGAGACACTTGTGAGCTTTGGTGTTTAAGTTCCTAGGTATGTCTTAAGCCTCGTACACACGATCAGTCCATCCGATGAGAATGGTCTGATGGACCGTTGTCATCGGTTAACAGTAAAGCTGACTGATGGTCCATCGCGCCCACACACCATCGGTTAAATAACTGATCGTGTCAGAGCGCGGTGACGTAAAACACAACGACGTGTTGAAAAAAACGAAGTTCAATGCTTCCAAGCATGCGTCGACTTGATTCTGAGCATGCGTGGATTTTTAACCGATGGTCGTGCCTACTAACGATCGGTTTTGTCCTATCGGTTAGGAATCCATCGGTTAAATTTAAAGCAAGTTGGCTTTTTTTTAACCGATGGTTAAATAACCTATGGGGCCTACACACGATCGGTTTTGACCGATGAAAACGGTCAATCAGACCGTTGTCCTCTGTTTAACCTATCGTGTGTACGAGGCCTTAAAAAACAGTTATCTTGATGGATGTGCCTATTTCACAAGTTATTTTCTAAATGCTGTAAGTGGAACATGCAATTTTATTTATTACTGGAAGACAATGGGAGAAGCAATAATTCATCCAAGCAGGTGTGATTCTCAAACTATAGGTGGCCACAATTCCATAAACATGTCAGTCACCCTGAGGCTTGCAGCACATGGATCATTGATCAAAGCCTGACTCTACTTGTGACTCAGTGCGGTCCGTGATGTCAACTATACACTGTACAACATCACCCTGGCAGTGGTCAACAAGTTTCTGCAGAGGACAAGGTATGCTCTGACAAAAAGCACTTAAAAGCTCAGTTCCACCACCTCTGGCTCAGACCCTTTGGTGCCTGCTCACCACAATCACTCGTAAACACAGAAGTCTGGTTTCTGTGTTTACAAGTGACAGCTTTGTAACCCCCTGAACTCTGCACTTTGTATGTAATGCAATTCTGGTATTTAATGCCCCTTTAAGACCCTTCTACTGTTTGTGAAATCTGAACGGGTCGTGGTTGAGTTTCTGCACCTATTTTCTGAGAAAAAAAGCTCTGTTTAAAAGAAATATTGCCCACATCAGAGTAACTCAAAATTTTCTACAACTTGGGGTGACATTTTTTTTTATATAAAATCTTTCCTTCATGTGTATCTCTAACTTTGGTGCAGTTATATTTACTGCGTAGTGTCCTCCACTACCAGTTCACCTGTTCTGGATTCAGTGAGTTATTGTGGAGTGGCTATGCATATTGTTGGTGCCGCTTGTCAAATTCTTATCAGCAGATGTGTGCATGTGCTCTGCACTTCTCATTCTATCTTTTGTAGAGTCTGTACTAGGCTGCAGCACTACATTATTATAGGGGAATGGCCACAAAAATATATAATAGTTTAACCTTCTTCATATGTTGTACTAACAGAAGCAGCATGCAAATGTAAAGAATAATATAATAACGTATATATAACGGAACAGATTCACTGGGGTAAAAAGTGATCTCCTGCAGATTCCTGCTGCAGGTAGTGTATATTGTGGCTCAGTGGCTGGGATCAGGCTGACAGGAGCTACGGCTCAATGCAACTCTAAGCATGTATCTGCACATCCAATGGTTGCCTGCGATTAGAAATAGATGTTTGCCATGGACGCAATCTTTTTGGGTCCAGGGGCATACGTCTGTCCCTATCTGCAGGTAACTGCTGTATTTCAGCACATGTAAGCAACATTTGACCTGATGAAAATCTACATACAGCTGCAAGGGAAAGGTTCATATTGCTGCTTTGACTGCTGGGTTGGGTTCCTATACTTTCTGAGACCATAGAGGGGCAGCTAATATCAGGGGAATGCAAACATTAAAACCACTTCTGGTCAGGAACATGTGGAGGTCTGGGGAAGAGGTTATGTCTTCTTGGCGATAGTAAGGAAGGTTCCCCCTGAGCAACCTGGGCCCTTATGTCTCATGAGTCTCATTCGGCAAGACTCCCTGCAGACTTGGTTTGGAAATGGAGGGGCCTCTAATAAGTATGTGATAATAACCCAGGGCCAAGATGAGTGGGTATTGGAAAAAGTAGTGAACTGGAGGGATGGCTAATGGGGACTTGATCCTGCTGTCACTGGAAATATGACTGTAGAATTGGACATACGAATTAGTGTAAGAATTAATCTGAGGAGAATATTTGAGTAGGGCATTTTTCTCCGCACCGAGCACCACCAGTGCAGATATTGCAGCACTGAAAGATAACCAACTGTTAATATATTATGTCATTTTATTTCTTACTGGATGAATGAACATTAAAATGCTCAGAATGAATGAATTAATAAAACAAAAACCACAGCTAACAACATGCCATGCATTTTTAGTGCCCAGCAAACCATATTCTAAATGTACCAGTCATCAATTAGTCTGATTTATCTGGACTGATAAATCTAATTAGAATGGTATTTTCAGGTCCATGATCTTTCAGGTCTTAACCCTTTAAAGGGGTTGTAAAGGTTCATTTTTTTATTTTCTAAATTGGTTCCTTTAAGTTAGTGCATTGTTGGTTCACTTACCTTTTCCTTCGATTTCCCTTCTAAAAGTTTTTTTTCTTGGTCTGAATTTCTCACTTCCTGTTCCTCCTCAGTAAGCTTGCCCCCATCACCTGAGCCATTCTGGCTGGGGGTTAGTCAGCGTGCTGACCGTGTGTATGCAAGCCAAGCTTGAGCGGAATTCCGTCGGAAAAACCATCCAAGGTTTTTCCGATGGAAAATCCGATCATGTGTACTCGGCATTACAGAAACAGACAAAGGTGAGGAGGAGATAGAGTTGTGGGTAACACTGATAGAGCACTTAAATAGATAGGGGAGAACCAGGAAAGAGCAGAGTTTTGGAGGCAAGGGAGTGTTGTTGTTTTTTTGAGGAGTGGGTGTTCTGTATCAAAGGTAGCAAAAAGATCTAATAGTATGGCTATGGAGTAATGGCCATTCGTTTTAGACATTAGAAAGTCATGGGTTCTGGTACAGAAGATTCTGTGGAGTGATGCAAGAGAAATCTAGACTGTAATGGTTGGTTCAAGTAGGTTGTTGTCAGTAAGTCAGTGGCTCAGATGATTGTACACTAGGCAAACTACAAGTTTGGAGATAAATGGGAGCAAGGAGATAAGTCTTAAGTCATTTGGACTAGTGGTGTCCAGCATGGGGGTAACAGATCCATGCATTAGAGGGGAGGGAAATATGCATTTAGAGAGTGAGAGATTAAAGATGTGAGTTAGAGAGCATAGAATAGAACAAGAGGGTCACCGTAGTAGTTGTGAGGGAATGGGGGACAGGTCGTGGAACTGAAGGCTTTTAAACAGACTGAGCAGGCTATTATAACAGAACAGACATGCAATGTCTCTTCTGTGATAAAATACACCTACCTGCTCACAGATTTCTGTGGCAATTAAACTAAATTAAGCTGTACATGTACAGCTTATATCGCCACCACAAATCCTGTGTGCCGGAATGACTGACTCCTGCACATGCACATTCCCGCTTTGGCCAATTGAAGTGCCCAAAAGCTGGTAGAAGATTCTGGCGCTGAAGAGGGACCCAAACTGTTAGAGAGAATGTAAGTTAAGTGGGTGTCTGGGCAGAGTTTGGTTACCTCCTCAGTAGTAACAGGGTCAAGAGAGGAAAGTATTAAATATAGTCATAGACAGTTGTAAGGGGTTAGCTCGGTAGCGGGGTGTGTGACCCCCTGGATGGGTTCACTACACACTGAATTTATACAGACAGGCAGTCGAAGACGGTTGAAAACAAAGATTTTGGTTTATTCTTCCATCTTGCTGGAAACAAGTGCAAGCATCCAAACAGCATAAACAAAATCAAACATAAAATAAACCCTGGCCACTTGGGGCGTCTACCTTCCACACAGGAATCTATCTATGGAGTCTGGCACAGCCTAGTGCTGGGCAGACACTGCTGGTCATACAGCAGAAAAACAATAGTCTTTTGATTTTTATCACACAGAAAAATCAATCAGCATCTCACCTCCTCAGAAGACTTTCAGTACACTGCTCTCCTTACTCACAAAGCCTCAGGATGCAGCAATTCAGTGGTAATCCTCATTCTGAACAGCTGATGTTTTCCAATGCTCTGAGACCTTTTCTGGCTACTTTTGCAGCTGACGCCTAATACCAATTGGTGTATTGTCTAAACAAGGCAGAAATGTGTGTCCCGTCTGTGACAACACCCACAGATTTACCTGACATCCTGTCACACAGTGTATTTTAATTGAAGAAAATATCAAATTGCAACAATATTGTTTTTTAAATGATTGAAAATTTTCTGGGCAGTACGTAGTTTAGTGGGTGGAGGTTGTGAGAGACAAAGTAGAAGACAAAAGGAACTGATCAGAACTAGATTAGAGGGTGTTAATGAGAGTGAAAAAATAGACTTGTTTTCTAGCACATAGACAGTATTTGTATTTTAGGGGGCAGATTTGTATAGGGCGAAGTCTTGCAGATATTTAAATCACAGCTAAGTCTTAAAATTTCTGGAGTTGCTTGTTTGCCAAGTTTGTAGCAGTCAGGGCCTAAATCTGTGAGTAGCAAGGGGAGAAAGTGCCTCCACTGAGAATGTGAGTGAGTTGTTGCTGACAGAAGTGGCCCTGTCCGGGCAGGACGGCAGTGGAATTTTGTCATAGAGGTGAGCAGTACCATAATAGAGAAGAAAGGGGTTAAAGTGGTGATGGGTAATCAATTTCTGCTTGGAGGGATAGGCTGTGAAAGACAGGGACAGCATAAAACTGATTAAGACACAGTCTTAATCAGAGAGAGGAAAGAAAGCTCTGGAGATGTTACTAGGGATGCAGAAGTGGGAGAATGCAAGATCAAGGGTGTTACCATCAGAGTGAGTAGGAGCGTGTGTGTTCATTGCATTTGGTAAAAAAGATGAGGTTAAATTGAGAAGTTGAGATGTAAGGTGTTACACTAATGGGAATGTTAAAGTCACCAATGACAGTCAATATTTCAGAGCAGAAAAGTAGATTAGCCAGGCTGAGAAGTCGCCTGAAAACTGCAAAACATTTAAAAAATATATTTTGATGAGGAAATTTCTAAGAATTTCTGTTAAGTGCTGAGTTGTCTCGATGCGAATGGAATCCCAGACATGGTAAATCAATGTATCAAATCTAAAGTCCACTTTGCAAGAAAAGGTCACATAAGCGGGCAGCATGCCATCAAAACATTGATGGATAGTTAACTCAACAATGCCCCAGATGAAAGGCATGCCAGTTATAACTTGCAGCAAACTTGTAATGTGATTTCCTTGGCAACACCAAGGTGTATACAAATTGTGTATTGTGTGGTGTTTAGGGAGGTGCAGTAGCAAGCAGCTGGATGAAGAACAACATGTAGCAACACAGCAGGAAGCCAAGATTAATAAGAAAATTTAAAGTTGATTCATGTTGATCACCTGCCTATCCCTATTAGTGTAAACATGTTTAACTACGGTAAGTAAGGTGAGGTGGAATTACTATCGTTAATACCTAAAAGATTATAAGCGTGGAGCGTCATAGAGCCAAGGAAATTATATAAATATAATACATATAATTAAAAAGAAAGTAGGAATTTTTCCTCACCCATAAGCCATAAATTATTTTTGTGGCATTGAATGGCTGTATGCTTGTAAATATAAGATTTTGTCCTGAGATTTGGATCCCACAGCTGTTGGCAATGCCAAGGGATACCAACTCAAAAGTCATTGTGTTAATGGTGTCCTGTTTGTATACTATACCACCACACTGCAGAATTGTAAATTAGAAGCAGAATTTAATATTCTATATGTGCAGGCTGAGGACTGAGGGGTTAAAATACAGTGTACTAGATATAGGTTAGGCCCCTTTCACAAGGGGCGGATCAGTAATGATCCGCCTCCGTATGCTCCGTATGCTCAGCGGGGATCGCTCCGTTGATCCCCGCTGAGCCGGCAGATGACAGGGCGGTCCCCGCACACTGTGCAGGGACCACCCTGTCTTTTCTCCACTCTCCCCTATGGGGGATCGGATGAACGCGGAACGTATGTCCGTGTTCATCCGATCCGCAGACGGAAGGAAAAATAGGGTTTTCTTCCATCTGCAGAATCGGATCATTGCAGAGGCGGACGAGATCGGCTGCGTTTGATGGCGTGGCACAGTGGTGACAATTGATGCCACAGTGGCTGCGTTTGATGGCATGGCACAGTGGCTGTGTTTGATGGCATGGCACAGTGGTGTAAATTGATGGCACAGTGGCTGCGTTTGATGGCATGGCACAGTGGTGTGAATTGATGGCATAGTGACTGCATTTGATGGCATGGCACAGTGGTGATAATTGATGGCACAGTGGCTGATCAGTGTTCTACTATTCTGGGGCACTAAAAGAATCAATAAAAAAAACATAGTACATTTTCTCCCATTGTATATAGAACATTTTGCTTGATTTACTGTAGAGTCTTTAGTCTAGCAGCAACAAAGTCTCTCACACTGCTCAGGGGCCACAAAAGCAGTGTCGCAATGTAATTTCACACTGTTCAATCAGTTGCTGCCAAATAGTAGTGCAAGGTCAGCTAGTGCAAGAGCTCATGGAGGTAATGGGGTCCACCTCCATGCTGAGATCCCAGTAATCTGTAATTAATCTTCCCATCCACTGTTGGATGGCATCCTGTCTGTGCTTATGCACAGGAGCCAAAAAAAACAAGGAGTCTATAATATTGTAAAGTGAGAACCACATGGGGATTGGGGGTCATTTGGTCAGGGTGGAAGATGGGGCTCACTTCCACCTCCTGAGAACTCTCTTGAGTAACCAGACCCCAGTATGCATACAATATTGTTTAAAATGTATGTCTATCCATACTTTGTTTGGGGGGGATACAACCTTTCTTTGAGCTGTACTTTGTTTCCAATATTTTATATTTATATTTTTTATAATATATTATAAGTACAGAAAATAGAGACACTGGCCCAGATTCTCAAAGGAGATACGACGGCATATCTCCAGATACGCCGTCGTATCTCTGAGTCTGAGCCGTCTAATCTATGCGCCTGATTCATAGAATCAGTTACGCATAGATTTCTATTAGATCCGACCGGCGTAAGTCTCTTACGCCGTCGGATCTTAACTGCATATTTACGCTGGCCGATAGGGGCGTGTACACTGATTTACGCCTAGAAATATGTAAATCAGCTAGATACGCAAATTCACGAAGGTACGCCCGGGCGACGCAGTACAGATACGCCGTTTACGTTAGGCTTTTCCCAGCGTAAAGTTACCCCTGCTATATGGTGGCGTACATGCGGCGTACCAATGTTAAGTATGGACGTCGTTCCCGCGTCAAATTTTGAAAAATTTACGTCGTTTGCGTAAGTCGTCCGTGAATGGGGCTGGACGTCATTTACGTTCATGTCGAAACCAATATGTCCTTGCGGCGTACTTTGAAGCAATGCACACTGGGAAATTCCACAGACAGCGCATGCGCCGTACGTGAAAAACGTCAATCACGTCGGGTCACATAACATTTACATAAAACACGCCCCCTGTTCCACATTTGAATTAGGCGGGCTTACGCCGGCCTATTTACGCTACGCCGCCGCAACTTACGGAGCAAGTGCTTTGAGAATACTGCACTTGCCCATCTAAGTTGCGGAGGCGTAACGTAAATAGGATACGTTACGCCCGCTCAAAGATGCGCCGATCTACGTGAATCTGGGCCACTGTCTGCAACAAAAATCAAATCGAGGTTTATCACCAGAGCAACATAGGAGTATGTCAAAATGAGGACAATAATTATCCAAGTAAATATGGATCGTTCAAATAAGAAAGTATACAATAAACAACAACCTAGAAAGGCAGGAAACACATAGGCAATTTATCAGGAATTCCCACTTCTAACTATATTAATAATCGAGTAGAAAGCCACAGTAGTGGTTAGGATAATTATTAAACCAGAGAAGGGGAAAGCATGAAGAGGGGAGAAAAAGGACTGGAGGTTGAGAAGTTTAAGAAAGTACTTGAGATTATAATTTTAGAAAGGTCAAAAAGGTTACCCAAACCTTCATCAAAGTAAGAGGTAAGGAAAAAGATGAAATGAAGAAGAAAAAAACGGGGGGCCGGTGCCGAAGAGCGGACCTTACACATCAGAGAGCGGGTCAGTACTGGCACATGTCGCGCCGTGGAGGAAGACCCGGAAGAAGATCCCGAGTATCAAGCACCCCAGCACACTCCTATATTACCCGCTATCTCAGGGCTCAGACGGACGCGACGCTGCAGTCGCTGGAGGATACCAGGGAAAAAGGCAACAACACTAAAGATCCCTCAGAGATGGCAGCTGCAGGAAACGTTGTGAAGGGTAGACGGGACTCTATATTAGAGGTAATATCGGCTGCACCAGCGGTGACATCTATGCTGAATAAAGGTATGCCTAAGGGGGGAGATCCCCCCACTGAAGTTGTGGCAAACAGGATGGGGGAGGGGATGACATGTCTGGAGTATAGTAATAAGGTCCCACAAACCCAGGAGAATAAGGGACAAGAGACTATATCAGATATGGAGCAGCTTAGAGCGCTTATTCAGGCACTCCCCACAAAGGAGGACATACAGACTCTAACTAAAACTATTATGAATACACTAAGAGAGGAAATAGAAGAAGTGCGTGCTGGAGTGGAAAGGGGTGAACATAAAATAACAAACTTAGAGGTGCAAAACAGCAAATTGGAGCATAGACTGTTGAATATGGAAGGAGAGCTCATGAGACAGCATCAACAGATGGCTGCGTCACAGTTACACAGTGAGGAGGCTGAGGATAGAAGTAGACGAAATAATATCCGCATTAAGGGGGTCTCTGAAACCTTGGAAGGCCCGGCCCTGAGAGAGGCGGCCGTGACCATATTTAATTTAATTTTGAATAGACCTGCTGATACATCAATCGAACTGGACCGGGTCCATAAAGTCCCTGCTTTTCGTCATCCGGCCCAAGGGGGCCCTAGAGACGTGGTCTGTAGAGTACACTTCTTTAGGGTAAAGGAAGATATTATGCGGGCAGCCTGGAAGGAGGGAGTGATAAAATGGGAGGGTGGGGACATACAGGTCTATCCAGATCTTTGCAGGCTCACAAAATGGAGAAGACGTTTGTTAAAACCCCTCTTGGAGTATATTCGCCTGAAAGATGCCACGTATCGATGGGGATATCCTTTGGCAGTAATCATAAAAAAAGAAGGGCAGAACTTTAACTTAAGGTCCCCTGCCCAACTAAAAGAATTATTTCAGTTTCTGGGTGCTGAGCCCATAGACGTCCCGAACTGGTTAGATTCACCCATAACAATGGACAGATATTAATCCAAACTGACAAAGGGGACTATCGCCATGTAGGAAATACAAGAGCAGCGTCCCCATAGAGGAAGAAGAGGAAAATGGACAGTTTTTTTTTTTTTTTTTATTTATCTGACAAATCTTTGATATCTCATCCCTTTATGGGTTTCGTATAGGTTTGTGGGGAGAGGGCCCGGACATGAATGCCTCTTGCATCGGGGGTTCTTCTTTTTTTTTCTCTTGTTTTTTTTTTTTTTTTTTTGCTGCGATTGTTTTTCTTTTTTTTGGAGGAGGGGTGGAGTGTTGGGTTAAATATACATCGAAGGATATATAAATTAAGAGGGCTGCTTTTGAGGCGTTAGAGGTGTATAGGTAAAGCATATATATATAAGCTATACAAAGGGTGGCACAACGAATGGTGCATAGTTTTTTCTTCTTTTTTGTTTCATTTTTTTTTTTTTTTTTTGGAGCTATCTGATATATGGAGGTTATATATCATATCATGTACCAATATAAGGAAGCTATTCATATAATGTACCATATATATAAAGGAGTGACAGAGGGGTAGGAACAAATGTCTGCTTGAGAGAGATAGGAATGCTCCAACCCCCCACCCTTTTTTTTTATTATTATTTTTTTTTTTTTTAAGTAAGGGGGAAGGGAGGGGGTAGAGGGAAGGAGGAAGGAAGGGAGAGGGAGAATAAAGGTGCAGATACATTTCCCCATGGGGGAGAATAGGCAGAAGAATTAAAACGCCCTTTCTGAGGCCCAACAGAAGGGAGGGGGGAAGGGGGGGGGGGCATGAGGGGTCTCTTTTTTGCAGTGGGGTGGGAGTTTTGGGGGGGGGGTGGGGGTAGCATCTTTTTATAGGGGGGATGGATCCCTGCTTTGTTAGGGAGGGTTAAAAGGGGGGACAAAAGTGCCATTAAGGAGGGGGGGCGGTAAATAGGAAAGACGGGGTCACAAATAATGGGCACACATAGTAAAGTCATCATAGACACTAAAACTGATTGCAATCGCGGTCACAATGATAAGTGGGGTGTACTCCCACCTTTTTTTTTTTTTTTTTTTGGCTCTAAGGGGCATGAGAATAGTATCACTATATACATAATTACACGAATACACGAATACACGAAGATGGAGGGGTAGTCACGGGGGAAAAGGTGGGGAATAGGGGGGGGAGGGAAAGGGCCAAGGAGGGCAAGAGCAGGGTGGGAAATGGAAATAAAAGTTTAAAAGACTAGCTAACAGGGGCTGGTAAACAAGATTTCCCTTCTTTCTTCTTTCTTTCTCAAGCATACCTCCGATAACTGTCTATGAGGTTCAAGAAAGAAAATAGGGCTTGTATATGGAACAATCGAGCATAGAACAATTGAATGGAATATTGAATAATTGTATACTGTATATAGATGTTAAGGGGATGTGTATAGAAGGTGGTATGCATAAGATGGAGGGTGCAAATAGGATAGACGTCTTCCCTCACCCTAAATATGCTAAAGAAGGAAGTCTGAATTTTTTTTTTTTTTTTTTTTTTTTTTTTGTGATATGTAGAAGTGTACTGGGTAGCTATTGGGGTCCGGGCACGGTCGGGAGGGGTGAGATATAACTTTGAGGGACTGAGGGGAGGGGAGGGGAGGGGAGGAGGGGAGGAGGGATAGCATTTTCTCTTTCTCCAGGAATCTCCTTCTCTCCCTCCCTTCTCTTGTCCTCTCTTTTTCTTTTTTCGCTGTTTTCCTTTTTTTTTTTTTTTTTTTTTGTCCAAAAGATTGGGAGATATCTCATAGTGGAGCTAGCTCCAAGGGAGAACGTCTAGAATAAAGGGGTGACTCTGAAGCGGAGGTGAAGGGACATAGGATAAAGCTAACACTAGGCCAATGCGAAACGACTAACGGGGTGCGTGCGGGAGAACGCAGGGGAGCTCTGGGCTCGCTAACCTCGCTCTCTTCTGCACATACATTCTCCCCACTAAAAACGCTTCTCCTCCAATTGGAGGTAAACCGGAAGCGTTAAATAAAGGGATAGGGACTTTTTCTCTGGTCCCTTTTTTTTTTTTTTTTTTTTTTTTTTTTTTTTCTTGTTGTTTTGTCCCTTCCGCGCCTGCGGTGGTTGGCCCCCCAATATTAGGGGAGACACGAGAGGGGGGCGGAAGGGTAACTACTCGGGCACTTGGACGAGTGACTAGTTCTCGAGGCACGGGGGAAAGGGAGGGGTTTTTTTTTTTTTGTCTGTCTCTCTCCCCTTCTCCCCCTTGCACCGTAGTTTTTTTTTTTTTTTTTGTTTTTTTTTTTTTTTTTTTTTTTTGTATATTACTGGTTCCCTTTGTGAGGTATACCAGATTAGAAAGGCGACAAAATGGACATAATAAATTTCACATCATATAACGTCAAGGGCCTGAACAGCCCAGAAAAACGTACTAAATTAATGGCAGAACTCAGTAGAATCAAAGCTCAAGTAATCTTTTTACAAGAGACACATTTCAGAAGAGATAAAATTCCAAGATTGGGCAATCAAAGGTATCCGACAGTGTACCATGGTGCCTCCCAAACATCCAAAGCGAACGGGGTGGCTATTATGTTCTCAAAACAAATGAATTGGAAAGAATCAAACGTAATTACGGACGACGTAGGAAGGATGTTAATAGTGAAAGGAGAATTAGGGAATCAAAAAGTTACTCTGGCGAATCTGTATTTACCCAATGAGGATCCTATATCTACACTGGAAAAATACTTGGAAGTGGTACAACAAAACAAGGAAGGATTTCTAATTTTGGGGGGCGATTTTAATATAGCCCTGGATCCAGCAATAGACGTGTCAAAAGGAGTATCTCATATATCTAATACAAAATTACGTAAAGCAAGGCGTCTACTGAAAGATATACAGGTAATAGATAGCTGGAGGATAATGCATGCGTACGATAAGGATTATAGTTTTTTTTCCGCAAAGCATAAGACATACACAAGGTTAGACTATATTTTTTTAGACCAGAACATTCTCTCTAGGCTACGAGATGCAAAAATAGGATCTTTCACAATATCTGATCACGCGCCAACCAATTGCAGCATAGAATGGGGTGAGAGAGGCCCACGAGAATGGAACTGGAGAGTTAATGAGACACTCCTAAAAGATCCGGAATATGAGAAACAGATAGCCCAGGAACTTGATAATTTCTTCTCTACTAACGACCGGGATGAAACGCTGCCTATGAGTATATGGGAAACACATAAATGCTACTTGAGAGGAGTGCTTATATCATTGGGGGCACACAGAAAACGTACTCAGAGTGCTAAACTCGATAGTCTGCTGGGGGAAATCCAATCGCTGGAAACGGCACATAAGGGACTACAGTCGCACCAGATAGGAGAGAAATTGGCGAGATTGCGGGAAAAACTAAATCTTATGTTAACGGACAAAGCAAAAGCTACACTGAATAGGTGTAAAAGAACTTATTATGAATATGGAAATAAACCCAGCAGACTATTGGCAAATGCACTCAGAGACACGAGAGTCCGTAACCAGATCGAGAAAATTAAAACACAGGGGAATGGGATGGTGAGCTCTACACAACAAATAGCGGAAGCATTTAGAGAGTATTACTCAAACTTATATAATCTAGAAAAGCAGTGTTTAAGACCAGACCTAGTGGATAGAGAAGAAGTTATCAAGGAATACTTAGCGTCCTCAGAAATGCCAAGGATACCCAAAGAAAGCGCAGAGAAGATAGACGGCCCGATTACTGTAGAAGAATTTATGGGAGCACTGGGCGCCTTAAAAGCGGGAAAGGCGCCAGGTCCCGACGGATATACACTGCGATATTATAAAATCTTCGCGGAAAAACTGGCACCTAGGTACGTAGCGGCATTTAACTCGATCCGCGATGGACAGAGGATGCCGGCAGAAACCTTGATGGCTGAGATTGTAGTGATCCCCAAGGAAGGGAAAGATCCTGCCCAGTGCTCCAGCTATCGGCCAATATCTTTGCTGGATGTTGATTTAAAGATTCTGGCGAAGATTTTGGCCGATAGAATACTAACATATATTCCGTTATTGATACATCCCGACCAAGTGGGGTTCACCCCGGGCAGAGAGGGTAGAGAGAACACTCAAAGGGTAATAAGTACAATATACCTTGCCCAACAACGCCATAAGCCTGCAGTTCTGATATCCGCGGATGCAGAAAAAGCGTTCGATAGGGTGGAGTGGGGGTATTTAAAAGCAATGTTATCACATATTGGATTGGGGAAGGGTGTACAGAACTGGGTCACAAGTTTATACTCCTGCCCATCGGCAAGAGTTAGAGTAAATGGGAAAAAATCAGACCCCTTCCCTATTCATAATGGTACCCGGCAGGGTTGTCCGCTATCCCCAATTATATTTGTTCTCTCGCTGGAGCCTTTTTTAAGAATTATAAGAGCAAATAATGATATACGGGGTATCCGGGTAGGGGAGGTGGATTATAAGGTGGCAGCATATGCCGATGATCTACTGTTCACGTTAACATCCCCGATAACATCGCTTCCATGCTTATTAGCAGAAATAAAAAGATACGGAAAAATTTCCAATTTCAAAGTAAATTATAACAAATCAGAAGCAATGGGAGTTGAAGTGGACAGTGGATTGCGGCAACAATTAGCCAGTAATTTCCCTTTTAGATGGACGGAATCCCATGTAGAATATTTAGGGACAAAAATACCAAGAAACCTGGGCAGGCTTTATGAACTAAATTTTCTACCCTTATTAAAACAAATAAAACTAGATCTACTGAGGTGGGATAAAGAAATTTTTTCATGGTTTGGCCGAATAAACATAGTTAAAATGAATATTATGCCTAGACTACTCTATCTATTTCAGACTCTTCCCATAACACTCCCTAGGGGATTCTTGAAAGACTTAAGTTCTAAATTTACGAAGTTCATATGGGCAGGAAAACCGGCCAGAGTCCGGAGGAATATATTGATCTTACCTAAAGAAAAAGGAGGAGTGGGCCTACCAGACCCTATGGGGTATTACGAGGCCTCTCATCTTGCACGAGTGGTGGACTGGTGTTCACACCAGACAAACAAACCCTGGGTGAACCTGGAACAAGAAGTAAGCAATATCCCCATAGAAGGAATGGCGTGGCTGGATATGAAAAAGATATCTCAGTCTGCAAAGAAACATCCCATGATAAAGGCCACACTTAGAGTTATCAGAAGAATAGGTATGAGATCGAATCTGGTGAAGTGTATTGGACCTATGACACCCATTTTGGGAAACCCGAGCTTTGAGCCAGGTATGAGAGACCGACAGTTCAAAAACATAAGACGGAAGGGAGCCAGTAGGTTGATACACTTCACGAGAGAAAACCAGGTAATGCAGAGTGAAGAGTTAGAGAGGGCATATGGAGATGATTTAGACAGTTGGAGACGAAATCAACTAAGAACGTTTCTAGGTTCCCTGAAGATTCATGAGGCAGAAATAGGAAGCCTCTCCAAATTTGAGGAAATCTGTTTAAAAAAAGAACCAATGAGACATATGTTGTCTTATATGTACAATATATTGACTGAAGTTAACGCCCCACAAGAGCTCGTCTTTATGCAGGCATGGGAAAAGGATCTGGGCATCAAGTTTACTGAGATACAGAAAAACAAGATTTTTGCATTCACACATAAGGCCTCAATTGCATCTAGGTACCAGGAGGGGGGATACAAAGTCCTGACAAGGTGGTATAGGACACCATCAATATTAAACCGGCTCTTCCCCAATACGTCCAAAGTCTGCTGGAGATGCCAGAAGGATGAGGGCACTTTGGTACACATATTCTGGGACTGTCGGGTGATAAGAGAATTCTGGGAGATGGTCTCGGAGACGGTCCTGGAAATCACCGGGATTGACCTGGGACACAGACCCGCGGCGTTCTTGTTACTCGACATTCCCATAGCAATGGAAAAATATAAACAATCCTTAATACGCCATCTGATAACCGCTGCGAAGGCCTGTATACCAATCTTATGGAAAAACACCTCGTCCCCAACCAAATCACAATGGCTATGTAGAATAAACGAGATACAGATGATGGAGAACCTCACAATGGGAATACAGGAACGAGAGGAGACCTACTGGAGGGTATGGACTCCATACAGGGAATACAGGGAGCGGAGCGGATAGGGGGGGAAGAGGGGAGAGACTACGGCCGATTTTTTTTTTTTTTTTTTTTGTTTTTGTTATTTTATTTTATTTTCATTTTATTTGCGGTGGGAAGGGGGGGAGGGTGATTAATAATCTCGGAGGTACAGGACACCTCTCTGAAGATGGTATAAGAAGACCGTGCTTATATACAAGAGAGGAGACCGGGGCTGTAGAAGGGGGATCAGAAGGGGTACAGGAGGTCGTAATATAAAGCATAAGAAATGTTAAGATAAGGAGTGCAATGTATGTTGTAAAGATGAAGCTGTACCTAATCTGATTTATATGAAGAAAATGGATATAAAATAAAGAATTGTAAAAGAAGAAAAAAACAAAACAGAGAGGGAGAGATGTCAGCCAGGAACAAGTTATAGTGGATATAAACCCGATTCATGAGAATTGAGCTAGGTACATATATCTGCAGTGTTTTCTTATCTCCCTCCAAGGCACTATGTCCTGTAGCTGTCTCCTGCTCCGTAGCTCTATTATTAGCCTGATAACTTCTCACACGTTCTCCAAGATGGGAGATAGAAATGTGTGTCGGGGGAGGTTACTATAAATAGATTAGCAGTCAGCTTGCCATCTAAGAGCAGAGCTATGCACATTCCTTTCTTCCTTTGCCTATGAGGAGAGGCAGTGTGTGCCTTTCCTTCAATCAGCTTTCTTGGCTGTATGCCAATAATCCACTCCGAGTGCTAACCAGGAAGAGAAAAACTTTAACAGGATGTGAACTTTCTAAAGAATATATAAAGCTGAAGACAGCAGATATGCATGTAAAACTAATATAGAGAGATTTGTTTCATCTATGTATCATCTGAGACTGTTCATTTCACTGGGTATATGTGAGGGTTTACATCCACTTTAACCACTTCCTGCCCGGCCTATAGCAGATTGATGGCTGGAAAGTGGTTCTGTTATCCTGACTGGGCGTCATATGAGGTCCAGCGGGATAACATGCCAACGCGCGCCCGCAGGGTGCGAGTGCGGCGTGTCAGTCTGACACACTGCATCTCTGATCGTGATAAGTATAAGGAACCTCTGACGGAGGCTCCTTACCATGTGATCAGCTGTGACCAATCACAGTGTCGGTAAACGGCATTCCTCGGTTTGCGCTTGTTAGGGAGAGACGATCAACTCAATTAACGCCAATTAACGCCAATTAACGCCTGTCAGTGTTCAATAAAGTGCCAATCAATGCCCACCACAGTGCAAATCAGTGCCAACCATAGTGCCCAATCAGTGCTGCCCATCAGTGCCATCTATTAGTGTGCATCAATCCCACCTGTCAGTGCCCATCAGTGCTGCCGCTCAGTGCCCATCAATGCTGCCTGTTAGTGCCCATCAGTGCTGCATATAATTACCACCTATCGGTGCCCATTAGTGCTGCATATCAGTGCGGCCTATCAGTGCCCATCAATGCCAACTCATCAGTGCCCATCAGTGCCGCCTCATCATTGCCCATCAGTACCAACTCATCAGTGCCCATCAGTGCCGCCTTATCATTGCCCATCAGTGCCGCCTCATCAGTGTCTGTCAGAGAAGGATACATTTTTTTTATAACACAAACAAATATTTTTTTTAGCTTGTTTAGCAAAAAATAAAAACCCCAGAGGTGATCAAATACCACCAAAAGAAAACTCTATTTTTGGGAAGAAAATGATAAAAATTTAGTTTGGGTACTGTGTTGCATGACCACGCAATTGTCATTCAAACTGCGACAGCGCTGAAAGCTGAAAATTGTCCTGGGCAGGAAGGCGGGAAATTGCCTGGTATTGAAGTGGTTAAGGAACTGACAAGTGCCAAATCCACAGGTCCCACATTCTTTCGAATTTTGAGCTGTTCTTTAATAGGTCTATTAAAACCTCAGGCTTCTAGGGAGACAATTTTAAAACTAGGTGAAACAGGACATTCGCCAAAATGTTGATTGCAATGTATGTTGACGAAAGATATAACAGGACCTCTTTACACATGTACAGCTTGTCTGTGAATACTCTCCCTATAACTAAAGTCAGAGACAATCCGTGCTAACCCTTTAATAGTGAATAAACACGTGAATAATAAATATCTGTGACATAAATGAATATAAAGTGCTGCACTTCAATACAAAGGAGCCTAATACTGGGCTCCAAACAACATGCTAGGCTCCACCCTAGGGTGGAGCCTAGCTTCGCTGACGTCATCACGCTCGAAACAGCTAATCGGTCTGAACCGAAGCTGTGAAGATTATACACACGCTGCTTTTTGCCTTTGACTCTAAGAACTCATCATATGCAGTGTGATTTTTGAATGAAGTGATTGTCAGTACATCAAATCTACTGAATAAACCTTTTTAAAAGTAACCTCTGCACTATGAAGTCCTCCCTTCCATCTTAAATTTCATATACCGCTTGAGCACTTGGATTTCGGTTGCCCAGTTTGGAGCTGAAAGCGTGATTCCTGAACCTGGTCCTTGAGTGCCCGTGAGAGGGAAGCACCAGAACAACCAACGGGATCCCGTATCTGAGATTCATACTGAGTGCCCGATTTGACCCCCTGAGGGTCCAACTGTCTGGTAAGCTGCCATCTTTCTCCTGTGTGGGATTAAAGTTTTTGCCAGCTGATTCATCTTAGCAGCATGTTTTCTGTGATAAGCTAAAAGCCCTTCAAGAACAGATGGTGTCCAGATAGGATTTATTCACATCGCACAGCCCTGCTGGAATTTCACATGGGACTATATTATATTATATATATTATATATGTTTTTCACCTGATTCATTTTTTTGATATGGAACTTTTTTCATACTCATTTATTATTGATTTATAAGTAGCGCACTTTTTTCCCTTTTTTCCAATACTCTCCCTATGCCACATTAATCCACCCCCTTGTGTGTCCGGCAGTGAGAACCTCATGGGAGAAGTTTAGAGTCATACAAGGTGTAAGGGGTGAGAAAAGGACAGCGTGCTAAGGATACATGTGAGGTTAGCCATAGGAACCAAGAAGGTTATGCATAGCCCCGACCAATGTTTTTGGAGAGATTTACCTTGGTTCCTGTCCTGAAGTCCATAACAAGAAGAGAGTAGAAATCTTTCCAAAAAGAGGAGAAAACTTTTCTTAAACAGATGTCATCAGAACGTGTATCCTCATTGGAAAATTTCTGCTCACACCATGTTCCAGTGTCAACTGTAAAAGTTTGATTTTCCCTTTATCCTACGTCCCCATGACAAGCATCTCCTGTAAATCTTCCAATGAGTCTCAGAAAAGATTTATTCTCACTTTGGAAAGTTTTCTCCTCTCTTTCTCCTTTCTGTTGTGGCTTCAGGACAGGAAGCAAGGCAAATCTCTCCAAAAACATTGTTCATGGGTATGCATAACTTCCTTGGTTCCTATAAATAACTTAATGAATGAGTAACTTGTATAGCGCTACAAACGCAAACTAAACTGCCTCAAGGTACTTTTGCAGCCAGTGTCCGCCTTTGTCTTCAGAAGAGATGGGTCTTAAGCTTCTTCCTGAAGGCCAGATGGTTTTCTTCCAAACGGATGTCCACGTGTAGAGCGTTCCATAGCTGGGGTCCTTGGACTGCGAATCTTCGTTCGCCTTTTGATTTGTAGCGGGTCTTGGGAATGTGGAGGAGGTTCTGGTTAGTTGACTGGAGGTGGCGACTTGGGGTGTAGTACTTTATTTTGTCGCAGAGGGCTTTTCCTAGTGTACATTTGTAAGTGAGGCAAAGGGTCTTAAATGTAACCTGATTCTTCACGGCTAGCCAATGGAGGGTCCTCAGGGATGGGGTGATTGCTTCCCAGGGTTTTTTTTCAGTTACCAGTCTGGCTGCTATGTTCTGGACAACTTGTAGATGTAAAATTTGGTATTTGGGAAGTCCTAGTCAGAGGGAGTTTGCGTAGTCGAGTCGGGAATAGTCGAGTCGGGAACAACAGCTGCTGTGTTACCTTCCGGAATGAAGGGGATGAGTCTACTCAACAGCGAAGAAGGTGGTGAGATCTGCTGACTACTGATCCTATTTGTGCATCCATTGTCATGTCTGAGTCAAAGATGACTCCAAGGCTTTTGGCTTTAGTGCTGGGGGTGATGGTTTGTCCAAGGATGGTGGTTGGTGTGAACATTGTGCTAGGGTTTTTGTTTCAGTTTGCATTGAGGAAGAGGAGTTCTGTTTTGGATTCAGTAAGTTTGAGGGAGCTATGCGTCATCCAATCGTCGATCAATGAGAGGCAGTTTTCCAGTGCGTGGTATTGGTCTTTTTTGTTGGTGATGCGTAGATAAAGTTGGGTGTCATCAGCGTAGGAGTGATAGAGCAGGTCCTGGTTGCTGATGATTTGAGGAGTGGACGGAGGTAGATGTTGAAGAGCACAGGCAACAAGGGTGATCCTTCAGGGACTCTGCATGTAATTTTACGTGCTTCTGAAGTGAATGCTCTTAGTTTCACTTTCTGTAATCGGTTCTCTAGGAAGGATGCAAACCAGAGTAGATCGGAAGCTGCGACTCTGGCTACTTCTGCGAGACAAGTGAGCAGGGTTTTGTGGTCTACTGTGTCGAAAGCTGCGCTGAGGTCCAGCAGCACCAGAAGACACGATTCTCCATCATCTGCTGCATCGAGGGTGCCATCCCAGATTTTGAGAAGTGCAGTTTCTGTCCCGTGGCCAGGGCAGAAACCAGATTGTAGTGGGTCCAAGAGTTTGTGGATGTCCAAATGGGGTTGTAGCTGTTGTACTACTGATTTCTCAATAATCTTAGAGATGGTGTTAAGGCTTCTGACAGGTCTGCGGTAGTTTGGGTCTTTGGGGTCGAGGTTGGGCTTCTTTAGGAGGGGTTTGATTATGCCTTGCTTGAGGAACGATTGCTTCTTTGAATGATTGGTTTATGAGGTGTGTTATGGTGGGTTCTAAGATGTCGGTACATTCTTTCAGAAGTTTTGTGGGAATAATGTCGTTTAGCGATGTGGTGTCTCGGAGGCTTCTGATGATGATTTTGGTGGTGTCCATGGTGATTGGGACCAGAGTAAATCTCGGTGATTGTAGAATATTTGTATGGTCTTTGTCTTCTTGCTCTGACCGCGTTGGGTTGCTTGCTATGTTCTGCTGAATTATTTCACGAATGTTTGTGATTTTGTCAATGAAAAAATCAGATAGCTCATTGCAGAATTCTTGTGTTTTGTTTGCTGGAGGCTCTAGACAGGTGGGGTTCATAGTCTGGGTGACTAGTTTGAAGAGTTTGCGGGGGCGGTTTATAGCTTTTGAGATGGTGTTGGAGAAGTGTTCTTTTTTTGCTATGAAGATGGCTTTGTGGTATTTTGTGGTGAGTGATTTATAGTTTGTGTGGTTTTCCGTTGTTGAATTCCTTCTCCAGGCTCTTTCAGCTCTTCTGCGTTCTTGTTTCAGTAATGTAAGAGAGTCGTTGAACCAGCCTGAATAGTTTTTGTGGGTGGGTTCTCTGCGTATTGGTGTGGCTGTGTCTGCTGTCTGTAATAGTGCTGTGTTATGGAAGTTGAGTGTGTCTTCAGTTGAGTAGTTTTGAGTTAGCATCGCTATTTTGTTGGATAGTGTGGTTTTGAAGAGTTGTGAGTGTAGTTTCTTCTGTGATCTTGTCTAGTGTGTTGTTGATGAGAGTGTTCGTTTTTGGCAAATGGTGTTTGTGGTTATTTTGAATTTGATGGAGTGGTGGTCAGTCCATGGCAGTGGCATGTTGTCCAGTATGTTAATGTCGATGTTTTGTTTCAAGATGCGGTCGAGGCTGTGCCCTGAAATGTGCGTGGAAGCATTTATCAGTTGCTGCAGACCTAGTGCTTCCAATTGGTTGATGCAGGCGGTGGCGATGGGGTTCTGGGAGGAGTTAGCCCAGAGGTTGAAGTCCCAGAGTAGCAGGAGATTTTTTGATTTTCAAGATGTGTGTAGAGAAGGGTGTGTGGAGGTGTGTCTTTGGTCCCTTTATTTTCACCTGGTTAATGGCCTGTGACACTTCCTGTCTTAACTCTACTGGGGGAACAATGAAGAAACCTTTGGACATCAGCATTGTCAACCTGGGCAGAGGGTAGTATTAGATGTACTAGCAGATTTAGATGGACTTAAAACCCAAAAGTGGAACTTCCGCTTTAAGCACGCCTCGCCCCCATATCAAATTTGGTATGTCATTTTTTTGGGGGGGGGGTGGGTGGGTGGGGGCTTCGGTAGGAGTGGGACTTCCTGTCCCACTTCCTCCTTCCGCCCAGGGACCGCCTTGACGACTTCTCTTCTCACCTTAGGCGGCACCTCCCTTTAGGCGATCTCCAGGGACACGTGACAGGTCTCAGGAGATCGCCTGTCCACTCATAGAGCGCAGCGCTACTCGCGCATGCGCAGTGAGTGCCCGGCCGTGAAGCCGAAAGCTGTCACAGCCGGTTGCCCACACTATGAATGGAGGCGCCGGCTGGAGAGGGGGGGGGAGGAGAGGAGCTCTGGGCGGCCATGTCACTGGACTGCGGAGCAGGTAAGTGTATGTTTATTAAAAGTCAGCAGCTACACTTTTTGTAGCTGCTGACTTTTAATAAACACTAAAGGGCTGAAACTCCACTTTAACTAACAACCTAAAGCTAAACTCCAGCTAACACTTTTTAAGCAGTTACTGCAAACTATCTTTTCATTTTGGGGTAAAGGTTTTACATAATTTAATAAAAACTGAGCATTGTAAGCACCCCTGTCAATGTTAAATTGTTTGTCTCAACCATCTCCACCATATGCTATTTTTGCAGGATAGCTTGTTCTGTTAAAGGAAGCTAAAAAATAACAGACTTACTGGGTAGATTACTAGGTGAAAATAAAGGAAAAAAAAGCACCCCCCTCCTCCAAAAGAAAACTAATACAGCCACCATATTAAGGAATTATTAAGCTGCAATATATTACATTTTTATTTTTGGGTTTAATACTGCTTTAATTGTTTTTTACTCTTTTCTTTAAATAACAAACACAAAGCTGTAACACGTTTATGTGTTGGCAGCTGCACAGTGTTTCTTCATGACAATTATGACAAGTATAGTTAATTGTGATATGAAGAAATCCTAGAAACATCAGGATGTACACAGGTAAAACAAATTATTAGGTCATTACACGTCTCGTTTGAATACAAAATGAACAGGTACAGCTATTTCAAGCTATTCTCCACCAAGTGTGTATTTATAAATTATTATGACAAAGGTGGATTAGATGGAAGGTTGTGGTAAAGCTTTATATGTAATTGCAGTTAGTGCTGCTTGACATGTGCTATAAGCCTCTTAGGCCCCATACTCACGAGCAAACATGTCTGCTGAAACTGGCCCGCAGGCCAGTTTCAGCAGACATGTTTGGTCGTGTGTGGGCGCGAGCGGGCCGAATTCCAGCAAACATTTGCCCGCCGGGCCTTTTCCCAGCAGACAAATATTCCTGGACCTGTTTTAAAACAGCCCGCTGGAATTCAGCCCGCTCGGACATGTACGGTCGTCAGTACAGACCTACCGTACATGTCCAGGCGCCCGCCGTCCCTCGCATGCGTCGAATGACTTCGACGCATGCGTGGAAGCATTTTAAAGGCGGGCCGCGCACGTCGCCGCGTCATTGTCGCGGCGACACCGCGTCATCGACGCGGCGACACCGCGGACACGCCCCGCGTATTGTTTACGCGCGGACTTCTGTACGATGGTGTGTACAACCATCGTACAGAAGCCCTCTGGCAGACATGTATGGTGAAAACGGTCCGACGGACCGCTTTCACCATACATGTTTGTCCGTGTGTACCCGGCCTTAGGGTTACAGTCATTTATGTGTTCCAAGATTAAGAATCCAATTGTGGCTCATAATTAAGGATAACATTTCTCACAACTTTCTCAGGAAATTTTTCCCATTAAAAGCTCACTTTTTTACATTTCAAAGCTTATCCACACCATCAAAGTCATATTAATATTTCTAATGTCCAGTTATATTATGAAATACATTTTTACAGTATCTCACAAAAGTGAGTACACCCCTCACATTTTTGGAAATATTTTTATTACATCTCTTCATGTGACAACACTGAAGAAATGACACTTTGCTACAATGTAAAGTAGTGAGTGTACAGCTTGTATAACACACAGCCATTAATGTCTAAACCGCTGGTAACAAAAGTGAGTACACCCTTAAGTGAAAATGTCCAAATTGGGCCCAAAGTGTCAATATTTTGTGTGGCCACCATTATTTTCCAGCACTGCCTTAACCCCCTTGGGCATGGAGTCCACCAGCGCTTCACAGGTTGCCACTGGAGTCCTCTTCCACTCCTCCATGATGACATCACAGAGCTGGTGGATGTTAGGCCCCGTACACACGAACGGTTTTCTCTGCAGAATTCAGCAAGAAACTTGATGGGAGACGTATTCTGCCGAGAAAACCGGTCGTGTGTACACTTTTCGCAGAGAAACCCGTCAAGCCAAAAAGAGAGCATGTTCTCTATTTCCTCGTTGGGCAATGGGAACATTTGGCTCGACGAGTTTTCTGACAGCCGAACAAGGAACTTGACGAGCAAAACAATGTGTTTTGCCCGTCGAGTTTCTCGGTCGTGTGTACGGGGCCTTAGAGTCCTTTTGCTCCTCCACCTTGCGTTTGAGGATGCCCCACAGATGTTAAATAGGGTTTAGGTCTGGAGACATGCTTGGCCAGTCCATCACCTTTACCCTCAGATTCTTTAGCAAGGCAGTGGTCGTCTTGGAGGTGTGTTTGGGGTCGTTATCATGTTGGAATACTGCTCTGTGGCCAAGTCTCCGAAGGGAGGGGATCATGATCAGGCCACAGTACATGTTGGAATTCATTCATGGTTCCCTCAAAAAACTGTAGCTTGCCAGTGCTAACAGCACTTATGCAGCCCCAGACCATGACACTCCCACCATCATGCTTGACTTTAGGAAAGACACACTTGTCTTTGTACGCCTCACCTGGCTGCCACCACACACACTTGACACCATCTGAACCAAATACGTTTATCTTGGTTTCATTAGACCACAGGACATGGTTACAGTTATCTTGTCCTTAGACCCCTTTAAGACTGAAGCGGTTTTACAGCGTTTTAGCGTTAAAAATAGCGCTATTAAAACGCTCATAAAACGCTCTTCATGCATCTCAATGGACCTTTTCACACTGAGTTCTGCAAGGTGTTGCACTGGCGGGGCGTTGAGAAAAGTCCTGCAAGCAGCATCTTTGGAGCAGCTTTTGGCGCTGAAAAAAACGCTCCAAAAATGCCCCTCTCCATTGAAATGAATTGAAAGCGCTGTAAAAACGCTTTACCCTTTCACACTAAGGCACTGCAAAAACACCCTAAAACTGTCAGGGCACAGACCTTTCACGGTCACATTCCCCAGTTGGTTCTGGGTAGAATCGAACCTGGGACCTCTCCATTTTCAGGTCCGGCTCTTTGTCTCTGAGCCACTGCTCAGTGCTATTCTGTGTGCTGTCCGTTGGAGCCTGGTTCTGAACCTGTACTTCTGTGGACCAATCAGTGGCCAGTGCGGCCTATTTAAGCCAGCCCCTTCCCCTTTGCTAATTGCTGGTTCGTTGTCAGCTTTACCCTGTGAGAGAACCTTGAAACCTGAATACCCTGACCTGTTTGACCCGGATTGGACCTTGACTATTCTCTGCCGTCTCCTACACTTGACCCCTGCCTGTTTATCGGATTTGCTGTTGTCTCCTGCCCCTTGACCTTGGCTTGCTCTCACGGACTTCCTCTGATCTCTCCAACTCCTGACCCACGGCCTGTGACCCGGATTTGCCTTTGTTTCCTGTTGGTCCCTTCTGGACTTACCTGCCTGTTCCTGCCTGATCAACGACTGTCTCCAGTCCTCTGCACCTGCCCTGTTTTCGTCAGCTGCACCAAGTCTGCCTACCAGTTCCCGGCACCGGTGCCTCCTTGTGCCGTCCCTCCTCTGTTCTAACTCCAGGGAGTGGTCTGCACAGGGTCGCAAAGGTGAGCCGCCCTCAGCATCTCGGCCTCGGTGAGTACTTACCTTAATGGTCCTGACAGTACGAACCAGCCATTATGTCTGAGGCCGACAGGGCATGCTCACCCCTTGAAAACCTGTGTCAACAGGTGTCTGTTTTGACAGTTGCCGTTCAAAAATTGCAAGAAGGTAAACCCTTACATAATGGACTAACTAATAATATGGAGTCCGCAGACTTGTACAAGATGCTCACCTCCCTGGCTCTGCAAGTCTCCAGCCTGAACCATACTATTCAGGAACTACAACAAGAAATCCAAAGATTTAAAGGGACAACACGCCCAGCCCCGAAACCAGCATGTTATGAACCGTTTGTTGTCATGCCAGAAAAATTTGGTGGTAGCCGTGCATCCTTCCTGTGCTTTAAAACTGATTGTGAGCTGTTGTTCACCCTCAAACCTAGGACCTATGCCACGGATTATATTAAGGTTCGAGCCTCCATCAATTTGCTAACAGGGCAGATCAAATCATGGGCTCATCTGCTGTTGCAGGAAAATAATCCAGTCTTGGACAGCTGGGAGACGTTCATGGCTGCGCTGGACTCATATATTCCTGTTTCCAAGAAGACCAGCGCTCCCAGGTCTGCTCTTAGTTCACGAGGCCTACGGGTACCCAGGGATAGGAAGCCCCAGTACGGTTATGACCTCCAGCCAGCCCAGTGTGTGCCAAATTATGAGACTCTGTATGTGCCCAGCCTGGAAGCTTCCCCATCACAAGGTCTTGACATTTCTGTGGATGCACACACGCCCACCTTGGAGGAGGAAGAACCCATGCAGATCGGGGCCATCCGGTCCAGCCTATCTGAGGTAGAAAGAGAGCGGAGGAGAGGCCATGGACTTTGCTTTTATTGTGGTGCTAGCGGGCACCTTATATCGCTCTGCCCAACTCGCCCACCTCGGCCAAAGCTTCTTCAGCTGGGTACTATTGGGAGTTTTTTCTATGCCTCAGAATCTGTACCTACCTTTCCAGTGTCCCCAGTTCCGGTTCCTGTGTCCCCAGTTCCTGTGTCCCCGGTTCCTGTGTCCCCAGTTCCAGTGTCCCCAGTTCCAGTGTCCCCAGTTCCAGTGTCCCCAGTTCCAGTGTCCCCAGTTCCAGTGTCCCCAGTTCCAGTGTCTTCGGTTCCAGTGTCTTCGGTTCTGTGTCCCCAGTTCCAGTGTCTTCGGTTCCTGTGTCCCCAGTTCCAGTGTCTTCGGTTCCTGTGTCCCCAGTTCCGGTTCCTGTGTCCCCAGTTCCAGTGTCCCCAGTTCCAGTGTCTTCAGTTCCTGTGTCCCCAGTTCCAGTGTCTTCGGTTCCTGTGTCCCCAGTTCCAGTGTCTTCAGTTCCTGTGTCCCCAGTTGAAATTCCAGATCATATCTCCCCAAGTGAAGTTCTCCCTCCAGACTGCACATATGCCTCAAATGGTACCATGGTTTGTAAACGGGATCTGGAGATATTTGAACGAGCTTTACAAGCGAGGAGGGCACCCCCTACCAGAACTTCAGGATCAACTATATCCAAAAAGAAAAAGTAAAGATCTACATGCTCCCTGTTCTATCCGAGCTTCCATCAGGAGCATCCGGAACTAATGGACAGTTTGGGCGTCCGGAGTCCGCCCCTAGTCCGCCCCTAGGGGGGGGGGGCACTGTCAGGGCACAGACCTTTCACGGTCACATTCCCCAGTTGGTTCTGGGTAGAATCGAACCTGGGACCTCTCCATTTTCAGGTCCGGCTCTTTGTCTCTGAGCCACTGCTCAGTGCTATTCTGTGTGCTGTCCGTTGGAGCCTGGTTCTGAACCTGTACTTCTGTGGACCAATCAGTGGCCAGTGCGGCCTATTTAAGCCAGCCCCTTCCCCTTTGCTAATTGCTGGTTCATTGTCAGCTTTACCCTGTGAGAGAACCTTGAAACCTGAATACCCTGACCTGTTTGACCCGGATTGGACCTTGACTATTCTCTGCCGTCTCCTACACTTGACCCCTGCCTGTTTATAGGATTTGCTGTTGTCTCCTGCCCCTTGACCTTGGCTTGCTCTCACGGACTTCCTCTGATCTCTCCAACTCCTGACCCACGGCCTGTGACCCGGATTTGCCTTTGTTTCCTGTTGGTCCCTTCTGGACTTACCTGCCTGATCAACGACTGTCTCCAGTCCTCTGCACCTGCCCTGTTTTCGTCAGCTGCACCAAGTCTGCCTACCAGTTCCCGGCACCGGTGCCTCCTTGTGCCGTCCCTCCTCTGTTCTAACTCCAGGGAGTGGTCTGCACAGGGTCGCAAAGGTGAGCCGCCCTCAGCATCTCGGCCTCGGTGAGTACTTACCTTAATGGTCCTGACAAAAACGTTAGGGTCTTCGCAGTGCTTTACCAGCACATTGGGATTGCAGACGAGGCTTCGCTCGAATAACGCTCGAAAAACGCCCCAGTGTGAAAGGGGTCTTAGTTTGCTTGTCTTCAGCAAACTATTTGTGGACTTTCTTGTGCATCATCTTTAGAAGAGGCTTCCTTCTGGGATGACAGCCATGGTGACCAATTTGATGCAGTGTGCAGCATATGGTCTGAGCACTGACAGGCTGACCCCCACCCCTTCAACCTCTGCAGCACTCGTACATCTATTTCCCAAAGACAACCTCTGAATATGACGCTGAGCATGTGCACTCAACTTCTGTGGTTGACCATGGCGAGGCCTGTTCTGAGTGGAACCTGTCCTGTTAAATGGCTGTATGGTCTTGGCCACTGTGCTGCAGCTCAGGTTCAGGGTCTTGGCAATCTTCTTATAGCCTAGGCCATCTTTATGTAGAGTAACAATAATTTTTTTCAGATCCTCAGAGTTCTTTGCCATGAGGTGCCATTTTGAACTTCCAGTGATCAGTATGAGAGAGTGAGAGTGATAACACCAAATGTAAAGGGGTTGTAAAGCTAAAAAATGTTTTCCTAAATACAGTTGCAATAAAAAGTATGTGAACCCTTTTGGAATGATATGGATGTCTGCACAAATTGGTCATAAAATGTGATCTAATCTTCATCTAAGGCCCCGTACAGACGACCGAACATGTTCGGTCATCTGTACAGCCGAGCGGACAGGATTCCAGCGTACATTTGCCCGCCGGGCCTTTTTCGAGCGGGCAAATATTTCTAAACATGTTTAGAAACATGTCCGCTGGAATCCTGTCCGTCGGACATGTTCGGTCGTCTGTACAGACCTACCGTACATGTCCGAGCGGCCACCATCCCTCGCATGCGTCGAATGACTTCGACGCATGCGTGGAAGCATTGAACTGCCAGGGCCGCGCACGTCGCGGCGACGGCGTGGCCTCGTTGCCGCGTATCGAGTATGCGCGGATTTCTGTATGATGGTGTGTACAGCCATCATACAGAAATCTCCGGGCAGACATGTACGCTGAAAACGGTCCGGCGGACCGTTTTCATCGTACATGTTTGCCCGTCTGTACGAGGCCTAAGTCACAACAATAGACAATCACAGTCTGCTTAAACTAATAACACACAAAAAATTAAATGTTACTATGTTTTTATTGAACACACCATGTAAACATTCACAGTGCAGGTGGAAAAAGTACATGAACCCCCTAGACTAATGACATCTCCAAGAGCTAATTGGACTCCTGTTGGCTGACACCCCACTCCAATCAATGAGATGAGATTGGAAGTGTTGGCAGAGGCGTATCTAGTGAAAATGGCGCCTATGGCAAGCACTAAAACTGCGCCCCTGTCAAAACATTTGAAACCCGTCTTTCAGATAACCTTAACAAAAAAAAATCTAACAAAACGGCTCTTTTCCCCTCTCCTGCACGGCAGCCTATTTGGCAAATAACCTAGGGTGACACCAGGACACCACTGCCTAAACTCCTCTCTCCCTGCACTGCAGTCAGTGTCTATGCCTCACATGTTTATTGTGCGGAGAAGATACAGGGAGGAGGTGGGCGGAGCTAAGCAGTGGGCGCGAGGAGGAGAAAGTTAAATCTCCTGCGCTGTAAATGCTGGTGTCTGCCTCTCTCCTCCTCGTAACGTCACTGGTTGCTAGACGCGGGGCGGGCCATGGCTAGTAACCAGTTTGGGCAGTGAGCCAGGGGCCAGTGATGAACGACCTAAACAAGTCTCCGCCGACCAGGATCCCACCCCAGGCTGACAGTGAGTAACAGTGGCAATATCAGGGCCATTTTAGGAAGGGATCCTTGTGGGATCCTAAGTGCCTTGCTGCCCAGCCACCCAGTAGCGCCCCCTTCATATGGCACCCATGGCACTTGCCATATCTGCCATACCCTGGATACGCCACTGGGTGTTGGTTACAGATGGGGGAAAACTCTGCGCTAACCCCACTTACAAGTGAGGAAAAATTGATATATGACCTCTAAATAGAGAAAGGAATGAAAAAAAATAGTGAAAAATGTATTTAAATAGGGGAGTGCTGCTGCCTATTCAAAGCTCAAATACTTAAACTTCAAAGACATACATTAAAAAAAGAAATAAGCGCGCAACTCCAAACATTTAAAATGTGCAATCACAAGGGAGTGAAATAATGTTATATCAAAACCATAAAGTGATGAAAAAATTGATGTGTTGATACACCCTGTACCAGGTGAACAAAAAATATATAAATAAACCCAAAATGAATAAAGAAAGAGGTAATTGAGTGACCAAAGTCCTCAAAAAAATATATCAAAGAAAATCCTGACCACCAGATACTTCTAAGCAATAGTTCATTAACCTCCCTGGCGGTATGATTATTTCAGAAAAAAGGTGCTGAAAGCGGTACCATTATTTGCAAAGAAATTTGGCATTTTATACTGTAGGCCTGTAATTCGCGCCATCCTACCGACAGAATGCCGGTGTTTTTTTTTCTTCTCAGCACATACCTCTTAATCCCGATTTTCACCTCACGGCAATCCCGCGGGAGTGGGCGTTCCCAAGCACTGCCTGTGATTGACAGGCATACTGCGCGTCACAGGTTGCCGGAAAAACCCGAATGTCGGTGCGGCTCTATATGGCGCCTGCGCACCGACGTTCGGGTTCTGTCGGCAACCTGTGACGCGCAGTATGCGCCGTTCGGAAGCCTGTCAATCACAGGCAGTGCTTGGGAATGCCCACTCCCGCGGGATTGCCGTGAGGTGAAAATCGGGATTAAGAGGTATGTGCTGAGAAAAAAAAAAAACACCGGCATTCTGTCGGTAGGATGGCGCGACTCCGTGCGATGTCAGAATTTTTTTTAAAGGGTGAACCTCCACTTTAAATCTGTCCAAACAAGAGTCTAGTAGACATCTCGGGTATGGAATTTTTTTAAAAACAAAATTATAAATTATAATATAATAAATAATTATAAATAATTATAACAAATAATAATATAATTATAATAAAAATTATTTAATAATGTAATCAACTCAAAATCACTGAAATTTGCTCAGTTGCAGAATTGTCGCTGTCATTACTTTTATTTTTTTATGACAAATTTCCCCACAAATCGCTGTCGGTCAGTTCTGCAAGTGATTATAATTTATTATCGCTGTTTTCTAGCTGCTCTAAAACCATTTTTGACATAAAGGAACACTTTTGGTTGCTATGGACAATCTACAGTTTGCAGGAAGAAAGAACAGTTTTTATTATATAAAAGAACATGTAGGGCACCGGGTAGACCACTAGGTACAAGGGGGGTGTGTATTTTTTACATACAGTACTGTAATCTAAAAGATTACAGTATACTGTATGTAATCTATTTATTTACTTTTTTGAATTTGGCGCTGTTCTCCGCTCCCGTGCGTCGTAACATCGCAGGGAACGGAGATCGGCGGCACACAGAGGCACTGTGTGAATCGAGCGAGCACCCGCTCGCTCACACAGCGCGGTGGCATCGCTGGATCCAGGGACAAGGTAAGTAAACAATGCCTGTGGATTCAGCAAAGGCGAGCCCGAGTCTGACTCGGGGTTACCGATCCTAGCACAAAAATCTAACCCCGAGTCAGACTCGGGAATACCGCCAGGGGGGGTTAAAGTGGAGGTTCACCCGGAAATGAACATTTTTAATATTAGATTCATGCTCATTTTGTCAAGGGGAATCGCGTAGTATTTTTAAAATCGAAGCCGTACTTACCATTTTAGAGATACATCATCTCCGCCGCTTCCGGGTATGGGCTGCGGGACTGGGCGTTCCTATTTGATTGACAGTCTTCCGACAGGCTTCCGACGGTCGCATCTATCGCATCACGATTTTTCCGAAAGGCGCCGTATAGAGGCGCGCCGACGTTCGGCTTCTTTCGGCTACTCGTGACGTGATAGATGCGACCGTCGGAAGCCTGTCGGAAGACTGTCAATCAGATAGGAATGCCCAGTCCCGCAGCCCATACCCGGAAGCGGCAGGGAAAATGTATCTCTAAAACGGTAAGTACGGCTTCGATTTTAAAAATACTACCCGATTCCCCTTGACAAAATGAGCATGAATCTAATGTTAAATTTTTGTTTTAGGGTGAACTCCCGCTTTAATCGCTGCAGACTTTAACCCAACATCTTCAGGAAACTTGAATCTTTATATTCAGCTGAAGAAATATAAATACTGACTCTTACCCAATCGTTGGACCCCGGTTTTAAGGAGGTCAGATGAGCTTGTGCATCAGCCTGCCGGCCCCGATGTATAATCACTTATCTTTGGGAGGAGTGCTTCTATCTTGCAAGAAGGAAGAGAAAAGACTTCAGCTGTCTTTTCAGGCCATATGACACAAGAAGAATGGTAGTCAGATTTCAGTTTTCACTGAAATCCACTTTTAAAATTCTCACAGCAAGTCACTTCATCATAAAAAATATGTAAAAACTCAGGATAGAAAAAGAAAAAAACACAGCATCAAAAAAAATATATTGTAAATAAAATATACAGCCAAGGAGCGAACCAAAGAGCTGGAGTATATGAGTGTATGAATGTGATAGTGTTTTATGAATGGAGCGTATGTGGAGCTCAGCACGTGCCTACAACGTGCCTGGACAAGTCTTCCCAAGTGGGGGGAGCCACCCTCCCCTGCGCGAGACGTATGGTGGAATTTCGCGCTAAAACTCACTGAGCGGCCCCGCCCGCGAAGATGGCTACTCTTTCAAACCCGGGCGGAAGGCCAGGGTCCTCAGGACTTGTTGAGGACACTTTGTGTGAGTATGAGCTTCGCAAGGTTGGAGTGCGAACTGATATTATACCAGAGTCGGACGTTGTGAACCAAGTCCACCTCTGGCGGGTTATTCCATCGACAGCGTCTGCATTGGTGCCAAAGATCCATAGTGGCCATGATCCCAACCAGGAGGCTACGATCAGATCGGAGCTTATGGATCTAAGGACCCCGCTGTTGGCCTGGGGAGTTGGCGAGTTCGGCCGGCACGTGATGACCTTGATGCCCGTCACTCTGCCTGTATTGAGAAGAGCACCAGATACCCCCGTGTTGCCTGGGTTCGGAAAGGCCTGGCATGATGCCGAAATTCTCTGGACTACAGTACGTAGTCATGTGCCGGGTGGCTGTTGACTATGGTTGGGAATACCCATATGTGCCCCCGAATCTCTTCCAGGACATTGACCGGAACAGGGAGGTGTGGTGCTGGAATGCTGCCTGGGACCATTTGAACGTCAGTCAGAGACTGTGAGATGACATTCGCACTCCTTTGCGTGGGAAATCGCCTGGAAAGTTTTCTCCGGGACTGGAGTTGGGGCCGGTACTTATACCGAGACCGCGTCATGCTGAGATACCCCGGACAAAGAGACTTGGTGTTCTCAGTGGCATCTATTAATGGAATGGGCGAAATCGACATCCTTCCTGACCCGCGTTTTTACGGATAGATTGGATGCCTGTGTTTCCTTTACATCCACCTTCCAGAGGTATGAGCTAAGATGTTCCTTTCCTCCCTACTCGAGCTTACGTTCCATGCCCCACCAGATCCACATCTGGGGCCCCTTTTGTGTAGAACTCTTTGGGGAGGTGGGTTCAGTCAGTTAGAGTGGAACTTTGTCAACTTTGGAGGTGCAACACTGGAAGATTTAACAGGAAAATAACTATTTTTCCCTTTTTTTCCCTCGTGCTCTTTGCTGCTACGTCCGCATTTTTCTTTCTTTTTCCTTCTCTTTTTTTGTGAGCTGTTGCAGTACCAGCGCACTGACCGCTAGGGGCAGTGTTCTGCACCGTAACCACAAAGGACAATACTAATGTGTTTGATATCTTTTGCATTTTTTTTCCTACTTTCCTGTCTGGTTCAGCATCAGGTCAGCATTCGGGCTTGAATGCTTTAGGACACTGGGGACAGTGTCAATTCAAGTGGGAGGAGTGTGTAGCGCCCCCCTTACATTTCAGTACGGGCGCTACGCTAGAGTAAGTGGGGAATGGGAGGATTAGTTTACTCCAATTCTCAGTTTATGGAAATTTAGGCTGTTGCCAATTTTCAGAATTTGTCCTGTGGGTCAGTATGTGCTCCGGGGGTGCATTATCACCCCCGGGCGGCAGCTAGCGCTAGAGGGGTTCTGACAGACCCACCTTCTCCCAGCAGCCAATCAGAGGAGTTCTTCCCTCGTTGGGCATGCTGGGAGGGGGATATATCTGGGCAACCGCCTTTTGGCCGTTCTGTTCTGTGCGGGGCCCGAGTTCCAGGTGCGGCATCCACCTTCAGGGTGCGCGCATCCATGGGCCCCGCCACCGTGGCCTGCTTTACTGGCGTCATGCACCATGCGGAGCCTCATCCCAACCAAGAGAGGGGCCCCAGCGACTGGCTGGGTCCCAACCTTCTGCTGAGAGGATCCTAAGCCGGGAGCTGTGCGATGGGGGATTGGCTCGGGAGAACCTAGAATCAGAGGTTGTCCAGGAGGCCAAGACGAACCATCGGGGATCCAGTCACCACACTGCATGACAGGTATGCTCAAGCTGTCAGTGGGTGACACTATCTGAACTGACTGGGAGGATTCGCTCAATCTAATTTCACAAATCTCAAATTGTCAAGCCTGTGGCAGAGGCCTGTTCCTCCCAGTGATTCTTAAGTGGCGCTCCGGCTGCCAGGCCTGTGATAGACGCCTGTCCGGGGGCACTTTACCCACCCTGATTATGGTGGCGACGAATTGGGTTACATTATTGCTGAGACCAGGCTTGCTCTCTTTCATATCCAAGGCCTGATACTAAAGTTTCTCTACGCTCATCAACTTTTCTCTATTGTGTGTCATGTTGATGTTGGCCATGTTAGGCCTTGGAATAAAGCATTGAAAACTCAATTGACGTCTGGACACTTGCTCTTTATTCACATTCACAGCTATCACCCCTAGACCAAGTCAAGAAGGTAACTTAAATAGGCCGATCCCAAACTAAACAGCGGCTCCTTCGGGGGTGAGAGCTACACATTTTTCTTTTAAAACACTTCAAATAGGACTATTCTTTGGCACATTAAATAAAACAGTTTTGGTGCACCGACAATAGTTTATCTGGCCAAATATCTTTTGATCAACATATAGTTTTAACTGTAATCACTGCTTTTTGTCATCGAATTTTCAGTTTGAATTCTTCAGGCTTGTGACAGGTTATTTTAAGTAAACTTTTTATAATACAAATAATAGCATATTGTTAAATTGCTATGTGGCTTTTTCACCTCCATTATTTATGTTCAGTGTACATTTCTAGCACTCCCTTAATTTTGTTCGTTATGAAAGGAAAACACAGCCTCTCACCACTTAGACCACTTTAAAAGCCCCTTCAACATGCAAAATGTGAACAGCATCCCACCCAAAGTCTGACAGACAAAATGTCTTCACACGGGAAGGAAACCCAGCACAGGATTTAATGAAAAACAGGCCGACAATCCAAGTCGTTTATTTAAACTTGTCCAAGTGAAAAATGTCTAAGGTTTCAGCACTGGAAACAGAGATGAGAAAAGTCCTTGGTAGGCGGGAGTCTTTCTGATGTGTCTGATGAATTTTTGGTGTGAGAGTCTGTTGTTGGACTTGTTTTTGAAGTTCAGGCTAGGAGATGAGTGAAGGGGTTAACTTATCCCACTCTTTGATGCAGGAATGTCATATGTTTGAAGTGAGGCTGGCTGGGTCACAGATGAAATGGTTCTAGGCTGCCTAGCAACTCACTGCTTGACTTTTCTGCTCCCAGAGGCCTTTACATTTGGCTTGTTGGTCAAGGCCTAGTCTAGTGGGACACATCCTATGTAAATATAGGGATGAGTGTTGAAATATATTTATATGGGTTATTGAAAAGCGGCTGTTAACAGTGAATACATTTTTTGGAAAATTGACTATGGGCTTCAAAGAAGCATGCTGTTCACATAAGAGGAACATTTGTATCTTTTTGTATTAGATAGATTATGAATATATTATATATATATATATATATATATATATATATATATATATATATATATATATATATATATATATATATATATATATATATATATTTATGTAAATAACACATTTATATGGCCTTTTGGGAAGCAGAGGTTAACAGTGAATATTTTTTCAGGAAATTGGCTTAAGAGTAACATGCTTTTACCTTAAAGAGCAAGTCTACAAAATATTCTTATCAATCCTGCCTATCCCTCCCTCCTACACCTTCTTTTCCAGCTTCCTAAATACTTGAGTAGGGAAGCTGTGGTTTGACCCCATGTTTACATTACCACTGGAGATGCTCAAGAGGAGATGCCCCTATACAAGTATACAAGGGTTCACTGCATAGGCACTGAAAAAGGTGAAGACGATTTAGGCATATTTTGTCTGTTGAGCCGACTAAAATAAGTAAGCAAATGGAGAGGGTTAGTTTGTTTAGGTCAGGAGGAATAAGCAATGTGGGTAAGTGTCCTTTATCTGATTGTACACTTGCCATTTTTTGGTGTTATGAACCCAATCCTAGCCAAGGCATTAGCTGATGTGTGTAAGATACCTGCTTACGTACAATTTTACAATTCAAAACGTAATGGTATTCAAAGAGATGTACCATTAAATCTTATAAAATATACCTTGTTTGCAAACAGTGCTACCTGGTGACCTTTCTTATCTGTGTAGTATGAGAAAAGTTGCAACTTCTAAGACAGTTTGCTCAGTTTTTAGCACAGCTGTTAGACACAATTCAACCGGGAAATCAAGCATTTTTGAACTACTGTATTGAACAGAACATTTTGAAGCTGGACATTGTATGAATATTAAGAATGATACAGAAACACGTAAAGGGTCTGGACAAGTATACAAATATTTCAGAGGGCAACATGTATATGTGGGGAACTTCTGTTCATAGGGCATCTGTTAATCCATGACCTCTTACACCCTGGTCACCAGAAGAATGTCAGGTCCAAAAGAATTAAAACGTGGCTGCCTGGTATAGTGAACCCCTGACATCTCTTGTTAAAGTTAATTAAAGCCTGTTTTTATACTGGCAGTTGCTTTCCTGTTTGTGTGTTTCAGGTCCCCCCCCCCCTCATTGCTGTATCAAGGCAGAATTTCAGCTATCAACTATAGCTGGGCAGATCAGCCAGTTTATCGCTCCCCATGGATTGTCTATGGACTGTTTGGGAGTAAATCTGTCATCCAATTCGGATTCTCACCCACCTTTAAATATTTTCTTCCTGACATGATTTTCACTAAATACTGTAGATCTTTAATCAAGACCAACTGTCCTGTCCTTCCTTCTCTTTGTCCTTTTTTGGGGGGTGTTGAGTGTCTGTGGGTGGACAGTGTGATTGAAGACTTTAATAGACTGTTACGTTCAGCTCAGATCTTGATGATTGAGTTTAAGTGTTTGATATTAATGAATTGGTTTGTTTATGATTTTAAAGCCCACAGACAGCTTATTGAATTTTACTTACAATAGATGCTTTTAACCCCAATAAAGGGTTGCAGTGGCCGGATATTTTCCAAGATGGCTGTCTTTTGTCTCATTTAATTAACCTTTCCTATTTCAGGAGGTTTCGCTTCTGTTTGGTTAGGGGGTTCTTGTGGGGTCCTCAATCCTGTTTATCACAGCAAAAGATAAGCAGAGAATGTTCTTGCAGTTGTCAACTCAACATCAACACACTTGGTGAAAAGGGTACCAGATAGTTTAGAATTAATTAAATATCTCCTTGGCAACCAAGCCTCACTTCACATGATCCAGTAGCTGTTGCCTGTAGCAGAATCAGCATAGGCTATACACACAAGGAACATCATAAATTGCACCTGTGACATTCTCAAGGTCTTACCCAAGCAAGGCTATATCCTACTTATAACTGTTTTGCTACTTAGGAAAATCTGACAATGCATCAACAATTAAGAACAGCTTGTTATTCAGACTTCCCCAGTAGTCAACAGTGTACAATAATTGTACCTCTGCATATTACAAACATAACCTACTTAACTTTGAAACTTCCTAAATTAAATCTACATATTTAAATAGTTTGCAAAAGCAATGTTTATCATGAACAAATGCCATAGCTGATCACCTTTTTCATCCTTCTTTTTTTTATGGATGAACATTATCGCTCTGGATTGACTTTCTGATAGTGACCATAGAGGACCATTCCTGTGCAAAGTGACAACGCATACCAAGAAGTGCCTGAGCAACAACTGTTAGGATCACCACGTATTATTTTTATGGAAGCTGCATATTTAGGATAATTTAAAAAACAAATTACATTACAATAAGATGTTAATGATTACAGTATACTATATCATACGTTAGTTATTGGGCTTAGATCTACTTTTAAAGAAGTCTTTCAAGCAGGCTGATGCTTAATTTTTTTTATCACCTGCCTGTTATAAGTCCGCAAGGATAATAAAGTAAGTACCAATAACTGATTATTTCAGGACATGGTCATATCTAAAAGTTTTGGCTTCAGATCTAAGGCTACCCTCTTAGTGCTCCAGGAGAGGCTCTCTTTCCCATTCCTTCATCCCTTTTCTTTTCCCCTTTTTTCTACTTATTAAACCCTTTGATAGTTTGATCGACTGATATTGGTGCCACTACCAGTTTGTGGGCTCTGTATTCAAACATAATGACTAGCTACCGTGATCAATTCATGGCTGAGATGACCCCTCATCTTAGATGAGGGTGCCTCCAGCCACGCAGTTCCTCTTCGGAGGATGTATCTTCTGTTCTTCAGAACTATAATCATAGCCCAAAATAGTGCTATACCGTTCCTTGATGTCCACTGCTGTAGGTCAATAATGTTATCATGTACCGGCGGTAATTCTCTTTACTGTATTGTACAGTTTTATATCTGTATGGTTTATATAACCTTAATACAAATGTATTGGAAAATAACAAAGGCAGGCAATGAAGTTTGGGTGGTAAGCAGGTACTATGTGCTTTTATATGTTTATATTTACTATCATTCGTTCTGATTTATATAAATACAGCAACACATTTTTTCATGGGTAACCCAAATATGACTGTCAATCCCCATCTGTGAATTGTGGTAAAGGCTATATTTATTGTGGTTTGGTGTATGTTACTCCTGGATCTATAAAGAAACAGTTGTATATTCTCTCAGCCCCATAAGATTAAGCTACTTGTTTCTAAAATATATGGTTTTTCTGTACACCACAAAGTGAATCAAGCCATGTAAAAATGGTAAACTCTGCATTCCCTGGTCTCTTATAATGGGTCATAAGTGTAATGAGGCGATGAGAGGATTTGCAGAATATCTGATTTCAGTAGGAGACTTCATCCAAGTTCTCTTATCTGCAAAACAGAATGCTGTAGCCAAACCAACAATGAAGACTTGCGAATACCACAAGTATGAGTTTC
This sequence comes from Rana temporaria, assembly GCF_905171775.1. NCBI lineage: Eukaryota > Metazoa > Chordata > Amphibia > Anura > Ranidae > Rana > Rana temporaria. The sequence continues at coordinate 334,225,458 of NC_053491.1, forward strand.
CAGTGATATTTACTTTGCAGCTGCTTTCAAATCTGAAAGGAAAAAATGGGGCATTGTTAGATCTTAACCACACTTAGCTCAAGTGGCTACATTCTAATCTTTGCTAGGCAGACCCCTTCCCCTGTAACATAATATTGATCTGAACTTTATCTGTCTGGATCCAGGTTGAAGCCTGAAGTTGAAAGTAAAGAAAGATAAATTATTCCTCTGTTTTCACAAAGTTATGGTATTTTTTCTTTAAAAGTAGAACTAGGCACTATGGTCAGTGCTGCTTGAGGCAGTACCTAACATGCCATCCTCCATTTCTGGCTGCCATAGTAATTAGCTTAACCCCCTCATGGTTCCTGGTTTTATCTGTGGACACTCGAAAAATGGCAAAGCCATGCAATATTAGTATTCATGTAGTTAGTACCGAGCTAATACAAAGACAGGAGAGATGCTTGGGGAGTAGAATTACGTAGACCAGGAGAGCCCTTCACCTTAAAGTGCACCTATGCACAGACTATGGAAATTAAGCTATTTACATATTCTCAACAAGTAGTATACAATGTTTTAAATAGGACATACTGATCTAGTTGCTTTTAATCTAAAGTTATTCATTCTCAAACATCCTCATAGGTCACAATAGGTCTCAGTCAGTTTATTTATTTCTTGCTTTTTCTGTAGCACCCTCCTAGGTAGGTGCTAGGATAGTTAGATAAGGGTTAGTGTTTTTTTTTTTTTTTGACAGGTACATTTAGTTGCCACACTTTAGTCAGTGTGGCTGTGATTTTGTTTGATGTAAAATCATAGTTTGACTCACTGTACCTAGTGAGCTGCAATTGTTTAGTCAGATCTGATCTGTGTGCTCTGCTGCTGATAGCCTTCTGGATAGCTCTCTCTGTATCCTGGCAACTAGAGAAGTTTTCTGGATGATAGGTGTGGAGCTATGCAGATAGCAGCATGTATATTGATACAGCTCTGGCCTATCCCAGAGAGGCAGGCTCTGAAGGCAGGCTGGGAGACTGTATTTATTCTTAGCGCACACAGAGCTTGGGGTCTTGCCTGAGGGGGGCATGCTGGCCTCTCAGGCACAGGCTGCCATGTAGAGGCCTCAGGTGGGCGACCTGAGGGAGGACTGCAGAGACCAGGGTGTTTAGAAGACGCTGACAGAGAGGAGCTGTCTGCCACAGATTTGTTTGGTATCTCTTAGAGGGCATGGCTTGGAATATTGGAAAGAGACATCCATCTGTCCTTGGGCCTTGTGAGTAAAGACCAGTGGCGGTTCGTTCATAGAGGGCGCTGGAGCGCAGCCCCCTCTAGCTCTCACCGCCACTGAGTCTAATACCATAGATTCATGCATTGCACGAATCTATGTTATTGTCCCGCAGCCGCCCACTATTCAGCTGGTTGGCTGTATGGAAGTGCCTATCAGAGCCAGCGGCTCTGATAGGCTTTCTGAGTACAGCCCTCGGGTCCCCGGAAGCTTATCCTCGGAATGCACGGTATGTGTGCTCCTTGGATAAGACTGACAGGCGTCTTAGCCAATCAGGTTGGCCGGTTCTGGCTAACGGTAACCTGATTGGCTGAAGCGTCATCGAGGGCGGGAGAAGACATCGAGGCGAGGGTCGAGGACGTGGATGGCTGACTCCAGTAAAGGTAAGTGCCGGGCGGGGGAAAGGGGCACAGCGGCGATGAAGGGCACAGTATACTATTATGAGAATCTTGGTCTTAAAATGTGGAGATTAATATAAATAAAAACAGGATACAAAATATTATGCTAAAAACTCTTTACATGCATACTATTATCAAAATCTTGGTCTGTAAATGTGGAGAATAATATAAAGATAGGATACAAAAAAATATATATATTATACTAATAACTCTTTACATGTATACCATTAGAGTCTTTTTTCATTAAATATTTTTTTGCTGAAATGACTGTTTACAGGGTATAGAGACACAATAGTTAACGGATTCCTTTTAAAAATTATTAAAAATAGATAAAAATCAATCATATAATGTACCTGTAGTTTCTAGTTTAGTTTTTGCATGTTGTTTCCTGCCTGTGCTGTACAGAGCCACAGAGCCAATACAGGGCAGTGATGGTTTGGAAAACTAAACTGATTGGTGCTGAGGGGCTTTAGACACACAGTAATCACACCTCCTTGATTAGTAACCACAGAGAGAAAACTCCCAGGACTGTGGTTATCAGGAAACAGACAACCAGGAAGTGTGGAGATCAGAGAAGAATTACAGCAACTTGAGAGCAAAAACGAACAACGAGGACAGCACTGCATTACGGTAAAGGAAGCTATTAAGATAAAAAAAAATTCCTTTACAAACCCTTTAAGGTAGCCATCTAATAGTTTTCTGAAATTTTTGACGCTCCCTTCTGATACCACTGCTTGTGGAAGAGAATTCCACATCCTTTACACTTGGACAGTAAAGAACCCTAATGCCGCGTACACACCATCACTTTATGTGATAAAAAAAATGACGTTTTTAAAAACGTCACTTTAATTGACTGTGTGTGGGGGAAAACGTTGTTTTATGTCTTGTAAAAAACGACCAAAAAAAATTGAAGCATGCTTCAATTTTATGTGTCGTTTTTCAAAAGTGCACTTTTTACTTCACAGAAATTGACCGTGTGTAGCAAAAAACGTCGTTTTCTAAGACGTTTTTTCACCCACGCATGCCCAGAAGCTACTTATGAAGCAAGCTTCAATGGAAAAACGTGGTGAACGTAACCTCACTTTGCAAGAACATTGTGAGAAAAACGAAGGTGTGTAGGCAACTTCGTCTTTGAAAATTGAAGTTTCAAAAACGTCATTTTTTACTTCACAGAAAGTGTCGTTTTTTTTCATCACATAAAGTGATGGTGTGTATGCAGCATTAAGGTTAAACTGCTTCTATTCCAGTTTTAGTGAATGGTTGTGTGTCTTTTTAAATTCCCTTTCACTGAATAGTTTTTTCCTTATGCTAGGGTCACCAGTATGGTATTTGTACATTGATATCATATCCCCTCTCAAGCGTCTCCTCTCCAGAAAGAATAAGTTCAAAGCAGTGAATGTGTCAGTAGGACACTGGATGGTGTCAGTCAGTAGAGCAGTGGATGGTGTCAGTAGGGCAGCAATTGGTGTCAACAATCAATTTTTATTTTTATTATTCTTTTTTTGCAATTTTTTTACAATTATATTTTTTATTATTATTTTTATTATTTTTAGAGCCTTGTTGGGGAGCTTTGTGAAATATCAGGTGTCTAAACTCTAGGCAGATCCCTGATGTCTCACTTTTGAGTCAGAGAAAGGGACTGAGGACAGATTTCCCATACCCTTTCTCTGCAGCCAGGCAGCAGGGGTAATCTGTGCTGCATGGGGTGATAAGGGTGTGCCCAGGCACACCTGGCACACCCTGTGCGCATGCCTATGGATGTGATCAGGTTTCAATGGAAATCTGGCAATAGCAGCATGCAGCTATGACTGTTTTTCAACCGTCCATGATACAAAACAGATTATTATTATTGGACAGGTCTAAGATACCTTTGTTTTGATCTGTTATGGGAATAAATGTTGTCACTTCTGCTTATGCAAGGAGGTTTCATGAAATCCCGAGTGTGCTGTATATGGACCAGCTGGTAATCTATGCTGTAATACACACCATATGCAATTCTACTCCTTTGTTTTAACTGGATTTAAAGGGATGTTATATAGCATACATATACATGCTTATTTGTTTCCTCTGCTCTTTGTTTGTGAAAAGAAATCAAATCATTTTTACAGAAATCAGGAACATTGTGCTTTACTATTAGGCTAGGCATGGGCTTTTGAGAGCCTTATGGTAAATACAAATCTGATCACATTAGGCTTTTACGTCTCACTTATCCAGTACCCCATGCTTCAAAACAGACTGTTTACCCAGGGTGACCGCTTGCTAATCAAATCTCCAGTCAGCAGCTAATAGAAAGAGGCTTTTTCAGCATTTCCCTGCTTCTGTGACAGAGTTGCCTTTCATCAGAAGCAGAGAGGGTGGAGGCCAAGGGAAAGGGGCAACCCGCTTCAGGGTTCCTAAAATAACACTCAGTGCCAAAGTTATTCATGAACTTTTCAGAGCGTCCCCTGCACACAATGGAATCGTGCGAGTGCTCGGCCTGTATCATTTCATGCACTGCTGATGATAAGCAAGGAAAAAAACTATTAGAGTGATGTATACAGCAATAGAACCAATTACCAGGAATCGCTACAGCTCCAATAAAGACCCCTGTGAAAACAACCGTTATGTTTTATTTTTACTGGAGGGGTCGGAGCAATGGGTCATTTACAATACTAATTCATTGGGAAACAATGGTTCATTGTACTTGTACAGTAACAGGAGCTGTATGGCTTGCATCATAAGATATAGGGTAACCTTTAGGAGACTTCCTGCAGCCCTCTTTGCAGTAAGAATTTTTTAACCTCTTCCCACCAGCCCAGTAAAAAAATCTTAAAGTGGAGGTTCCCCTCAAAATAAACTTTTTACATTGCATTTCCCACATTAATGACAATTAGAATCGGCTGGTTTTATTAAAAAAAAACGTCCGTAAGTACCGTTTGCTATATGCGTTCTCACCGCCACTTCCGGGTACAATGGTGGGGATGGGCGTTCCTAATTGATGGACAGGCATCCGACCAACGCATACATCGCGTCACGAGATGCCGAAAAAAGCCGAACGTCGGTGCGGCTCTATACGGCGCATGCGCACCGACGTTCGGCTTCTTTCGGCATCTCGTGACGCGATGTATGCGTCGGTCGGATGCCTGTCGATGTATGTGTCGGTCGGATGCCTGTCCATCAATTAAGAATGATTATGATTAAGCATTGACACTCAATGCGAAACGCGTCAGCTGTTTATCCCACTGTGTGCTGATACCTGTAGTGTATTTTTTCCTGTACCCAATAAAGGGCACGTCTTTTTTAAGTTACTGGAGTGCGGCTGTCCATATCCTTGTTGTTTTTGCACATCCTGTGCATTGCCAGCACCCATCTGCTTCTGAGTGGACATCAATTACCTTAGTGAGCTCACCTGGAGCGGCAGCTCTCTTACCTGTGAACCAATGCATAGACTTTGCAGACCAAAGTATCTAGATATATTGATGAAGCAGTAAAAGCATGTTAAACACAAGCCTTTGATCACCTCTGTAGCTATAGACATTGTGGAAAAAAAATTGTAATGCTCACCCACCAGAGGGGCCACTGGAAATAACTCTGGTCTCCCTTACCTGCTCAGAAGCTGCCACTCTCAGGTACCAGAGCACACTGACAAAATGCATGCTCAGTCTAGGGGTGTCTTTTGAAGATTTACTGCAGTACTTAAACACAGGTGGGTAGAGGGACGAGGGCGCAGGATACTCCAGAATGCAGGTATTAGAGGACAGATTCTCAAGCAAAGTTTTTCAGTAGCAGCCTTAAGTAATGCTGGAGGTAGAAGAGACAACCAATTAGTCTGCGTGTCTGTAAAAGCAGTCACAGTCCTTGAAGCAACCTGTGGCATCTGATCCAACCCTTAAAGCACAGGCACACCTGAAGTTCTAGACAAAAAGTCCTACTTTATGTGTCCGAAAACAGCTCCTCAACCAGCTTCCCTCCGACACTCTTTAGTTAAAATGGTCCTTTTCCAGCCCAGCCTCATAAGACTGTGTCCACCAACAAATTCTCCTTAATCAAGGCTCCTTTGATGCCTTAGCCAAGCACATTCTGAGGCCTGATAACAACAGCTCTTCAGTAACACAGGCTGCTTCCCAGGGGCAGAGGCCCCAGGAGCGAAACCTCTAAACAAACCCTCCCAAACATTTATCTTCTCCCCAGCCACACTTTCGGGCCTAACCTCCATGGATTGGCTGAGGTCAGATAAATGTTCATAACCCAGTGGCTTACCCTCCTGTTTTATATCTGGGGAATTCTTCCAGGGGCAGGAAGGAATAACCAACCACCAGGCTTTGGGAAACTTGACTTAACAAACTTAACATAGAAAATAAATTGCTGCTCAGCTGTGTACAGAAGAGCCAAAAACGAAATTCAACCGGCTTAGGACAGGGTCCAACGTCCACCCTCTCTCCCTAAAAAAATGTCCTTGGCCTCATAAGTCAGAAAATTCACCAAGAATTTGCTTATGCTCCCAAGAGCATAGTATCCTGCTTTACTGTGGATGGGTAGGGCAAAAAAAAAGGGTAGACAATAACAACAGAATAACAAAATTAAAATTTTAGAACAGAAAGCAGTTACAGTTGTGCTCAAATATTTACATACCTTGGTAGAAATTATGATTTCTTGGACATTTTTCAGAGAATAGGAATGATAACACAAAAACATTTATTATTAATCAACTGTCTTTACTCTTTTTAAATCATAATGACAACAGAAACTACCCAAATGACCCTGATCAAAAGTTTACATACCCTGGTGATTTTGGCCTGATAACATGCACACAAGTTGACACAAAGGGGTTTAAATGGCTATTAAAACGTAACCATCCTCACCTGTGAGATGTTTGCTTGTAGTTAGCGTGTGTGTATAAAAGGTCCGTGGGTTTCTGGACTCCTGACAGACCCTTGCATCTTTCATCCAGTGCTGCACTGACGTTTCTGGATTCTGAGTCATGGGAAAAGAATTGTCAAAGGATCTTTGGGAAAAGGTAGTTGAACTGTATAAAACAGGAAAAGGATATAAAAAAAAAAATATCCAAGGAATTGAGATTTAAGAACGCCAATCAGCAGTATTCAAACTCTAATAAAGAAGTGTAAAATGAGGGGTTCTGTTGAAGCCAAACTACATTCAGGTAGGCCAACTTAAATTTCAGCCACAACTGCCAGAAAAATTGTTCGGGATGCAAAGAAAAGCCCACAAATTATTTCAGGTGAAATACAGGACTCCCTGAAAACATGTGGTGTGGCTGTTTCAAGATGCACAATAAGGAGGCACTTGAAGAAAGATAGACTGCATGGTTGAGTCGCCAGAAGAAAGCCATTACTATGCAAATGCCAGAAAGTATCCCGCTTACAACATGCCAAACAGCACAGAGACAAGCCTCAAATCTTCTGGAACAAAGTCATTTGGAGTAATGAAACCAAAATTGAGCTTTTTGGCCACAACCATAAACACTACATTTGGAGAGAAGCCAACAAGGCCTATGATGAAAGGTACACCATTCCTACTGTGAAACACAGAGGTGAATCGCTGAGGTTTTGGGGATGTGCGAGCTACAAAGGCACAGGAAATTTGGTCAAAATTGATGGCAAGATGAATGCAGTATGTTATCAAAAAATACTGGAGGAACTTTTGCTTTCATCAGCCAGGAAGCTCTGCATGGGACGTACTTTGACATTCCAACATGACAATGATCCAAAACACAAGGCCAAGTCAACCTGTCATTGGCTACAGCAGAATAAAGTGAAGGTTCTGGAGTGGCCATCTCAATATCATTGAGCCACTCTGGGGAGATCTCAAACGTGCAGTTCATGCAAGACATCCCAAGAATTTACGGGAACTGGAGGCTTTTTGCCAAGAGGAATGGGCAGCTTTACCATCTGAGAAGATAAAGAGGCTCATCCACAAATATCACAAAAGATTTCAATCTGCTATTGATGTTAAAGGGGGCAATACACGGTATTAAGAACTGGGGTATGTCAATTTTTGATCAGGGTCATTTGGGTAGTTTCTGTTGTGATTTAAAAAGAGTAAACACAGTTGATTGATAATAAATGGCTTCAGCCGAACACTAACCATGAGTGAAAGAAAAGTGTTTGTGTTATCATTCATATCCTCTGAAAAATGACCAAGAAATCATAAATTGTAAACTTATGAGCACAACTGTACATGCAAAAGGGACTATAACAGGCAAATAAATACATATACTGTACACACAATTGTGCAATACTTTCTTCTGGAAATACAGAAAATCTCTCAGGTAATTATTTGAAAAAAAACAGGTCAGATAAAAAAAATTCCACCACAATTTCCTTTATATTGGAACACTATCCCCTCAAGGATAACATTCCATTGCAATAACCCATGTCACAAAGAAACACATTAACATAGAATCCATCTGAGGCTTTACCATCACCAAGTGGTAAAAGTAATAGTGCAACACAAAATTTCACACATACTTAACTGTACTGAATTGCTATTTTTTTTCTTAGTCACAAGCCTGGGAGTAGACTATTTCTTAAGAAAAACACAAACGTCCTGGAAATTTTTTTTTTTAAACTGCTTACCGACCATATAACCTAGATATATGTATCTATCCGGCTGGCGTAACGTATCCTAGATACGTTACGCCGCTGTAACTTTGGGCGCAAGTTCCGTATTCAGAAAGAACTTGCGCCCTAAGTTACAGCGGCGTAACGTATGTGGGCCGGCGTAAGCCCGCCTAATTCAAATGGGGATGTTGGGGGTGTGTTTTATTTAAATTTGCTTTGACCCCGCGTATTTTACGTTTTTTTGGAACGGCGCATGCGCCGTTCGTGAAAAAGTCCCAGTGCGCATGCTCAAAAATCCGCTGCAAAATGTCATTGCTTTCGACGTGAACATAAATTACGTCCAGCCCTATTCGTGAACGACTTACGCAAACGACGTAAAATTTCAAAACTCGGCGCGGGAACGACGGCCATACTTAACATTAGCTACGCCTCATATAGCAGGGGTAACTATACGCCGGAAAAAGCCGAACGCAAACGACGTAAAAAAAAGCGTCGGGCGGTCGTTCGTTTCTGAATCGGCGTAAATACTAATTTGCATATTCCTTGCGTAAAAATACGGAAGCACCACCTAGCGGCCAGGCTGAAATTGCAGCCTAAGATACGACAGTGTAAGACACTTACACCTGTCGGATCTTAGGAATATCTATGCGTAACTGATTCTCTGAATCAGGCGCATAGATACGACCGACCACACTCAGAGATACGACGGCGTATCAGGAGATACGCCGTCGTATCTCTTTTCTGAATCCGGGCCATAGGGCGGCAAGGCTACTCTCCTGTGCCAGATAGCGTACCTAGTACGTGACCTGGCTCTCCTGTGATTTTACACAGCAGATGTTGATCAGTGCGTGCTGGTCAATAGATTATCGCTGGCACCTGCTGATCGTCCGAAACACACACAGGACAGGGCTCTGCCCATGTAAACAAGTCAGAGCCTTGTCCTGTCAGCAAGGAGGTAATAGATTTTTTTCCCCGCAAAGCAGGGAATTAAATCAATTACTTCCCCTACTAAAAGTACACATAGACACTGGCTAGGCACACATTTAACCCTTTGACCTCCCCTGATGTTAGCCCCTTCCAGGCCAGTATCACTAGTACATTGACAGTGCACATTTTTAGCACTGATCACTGTATTAGTAACACTGATTCCCCAAAAGTGTCAGTTATGCCCTGTACACACGATTGGTTCGTCTGATGAAAACGGACCGATGGACCGTTTTCATCGGACGAACCGATCGTGTGTGGGCCCCATCAGTTTTTTTTCCCATCGGTGAGAAAAAATAGAACCTGTTTTAAATTTTTCGTATGGTTAAAAAAACCGATAGAAAAAAACGATCGTCTGTGGTGAAATCCATCGGTCTAAAATCCACGCATGCTCAGAATCAAGTCGACGCATGCTCGGAAGCATTGAACTTAATTTTTCTCTGCACGTCGTCGTGTTTTACGTCACCGCGTTGGACACCATCAGATTTTGGTTGATTTTCTTGGTGTGTAGGCAAGACTGATGAAAGTCATCAAACTAACCGATCGTGTGTACAGGGCATTAGTGTCCGACCTTTCTCGCCGCAATATCAAAGTCCCAAAGTTGATGATCGCTGAAATTTCTAGTAAAAAAATAATGGTAAATTAAATTAAATTAAAATATCCCATTTTTTTTTTTTTTTTTACCAAATACAGTATATGCAACAGAGTACATATTGGGCTAAATTTATGAAGAAATAAAAAAATTCCAAATATTCTATTGGATATGTTTTAAAGCAGAAAGTACAACATTTTTTTTTTTCTAAATTGTTTTTTGTTTATAGCGCAAAAAAAACTAAAATGCAGAGGTGATCAAATACCACCAAAAGAAAGTTCTATTTGTGGAGAAAAAAAAGAACTTACAATTTATTTGGGTACAGTGTCGCAGGACCGCGCAATTGTCAGTTAAAATAACGCAGTGACGTATAGTAAAAAATGGCCTGGTCATAAAAAGGGATACATATTCCGGAGGACAAGTCGTTAACATAGGCAAAAGACAGCACTCAGTAGTAACAGACCTGGTAAGGCACACACTGTGCCACAGTACCTTATCTATAGTAGCCCAAAACAGGGACCTGGCCCTTCCTTCCATCACAACCTCAAAAGTTTGTGACACCGGATCAGGCCCCCATCACTACTATTCTAGGGTGTCCACGTGTCCCGGGACTGTCCCGCAATTGACATGTCTGTCCTGGGTCCCGGGTAGTTTTATTCCGGGACAATACAGTGTCCCGGAATGAAATAGAGGACACAGTCAGGTTGCTAGGGCCAGCGCTGCCTGGCGTCTTGCAATCAGTGACAATTTACTCTCAGACAGTGAGGCCGGGAGCAATGCCTACGCCTAGTGCAGAGCTGCTGTCCCCACCCACCTTGGCACCTCCTCCTTCTTCGGCACCCAGTGGCAAGCAACAGGGACTGGTGTGATCTTCACTCTCCGGATAGCGACTTCACTCCTTTCCTTCGATGCACGTGGCTCATGCAGAGGGAGTGACAGCAGCACTGCATCTGGCGACAGGCTATGGGTGGCAAGCAGCACTGCATCTGGTGGCAAGTGGCACATTCAGCTGACAAATAACCCACTGCCAAATTCCCCACCAACACAGAGACTACATTTCTCCCCGCCCCCATCATCTTTTTTTCGGGAAGGTGAGGGGAGGGGGGGCGGAGTGTCCCTGAATGTCAGTTTGGAAATGTGGTCATCCTATACTATCCCCATTAGCTTACATTTCAATGCTGCAGAAATCGGCTTCTCCACAGACAGAAGATGCAGCAGCATGTTGGATGTAGCTGGGATGACAGAGGCACATGGAGCCTCATGTCTCTTCTTCCATAAGACAGGTGAATTCCTGTTCCTCAGTGTAAAAGCTGGTACTCTAATCTACTAAGAAGATGCTGGGTGGCAGGTTACAGGGTAACAGGTCCAACAGTGTCTTATTGCAATGGCCACAGAGACTCTCTGATGCCCAACTAGAGGTCCCATTCACACCTGAGCATTTTGTAGCTCAAAACTCAAAAACGCTCAACAAAATTCTATGATAAGCAATTGTGCTTGTTGGTGCCTGAGCATAGTGTCAATTGTAGCTAGAAAAATACATGAGTCTCTTTTAAAGCGGCAGTAAACCACTGTGTGCATGTGTTTTTTTATTTTTTTGCAACCTGCGAGGTAAAGCCATAATGTGCTAGTATGCATCACATAGTTGTACATTATGTGGAACTTACCTTAGAACAAATCTCCCCAGCCCTGCCCTGTCACTACTGAGAGGGCTTCCATCTTCACCCGGTCTACCTGGGTATGCAGACTCTAGCTGTGTGAGTCGCTTGCCTGGGTGGGCGTTCCTTCAGAGAGCATGCGCTGGTGACATCACTGTAAATACCTCCTAAATGGTGCGTGTTTAGGAGATATTTAGAGTCCCTTTAGGTAAGTCTTACTCTCTGGCCCCCGGATACTACTGGGTGGGGAGCGGAGGAAGATTACTTCTCCAGCAAAGAAGATAAGCAGGCAGGCGGCTGGCCGGGACTTCAGCCAAGGCAGAAGAGCATGCGAGCGGAGCTGAATGAGCATGCACCCGAAACGGAAGAAATATTCCCTCCACTCCGACCAGCACATGATCATCAGAAAGGGGCACAGATAGTGGAAAAAAATACACCCCCCTAGGCTAGTAGGAGCGGCAGAGCAGTGTAATTCAGATTTTTTTTTATTCTGCACTGACTGTCTTTGAAATTGCCCCAACCCCTGTTCAAATCCCTGAACAAAACCGGGGACAGACTTGGTCCGGGGACAGTGTCCTCAATCTGGGGACTGTCCCCGGAAACTGGGGATGTCTATGATGACATGCTAAGTTTGCTACATATTTTAAGCACATTTCCTTGTTAGTGTTTTTTTCGTGAGGTGTGAGCCTGGCAAAAATCTAAGTTGTTGGTGGAGGAGTTATAATATATACACTGCTCAAAAAAATTAAAGGAACACTTTTGGGATATAGGGATATTGATCTGGTCAGTTAAGTAACAGAGGGGGAGGGGTGTATACAGAGGGGGTTGTTAATCAGTTTCAGCTGCTTTGCTGTTAATTGAAATTAACAACAGGTGCACTAGATGTACAACAATGAGACGACCTCCAAAACAGGAATGGTTTTTCAGGTGGAGGTGTCTGACATTTTTTTCCCCTACTCATCCTTTCTGACTGTTTTTCACTAGTTTTGCATTTGGCTAGGGTCAGTGTCATTACTGGTAGCACGAGGCGATACTTGGACCCTATAAAAGGTTGCACAGACAGTCCAACTCCTCCAGAATGGCACATCGATACATGTCATTGCCAGAGGGTTTGCTGTGTCTCAAGAGCATGGAGGAGATTCCAGGAGACAGGCAGTTAATCTAGGAGAGCTGGACAGAGCCGTAGAAAGTCCTTAAAGGAGCAGTAAAGGAAAAAAAATGTTTTGCTGAAATGACTGTTTACAGGGTATAGAGACATAATAGTTAACTGATTCCTTTTAAAAATTATTAAAAATAGATAAAAATCAATCATATAATGTGCCTGCAGTTTAGTTTAGTTTTTAAACTAGTTTCATGTTTCTGTGAAGTACAGAGACACACAGAACAAAAACAAACAAACACAGGGCAGTGTTTGTTTTTAAAATGAATCTGATTGGTTCTGAGGAGTTTTAGACACACATAGCCAGATTCAGGTAGAGATACGATGGGCGTATCAGTAGATACGCAGTCGTAACTCCGAATCTGCGCCGTCGTATATTTAAGCGTATTCTCAAACTGAGATACGCTTAAATGTTGCTAAGATACAAGCGGCGTAAGTCTTCCTACGCCGTCGTATCTTAGCTGTCTATTTACGCTGGCCGCTAGGGGCGTGTACGCTGATTTACGCCTAGAATATGTAAATCAGCGAGATACGCCTATTCACGAATGTACACATGGCCGTCGCAGGAAAGATACGCCGTTTACGTAAGGCATTTTCAGGCGTAAAGATAAATCACCAAAAAGATGGCGCAGCCAATGTTAAGTATGGACGTCGGAACCGCGTCAAATTTTTAAATTTTTACATCGTTTGCGTAAGTCATCCGTGAATGGGGCTGGGTGTAATTTACGTTCACGTCTAAACCAATGAGTCTTTGCGGCGTAATTTGGAGCATGCGCACTGGGATACGTCCACGGACGGCGCATGCGCCGTTCGTTCAAAACATCATTTACGTGGGGTCATGCTTTATTTACATAAAACACGCCCACCTCTTCACAATTTGAATTAGGCGCGCTTATGCCGGCACATTTACGCTGCCGTAACTTAGGACACAAGTGCTTCTCTAACTTGCGGCGGTGTAACGTAAATTACAGACGCTACACCCGCATAACTTTAAGACGCCGCATGTGAATCTGGCTAACAGTAATCACACCTTCTTGATCATGGACCACAGTGTGAAGCTCACATGAGTTTTTTCATAAGGAGCCAGACAAGCAGGAAGTGTGGAGATGAGAGAAGGATTACAGCTACTTCAAAGCAAAAACGAACAATGAGGACATGAAACCAGGACTGCAGTAAGGTAAAGGAAGCTATTTAGCATGACCGGTTTGGTGGTGGGTCAGTGATGGTCTGGGGAGGCATATCCATGGAGGGACTCACAGACCTCTACAGGCTACACAATGGCACCCTGACTGCCATTAGGTATCGGGATGAAATCCTTGGACCCATTGTTAGACCCTACGCTGGTGCAGTGGGTCCTGGGTTCCTCCTGGTGCACGACAATGCCCAGCCTCATGTGGCGAGAGCATGCAGCCAGTTCCTGGAGGATGAAGAAATTTATACCATTGAATGCCTCCAGGGATGGACTGGCCATAGGGACTACAGGGAGTTTCCCGGTGGGCCGATGGCTCAGTGGGCCGTTTTTTAAAACGGAGACTCTCTCAGTCCCCCCCTCTGTCTCTCAGTCCCCCCCTCTGTCTCTCAGTCCCCGTGTCTCCCAGTCCCCCCCCTCTTTTAGCCCCCCTCCTCTGTCTCTCAGCTCCCCCCCCCTCTGTCTCTCATTCACTCCCTGACTCTTAGGCTGCTTTCACACTGGGGTGGGCATTGACGGTAAAACACTGCTAGTTTTAGCAGCACTTTACTGTCGTTTTAGCTGCACTTTTCGGCGTCTAGCAGGCCCTTTTAACCCCCACTAGCAGCCGAATTCAAGGTTAAATGTGCCTGTGTAGCGCTGCTGCCGAAGTGCTTTGCAGGTGCTTCAGCTGTGGTGGCCATTCATTTCAATGAGCAGGAGCAGTTTGTACACCGCTTCTCCACTGCCCCAAAGATGCTGCTTGGAGGACTTTTTTTAACGCCCTGGCAGCACCCCAGTGTGAAAGCACTCAGGCTTTCACACTGGGACTGCAGCGGAAGCGTTTTTCAGTCGCTTTACAGGCGCTATTTTTAGCCCAAAAGCGCCTAAAAAACGCCTCAGTGTGAAAGGGGTCATACACTCACCCCCTCTCTTTTACACTCACTCTCTTTTTCTTACACTCACACCCTCTCTCACCCCCTTTCCCTCAACCCTCCCTCTCTCTCTCGCTCTCATTCCCCTCTCTCTCACCCTCTCATGATATACAATAATGGATGTAGGGGCCTTTTGGTGGGCGTGATTTTTCAGGGGGGGGGGGGTGGGGGGGGGGGCAGCATTTTATTGAATTAAAGTGGACCGGTCTGGATGAAGTCCAGGGCCAAATTTTTGTCCCAGTCCAGCCCTGAATGCCTCCCCACACTCACCTGACCTAAATCCAAAAGAACACCTCTGGGACATTATGTTTCGGTCCATCCGGTGCAGCCAGGTTGCACCTCAGTCTGTTCAGGAGCTCAGTGATGCTCTGGTCCAGATCTGGGAGGAAATACCCCAGGACACAATCCGTTGTCTCATTTCGGAGCATGCCCTGATGGTGTCAGGCATGCATACAAGCACTTGGGGGCCATACAAACTACTAAGGACCATTTTGAGTTGTTGCAATGAAATTTAAGCAAAATGGACTAGCTTGCTGCATAATTTTTTCACTTTGATTTTCTGGGTGTCATTGAATTCAGCCCTCTGCAGGTGGATAATTTTCATTTCCATCAAATGATGTGCCATCCTTTCATTCCTAACACATTGCCCAGTCCACATCAGTATAGATATCCAGCATGAGGCCTCGTACACACGACAGAGATTCTCGGCAGAATTCGCCGAGAAACTCGGTCAAAACCCGGATTCTGCCGAGAATCTCTGTCGTCTGTACAGTTTTGGCTCGATGGAGCCGCCGAGGAGCTCGACGAGAAAATAGAGAACATGTTCTCTATTTTCTCGTTGGCCGCGTTGTTCTATAGGAGAAGGCGGCCCGCCGAGCTCTTCGGCGGCTTCATCCCAAAACGAGACGAGGAACTCGACGTGCCAAGCACGTCGAGTTTCTCTGTCGTGTGTACGAGGCCTGAGTTTTTGCCTGTTGAGATCTAATATGTTTTGAAAGTGTTCTTTTAAGCAGTGTATGTTTTTGGCACTTTATGCGTTTTTCTACATACAGTATATATATATATATATATATATATATATATATATATATATATATATATATATATATATATATATATAATGTTATACTGCACTTTAGGATAGATGTGTTTATGTTGTTTTATGCACTTTATATAGATGTAGTATGTGACTAATTGTTGCACTTTGTGATTAATTGTTGCACAGTGCAGGTGATAATCTAGTGACTATTGACACTATCTACACACAACTATAATTCTTTGATGTATCTCATATATGAGCTTATTGCATTTCATACTGGTTCAGCCCATCATACTTTGCTGCATATTTAGTGACATCATCGATACATAGGCCTTCTTGTGGGCATAATAATACATCTATGTGTATCAGTGGACTGCATAGTTCACTTGTTGAGGTTTTATAAGCCTCTTAAGTCTTTAGGGCTAGATTCACAGAGATGTGCCTATCTATAGGCGGGCGTAGCGTATCTCAGATACACTACGCCGCCGTAAGTTAGAGCGGCAGGTCCTGTATTCACAAAGAAGTTGCGATCTAACATACGGCGGCGTAGTGTAACTGGGCTGGCGTAAGCCCGCCTAATTCAAAATAGGCTGGTTGGGGGCGTGTTCTATGCTAAATACTAAATGACCCCACGTATTTGATGTTTCTAACGAACGGCGCATGCGCCGTACGTGGACGTATCCCAGTGCGCATGCTTTCGATGTGAACGTAACTTACGCCCAGCCCCATTCACGGACGACTTACGCAAACAACGTAAAAAGTGAAAAATTTGACGCGGTTCCGACGTCCATACTTAACATTGGCTGCGCCATCTTTTTGGTGGTTTATCTTTACGCCTGAAAACACCTTACGTAAATGGCGTATCTTTACTGCGATGGCTGGGGCGTATGTTCGTGAATAGGCGTATCTAGCTGATTTACATATTCTAGGCGTAAATCAGCGTACACGACCCTAGCGGCCAGTGTAAATATGCAGCTAAGATACGACGGCGTAGGAGACTTACACCGGTCGTATCTTAGCAACATTTAAGCGTATCTCAGTTTGAGAATACGCTTAAATATACGACGGCGGGGATTCGGACTTACGACGGCGTAACTGATACGCCCGTCGTAAGTCTTCATGAATCTGGCCCTTAGGCCTAGTACACACGAGAGGATTTATCCGCGGAAACGGTCCGGGGGACCGTTTCCGCGGATAAATCCTCTGGCGGATTTTGATCTCATGGTTGTACTCGACGTGCGCGACGTGCGCGACGCTGTCATATAAGGAATTCCACGCATGCATCGAATCATTACGACGCATGCGGGGGATGGATTCGGACGGATTGACCCGGTGAGTCTGTACAGACCAGCGGATCAATCCGTTGGACTGGATTCAAGCGGATCGATTTCTTAGCATGTCAAGAAATTTTGATCCGCTGGAAATCCATCCCCGGGGACAAAAATCCACGGAAACAGATCCGCTGGATCGTACACACCAGGGGATCTATCCGCTGGAGCCGGTCCGCGGATCAATTCCAGCGGATCGATCCTCTCGTGTGTACGGGGCCTTAGTCTATTTGTGTATATATTAGGGTTGTCCCGATACCACTTTTTTAGGGTCGAGTACAAGTACCGATACTTTTTTTCATGTACTCGTTGATACTAGGGATGAGCTTCGAGTTCGAGTCGAACTCATGTTCGACTCGAACATTGCCTGTTCGCCTATTCGGCGAACAACAAACAATTAGGGGTGTTCGCGGCAAATTCGAAAAGCCGCGGAACACCCTGTTAAAGTCTATGGGAGAAATCTAAAGTGTTAATTTTAAAAGGCTAATATGCAATTTATTGTCCTAAAAAGTGTTTGGGGACCTGGGTCCTGTCCCAGGAAACATGTATCAATGCAAAAAAAAGTTTTAAAAACGGCCGTTTTTTCAGGAGCAGTGAATTTAATAATGCTAAAAATGAAACAATAAAAGTGTAATATTACTTTAAATTTCGTACCTAGGGGGGGTGTAAAGTCAGCATGGGAAAAAGCGCATGTTTCCCGTACATAGAACTGTCCCTGCACAAAGTGTCATTTCTGAAAGAAAAAAAGGCATTTAAAACCGGCTTTGCGGCTCTAATGAATTGTCGGCTCTGGCAATCCAGAGATGATTCATTCATAAAAAATAAAAATAAAAAAGCTGGGGGTCCCCCCAAATTCCATTAACAGACCCTTAAGGTCTGGTATGGATATTAAGGGGAACCCCGCCGTCAATTTAAAAAAAAAATTACGTGGGGTTCCCCCCAAATATCCATACCAGACCCTTCAGGTCTGGTGTGGATTTTAAGGGGAACTCCACCCCAAATTAAAAAAAAAATGGCGTGGAGTTCCCCCAAAAATCCACACCAGACCCTTATCCGAGCACGTTAACCTGGCCGGCCGCAGAAAAGAGGGGAGACAGAGTGCGCCCCCCCTCTCCTGAACCGCACCAGGCCACATGCCCTCAACATGGGGAGGATGTCCCCATGTTGATGGGGACAAGGGCCTCATCCCCACAACCCTTGCCCGGTGGTTGTGGGGGTCTGCGGGCGGGGGGCTTATCAAAATCTGGAAGACCCCTTTAATAAAGGGGACCCCCAGATCCTGCCCCCCCTATGTGAATTGGTAATGGGGTACACTGTACCTCTACCATTTCACGAAGGAAGTGTAAATAGTTAAAAAAAAACACACAGACACCGTAGAAAAAAATCCTTTATTAATAAAAAAAAATAAAAATCCAGCGATGTGAATCCACTCTCGGCCCGGCCCCCCGCTCCAACGTTGTCTTCTATCCAGCGACGGATGATCTCTCCAGCGACGAGTGATCAGCGGTCCGGTCCATATATATATATATATATATATATATATGGATTATCTTGTATGACTGGAGGCTCCAGTTTTGGATTTTACTTACTGTGGGTACATTTATACTATCCTAGGATGCATTAAAGGGGTTGTAAAGGTTTGTTTTTTATTTTCTAAATAGGTTCCTTTAAGCTAGTGCATTATTGGTTCACTTACCTTTTCCCTCGATTTCCCTTCTAAATGTTTTTATTTTCTTTGTCTGAATTTCTCACTTCCTGTTTCCCAGAAAAGCTTACTAAGGAGGAACAGTGAGAAATTCAGACAAAAAAAAGAAAAAAAAAAAACATTTTGAAGAAAAGTTTAGTGAACCAACAATGCGCTAGCTTAAAGGAACCTATTTAGAAAATAATAAGTATTATTATTATTATAATACAAGATAGCGCCAACAGTTTGCGCAGTGCTTTACAAAATGGAGATGATTATAGATCGGTGGGACAGTTTCAGTCATGGTTTCCTTTGAGTTGAAGAATTGCTCAGGAGCACAGTCAAGGATTAGATTAAAGCTTATGTATCTGGAATCTAATGATCACACTACTTGGCAGGCTTCTTTCTATACCAAGGAGGAGCGTCGGCCGTATGACTCACAGTGTGAACCTTTATCATAATTATACCTGGCAGACTCCTTTCTGATCTGAAGGAGGAGAGTCTACCATTTGATCTACTGTGTCGGCATTCACTACCATACTAATTGGCAGGCTCCTTTCCAGTTTCCAGGGGGAGTGTTTGCCATATGATCACTTGCATGAGTATATGAATGCAAAGATGACCGGGATTTGCATGAACACACAAACCAGCTTTTGATGTTCCAGTACTATTCATTGTTAGGATTGTCCAAATTATACCAGCTGCACCCACAGTCTGGGACATATGATTATCCTTATTTAAACATAAATTGGAACATATGTTATATAAATTCTACCATGTGTAGAGAGGAGATACACTATATGAGATTATTTTGGTAAAATGCATTTTACAGTATATATGCATATGGTTTCATTTGGTTTACACATTTACATCACCCGTAGTAGCAACAAAAAAGAGGTTTTGTATATATACAGGGAGTGCAGAATTATTAGGCAAGTTGTATTTTTGAGGATTAATTTTATTATTGAACAACAACCATGTTCTCAATGAACCCAAAAAACTCATTAATATCAAAGCTGAATATTTTTGGAAGTAGTTATTAGTTTGTTTTTAGTTTTCGCTATTTTAGGGGGATATCAGTGTGTGCAGGTGACTATTACTGTGCATAATTATTAGGCAACTTAACAAAAAATAAATATATATACCCATTTCAATTATTTATTTTTACCAGTGAAACCAATATAACATCTCAACATTCACACATATACATTTCTGACATTCAAAAACAAAACAAAAACAAATCAGTGACCAATATAGCCACCTTTCTTTGCAAGGACACTCAAAAGCCTGCCATCCATGGATTCTGTCAGTGTTTTGATCTGTTCACCATCAACATTGCGTGCAGCAGCAACTACAGCCTCCCAGACACTGTTCAGAGAGGTGTACTGTTTTCCCTCCTTGTAAATCTCACATTTGATGATGGACCACAGGTTCTCAATGGGGTTCAGATCAGGTGAACAAGGAGGCCATGTCATTAGTTTTTCTTCTTTTATACCCTTTCTTGCCAGCCACGCTGTGGAGTACTTGGACGCGTGTGATGGAGCATTGTCCTGCATGAAAATCATGTTTTTCTTGAAGGATGCAGACTTCTTCCTGTACCACTGCTTGAAGAAGGTGTCTTCCAGAAACTGGCAGTAGGACTGGGAGTTGAGCTTGACTCCATCCTCAACCCGAAAAGGCCCCACAAGCTCATCTTTGATGATACCAGCCCAAACCAGTACTCCACCTCCACCTTGCTGGGGTCTGAGTCGGACTGGAGCTCTCTGCCCTTTACCAATCCAGCCACGGGCCCATCCATCTGGCCCATCAAGACTCACTCTCATTTCATCAGTCCATAAAACCTTAGAAAAATCAGTCTTGACATATTTCTTGGCCCAGTCTTGACGTTTCAGCTTGTGTGTCTTGTTCAGTGGTGGTCGTCTTTCAGCCTTTCTTACCTTGGCCATGTCTCTGAGTATTGCACACCTTGTGCTTTTGGGCACTCCAGTGATGTTGCAGCTCTGAAATATGGCCAAACTGGTGGCAAGTGGCATCTTGGCAGCTGCACGCTTGACTTTTCTCAGTTCATGGGCAGTTATTTTGCGCCTTGGTTTTTCCACACGCTTCTTGCGACCCTGTTGACTATTTTGAATGAAACGCTTGATTGTTCGATGATCATGCTTCAGAAGCTTTGCAATTTTAAGAGTGCTGCATCCCTCTGCAAGATATCTCACTATTTTTGACTTTTCTGAGCCTGTCAAGTCCTTCTTTTGACCCATTTTGCCAAAGGAAAGGAAGTTGACTAATAATTATGCACACCTGATATAGGGTGTTGATGTCATTAGACCACACACCTTCTCATTACAGAGATGCACATTACCTAATATGCCTAATCGGTAGTAGGCTTTCGAGCCTATACAGCTTGGAGTAAGACAACATGCATAAAGAGGATGATGTGGTCAAAATACTCATTTGCCTAATAATTCTGCACTCCCTGTATGTTAAATTTAATTTGTACTCAGCGACTCTCGTGTTTGGGGGTGTAGAGCCAAAGTGGTTAATTTTTCATAATATCTCAGTATCACATTCAAAAGTCTAAAAATACATAATCTAATAATATACAACATTATATCTTTTAAAAAAAAAAAAGTAATATACAACATATTTTATACAGTGGTAAATGGGTAATCTGGCTTCATTCGTAGTTTGGGTGAAATATATCATATATTATATCACAAGATTCATTTACTGGCCAAAATCAAAAATGTGGCATAATCCCACCATGAACCGAAAGTAAAGGGAAATCTTTAAATGGAGGCAGCTGTCATTAGTGAGATTAACTCATAGGTCTTAGAGCAGGGCTTGGCAACATTAGAAAGCCATATTCACGCCATTAAAGCACCTGAAGATTTTTTTTTATTAAATAATATTTTAGGTTTCAGACTTTTTGGAAAGTGAGGAAGCAGGGGAGATAAAAAGCATATATTTTCTTTTTATGTAAAAAAATAAGAATAATAATACTGGAAAACCAACTTTTGCTTACATCTCATTGACAAGAAAGTACTAGATGCTACAGGTTGAATAGTATTCTATAGAGCTCTAACCTTAGGTCGAAAAATAAGGGGAAACAGAAAGAAAAATATCTTCTACAGCTATGGTATTCTTGTCGTTAATAACATGCCATGATATGGTAGCTGACAGGTTGATCACAAGGATTTTATTTAGGGTTAGGGAAAAATTGTGGCCATGGTATGAGTATTAAAACATTTACATATTTTCAGTATTCTGACTCCGATTATTGTGAAGCGATTTATCCCTTGTGAGACCTCTATGCCTGGCCTGTATAATCACTGAGGACAATCGTCATCAGATAGTTTGAACTCACCAAATACTGATTCCATCCACAGAAGTGCTTTAATTCTGAACATCGGGTTACAGCAGATGATAGGATAAAACAGATGAATAGGTTGTGGTATTTATGCGGTCAAGAGATGATATTGTCTGTAGCTTACTATGCAGAATACATGTGCCCTGCTACATGTGGCCTGTAGCTGCCTCCATTACACAGGAAGTACAAAACTCAGGAAGAAGGGTGGAGCATTACACACAAAGGAAACGTGTCAGATCAGAGAAGAAACATGGAAAACAAATGCATTACCACAAAAGGTCAGCATGTGAACTTAATATAAACGTCCATAGAAAAATGGTTGAGAGAAACAATATATATACATTCTATGCCTCATTGGGGCGGCACATTCAGCAAGCAATATACTGTATATGCATCAAGTCATTTCCACTACTGACTTTTGGGACCAAAGACACTGTGGAGAATGAATCCTCAGTACTCATCAGAGAGGCAGTAGATTTGATCAAGTTGGGTTTCAAAGTTCTGCTCCTCCCAATTCTAGTTCACTTGTTCTGTGATTGTGATTGTGAGTGCAGGGATTAGAGGGCCGGCAGGCTGCCAAACCATAACAAAAAAATTAAAGTGAACGTGCATAAATTCTGAGGATAAATTACTCCACAGAGCCTTCAATTACAGAGGCTATTGAGAACTATTAAAGCATATTTAAAGCTTTAAAGCTCCAATACTAATGAGATATCCTGGGCTGATAACCATAACTGAAGATTATTCTCCATTCAGACATTGATAGGAATAGGACACACAATTAGTGATATACAGTGGGAATTATATAGCTACTTTCTCCCCATTCAGACCTATGATCATACCATCTGACAGAGGAAAGTCTTCCAGCACCATCTTTCTTTGTGGCTCTGAGCTGTCATGTCAACCAATGCAGAAAGCTGAAAAGGGAAGCTCAAGCTCCAAAAAATGAAAAAGTGTGTAATCATAAACTATGTCTTTAGGATAGCCAATCTTTCACCATGACCACCAGTCAATACGACTCCATGGCACACTCTGTGTGGTACACATTCTTAAATCCACAGACATCTGTTCCTACCATGAAATGGCAAGATGTTGGGTTTGTTTGTCTTCCAGGTCAACATTTCCTAGCTCCCCCTTGAGTATTAAACACCTGTTATTATAGGGTTTGAAAATTTAAAGCAAGGATAGCATTGCCTGACCACATTCCCTATTTTCCTTCCATAATTTCTCATAAATAAAGCACATTGTGCCCCCTGACTTGGTCATTCTTCAATGTCATTTAATTACAAGAAATTACAAAACATATAAAGAAGTGATTGTTTTTTGCCTCAGTACGCAGCTTTTTAATTGACCTTGGAGTAGAGTTTCTGGGTGAAGATATAAAAGCAGCAGTGTATTCCTGTCTAAATTACATGGCTCATAGCAGCAGTTTTCATAGTGTGATAATGGTTCACACCTGGCTATGAACTGCAGTCACTGTTGCTATATCACATGAGGGAAAACAGTCAGGTTAGGAATATGCTTTTATTGTTTTTATTCATACTCGTGGAAATGTCTTTATAAATTATGAACTGTATTCTGCAATAAAATGTTGAAAAGATCAGTCTATCTTAATATTTCAGCTATAGGTAATTGAATCACCCACTGACTTTTCATAGCTCTCATCTACTCCTTTGCACCAGAGTTCCCTCTTGACCAAAGAACCCAATAGATAAAATGTAACCCCCCTTCTAAAAATATGAATGCAGAGTTTTTTAAATACTGGTGGGGGCTTCATGGAGACACAAAAAGTTTTATTTGGACCTTCATTTTTGATTTTTGGCAGAGCATAATCAAAGTTAGGGTTTTATAATCATATTATGATTCATAATCAAAGGGGGGGGGGGGGGGGGATTATGGTTCTATTTGAAAAAGTTCCTCTTTGCAGGGTTCATGTTTCAGGAGTCTAAGCTTTTATACAAGTAACTTACGTTGATGGGAGCCTGGGACAGCATTTTCACAACAAAAAAAAACCTAAAGTATTTCAGACGATTTATTATTCTTCGTGTATCCATTTTAGCAAGGCTCTTAACACAGCTTTATGTTAGCTTTTGAGTATATTTTTAACTTTAACGTGATTTTTATTAAGCCGTTTTTGCCTGGGTTTCATACAAATAATAATCACTGTAATAATTTGTATCTTACAATTGGTGGTCTTTAAACATCACACTTGAGTAAAATTACAGTAAATGGGAGTTGAGGGGTAGGGTACCCTGTGTTTGTCTGCCTTTATTCACATACTTGTTCTGGGTCAGTGACTCAATATTTTGAGGCCAAAGGGCCAGCATGGCAGCCAAAAAACTGCCATTTTGCCTAGATGAGCAGTCAGCAGCCTCCCTACTTGTTCAGTACAGGGTTCATGCTGCTCAGACAGCAGTGTTCCCCTATTATTCTAGACTTCTGTATATAGAATAATAACCTGCACCAGTCATGTCTGCAGACATGACATACAATCCAGGCTAATGACTGATCCTGCTAATTGGTACATTGATATTGCACAGACAGCTTGGCTATTGCAGGCATAATCAGCAGCAAAAAACGCTACATCCGTGGCTTCCTATTAAGTAGTCAAAATCAAAAAAGATATTTACAATTCTTTTCAAATATGCTCAACATGTATCAAATTTGGGGTTTCTTAGGAATGCCTGGAATCACTCTGTGCTCTATGCAGTGACCATTTGTATCCTGGTTTGCCACCAAACAGTCTTGGAATTAAAGATTATGTCTGCTACTAAAACAGTATAACATTGTTAGATGGATCCAATGCAGACATATATGACATCATGGTCATTGTGAGAAAATATGCTGCGGTTTTCATTTTATGGAACCAGAGCTATCAGCAAGCAGTCCTTGCAGTTAGAATGTATTTAATGTAATACTGTAAATGGAAGACAGTTACATATAAATTGTACCTATTTTCTTAAGAATGTGGTTTGTTTTACTTAAAGCAGACTGCAGATTGGTCACATATAGCTAGCAAGACTAAACAAAATGCAGGCCTTTTGTTAATGTATACGCTTCCTAATCAGTGCTATCCAGAGTCAAAGTAGAAGCCGAGAATCCATCAAGAAAACTGCAAAGATCAGGCTGCACAAGCCTGGATAGGTTTAGTCTAGGGGAGCCTAAGTTTATTCTCATTTGGCCATAAACTTGCATGGCCAAATCTGTACAATCTGGCCCTTTGTCACACTTTTCAAACCTCTGAATCATTCAAAGGATAAAGAAAAGAAATCACAATATCAATATACCCGTACCAATGCAATATTTATCAAATTGGATTTGGACTGAATAACTTCCTGTCAGATAAAGGTCCTGATTTATTAAAATCTGAAATGCATTTGCACATCTAATTTTTGTACAAATTTTGCATGGTAACTTCTTTGCCAATCAAACCTTTTAGCAACTCAATGATGTCATTATGGAATGATTTTTCACTTGCAGAATGCATATATTGGAAAAAAGGGGTGGAGATAAGGGCCGTCTAATGTGAGCCACCCTCACTGCGCGTAGCTGGAGACTATTGTGCTCTCTTTTTCTTATTTGCATATGGCTGTTATCTTGGAGTTTTCTTTTTGCTTCGGATCTCCATCTGTTTAACTGAATGCTCCACTCTATATGAAAAGAAGGAGTTCTATCAACTAAACTGAGGGGGTCAGTTAACAAGCCTGTGTGCCTAAACACGAAAGTGTCAGGCGATTTGTTGCGGTGAGTTTGCATTTCTGATGGGTGGTGGAAGCACGCAGTCACTGTGGTGTGGTGAAAGCACTTATTGAAGATCGGGAAGGATTTTTTCTTTTCCTTTGTTCTCCATTTATGAACTATTTATATATATATATTTTTTGTTCACTTAGGCAGTTTATGGACTTTATTTGCCAACCTGGTATTTTTTGACGCAGTTTTTGCACGGATTTTTGGACACTTATATATTGACTCACTTAGAGGGTGGATTATTTATTTATTTTTCACTATGTCACTGTACCAATATTATATTTGTTGATTTACATTTTCACTTATTTTTCTGAGCGCTGTTTAATATCACATTTGGCACCTTATTTATAATAGGTATCACTGTATTTGCATATTAACTATTTTAGAATGCATATATTAAAAAAAGGTTTGTTTGCAAATTGGCACTCTTAGTGCAAGTACATCAAAATAAATTTGTGGCAGATTCATCAGATAGATTTAGGTGTTAAATTGGATTTGTAAATGTGAATCTAAGACAGCTGAGATAAAGGCTATTTATGTAAATAAAGTAAAAACTTTTTTTTAGTTTTGAATGGAGTGGAGAGGAATTAGAACACCTGCCAGTGCCAACATGGCACAATGGCTCAAAGGGTTGTCTTTGTAAAACCGACAAAACTAAATGTAAGTTCCATGGACACAAGGGAGCCATAACTGGTGGCCTTAAATGCAACACCCCTTGAATAAAGGCCAGTACCAAAGAATGAGAGGCAAGCAGCCTTTGAAAAAATATTGATAAAGCTGAGACCTAAACCTTGATGTTACTCAAGGCTAGCTTCATTTCTACCCCCATCTGTAGAAAGACAAGAACTCTACCAATGGCATATTTTCGTGGATGCCAACCCCTGGATTCACACCAGGAAACATATGCCTTCCAGATTCTGTAATAGATGAGCCTGGAGGCTGGCTTTCTAGCATTAACCAGAGTAGAGAGAACTGGACCTGAGAGTCCACGACCCTTTCAAGATGTAGGTTTCAACAGCCAAACAGTCAAATTTATACTCCGTAAGGAAGGGTGGAATACTGATCCCTGCGAAAGCAGGTCTGGTCGCAGTGGAAGAAGCCATGGCTTTCCTACCGCCATCCTTACTTTCTGTATACCAGGATCTTCTGGGCCAGGCTGGGGCCACCAGAATTACTGGTTTATTTACCCTCCTGAACCTGCGAAGAAGCTGCGGTAGGAGCGGAACCGGAGGAAATGCATAGATCAGGGAAAACTGATCCCAAGGAATTACCAACGCATCTGTCCCGGATGCTAGTGGATCCTTTGTTCTTGAAACAAAATTGTCCAACTTCATGTTGAACCTGGAGGCTAGTAGATCCACATCCGGGGTACTCCATCTCTGGCATATTGCCAGAAATATGTCGGGGTGCAGAGACCACTCACCTGGAAACAGTAGCTGGTGACTCAGATAATCCGCCTGCCAATTCTCCACCCCTGGATGGAAGAACGCCGAGAGACAAGGAACACGCCTTTCTGCCCACACTAAAATATGGTTCACCTCTCTCTGGGCAGCCAGACTCCTGTTGCCCCCTTGGTGATTGATATAGGCCACCGCTATGGCATTGTCGGATTGTATCCGAACAGGACAGCCCTGTAATCTTGCGCTGTTCTACCGCAAACCTTAGGAACTTTTGGTGAGTGGGACAAATTGGCACATGTAGATATTCATCTTTGATGTCTATTGATGCCAGGAACACTCCCCCGTGTAGGGTGGAGACCACTGAGCGGAATGACTCCATGCGAAAAGAACGAACGTTCAATAACTGATTCAGATCTTTTAGATCTAGAATGGGCCTGACATCTCCATCTGGTTTCGGAACTGTAAAGAGATTTGAAAAAAACAGAGCCTTGTTCTTCTGATGCAACCTCTATGATTACCCCTTGGGATAACAGGTGGTCCAATGCCACGAACAAGGGCCCTCTTTTACTGGATCCTTGGAAATGCTTGACGTTAGGAAATGAGATGGTGAGAGTCCCCGAAATTCCTGTCTGTAACCCATAGACACTGTGGAGATTACCCACTTGACCTGAATCTGCTTCTGGCAAGCTTCTGAAAATCGCAGGAGTCTTCCCCCCACTCGGCCGAGCGGGGGCGCCTCTTCATAAGGAGGCCTTGGGTTCTGACCCTAAGATTTCTTCTGTCCCTGGGCCTGGCCCTGGGCCTTTCCCCTTGCATTTGGCTGGGGAGGCCATTGCCACTGCCTGGAGACTGAAGTTCCTGGGGCTGAGGAAAGACAACGTTTAAAAGAAGAACGTTTACTCTTTTTCTAAACTGGCAACAAAGTAGTCTTACCACTAGAAATCTTCTGGATATATTTGTCCAGATCATCCCCAAATAAGCGTTCCTCATGAAAAGGGAATCCAGCCAAAAGCTTTTTGCACAGAGCTTCAGCTGACCAATGCTTTAGCCAAAGAATCCTGTGCATGTGTCCCAGCAGAAGAGTAAGGCGGGATGCTTGCTTAATTGAATCATTAATAGCATCCACCGCAAAACATAAGGCCTTAGGTAGGTCTGCCCAATCTCTGGCCTGTTCAGCAGGGAGGATTTCAATCATCTGCTTCATCTGATCCTTTAAAAATTTACACATCCCAATCACTGCTACTGCAGGTTGGGTAACAGTGCCAGCCATAGTAAAGGAAAATTTAAGCAGAGATTCCAGCATTAGATCTCTAAATACCTGAGCGTTGTCCACAGGACATGTCAGACTTTTATTCACGGAAGAAATGGCTGCATCTATTGCTGGCAAACTCCATTTCTTGATGAACTTCTCCTCCATTGGATAAAGAAAGGAAAACTTCTTGGGAGGAGAAAACAGTTTATCTGGGTGATCCCAGTCGGCATACATAAGCTTTTCCGGTAAAGGATGGATCGGGAAGGTAAATGCAGCATGTGGGGATCTTAAAGACCCCAAGGAGGGAATAGGGGATCCGGCTGACTCAGTGGAGTGCAGTTTGTACGCATCACGCACAACTTCTGTATAGTACTGCACCTGCATTCTGAGAGCCTGAGAGGAAAAGGGATCTTTTCCTCATCCCCTGATGCCCTTGATCCTGGTCGCCAAAATCATTAACATCATCATTTTCATCAGATTGTTGGTCGTCTGATAGGGACCACAAAGCAGAGGAAGGAGATCTACCCCGCTTTAACTTGTAATTAGGGTGTGCCAGTGTCCAATCACCTGGTGGTGACATATAACCCACTAAGTAATTAACAGAGCTCTGTGTCCCGTGATGTACGAAAAAGAAATGAGCATGATGTGTCCCACGTGCTAATTATTCGTCTTTTAGGAGAAGTCTAATTTTAGTTGTGTTAAACGTTGCTGCACTGGAAGATTACGGCGGGGGTAGGGGGGGGGGGTAGGACAGCGCAAGATTTCTTTAAAGAAGAAAAATCGGAACAAGGAACACATCATACAAACTGTGAGCTGATTTTTTAATTATTTTTTGCATAAACATTTTATTGAAAACATTTGAAAAGGTCATAGATATTGATGACTCTATGAGCCCAATATAGTTACATAGGTAGATTTCAGCAGAACAGAAATATAACATGTCTAAACAACAGTAAGCTTATTCTCCAATGGGGTAACGATGTTTAGGTGTACATAAAAGGGGAAAGAAAAAAAACACTCCAGAACACAAACAATCAACAAATAAAGGGGGGGGGGGGGTAATTGGGAGGAAGGAAGAATGAGCTTTATTAGTCCTGGCCTATAGAAGAACAACTTTCTCTATCAATCTAATAATAACTTAAAGGGGTTGTAAAGGTTCGTGTTTTTTCACCTTATAATATCCTATGCATTAACTGGTTGCCAACCAGCCGCATTCGTTTTTCGGCGGCAGGTAGGCTCCCCTGCGCGAGAGCATGTAGTATAACGTAGGCGCTCGCGCAGGCCACTAGGGCCCCACCGGGCACACGCGATCGCTCGTTACAGAGCGAGGGCCGGGAGCAGTGTGTGTAAACACACAGCTCCCGGTCCTGTCAGGGAGAGAAATGCTGATCGTCTGTTCATACAATGTATGAACAGAAGATCAGTAATTTCCCCTAGTGAGGCCACCCCCCCTACAGTTAGAACACACCCAGGGAACATAATTAAACCCCTTCCCCGCCCACTAGTGTTAACCCCTTCCCTGCCAGTGGCATTTTTATAGTAATCCAATGCATTTTTATAGCACTGATCGCTATAAAAATGACAATGGTCCCAAAAATGTGTCAAAAGTGTCCGAAGTGTCCGCCATAATGTCGCAGTACCAAAATAAAATCGTTGATCGCCGCCATTACTAGTAAAAAAAAACAAATGCCATAAAAATACCCCCTATTTTGTAAACGCTATAACTTTTGCGCAATCCAATCAACAAACGCTTATTGCGATTTTCTTTAATGAAAAATATGTAGAAGAATACGTATCGGCCTAAACTGAGGAAAACAAATGTTTTTTTTATATATTTTTGGGGGATATTTATTATAGCAAAAAGTAAAAAATATTCATTGTTTTCAAAATTGTCGCTCTATTTTTGTTTATAGCGCAAAAACTAAAAACCGCAGAGGTGATCAAATACCACCAAAATAAATCTCTATTTGTGGGGAAAAAAGGATGTCAATTTTGTTTGGGAACCACGTCGCACGAGCGCGCAATTGTCAGTTAAAGCGACGCAGTGCCAAATTCCAAAAAGTGCTCTGGTCTTTGACCAGCAAAATGGTCCGGGGGTTAAGTGGTTAAGGTGAAAAAACACCTGGCTGTCACAGGCCCCCCATCCCCCCAATTTTACTTACCTGAGCCAGTTCACCTGCTCTGCGCGTCCCCCGGCATCCTCTTCTCCACGGAGACTCTGCGTTGATTGGATAGATTGATAGCAGCGCAGGCATTGGCTCCCGCTGCTGTCAATCAACTCCAATGATGCGGCCGATGGGGGCGGGGCCGAGTCATACACTCGGCGTCGGCGTCAATGTTCCTCAACCTTTTCACTGTCAAGGAACCCCTGGAAAACAGTCTAAAATCTCAGGGAACCCCTGAAATAATTTTCATATCGACTGGTAATGGAACATCGGTGTAATGTAGATTCTAGTTTATATATGGGAAGCTTTGCAGAATATACAGGAGACATGCCTGCTAAATTTGTGGTGTGAACCTGCGCTGGGACTACAAATAATGAGCTGCTGCCCCCCTGTGTCTGTCCCATAAATAGGAGATGAATGTGAAAAGAGTAATGATAATAGGGGTATTGGCGCTGCCTAGGTGCACATCTAAGCAGTATAAATACCTTACAACATGGAGCCAAAAGCTGGGTAGGTAAGAATCAGGGCCGGACTTACCATTGGCCTTGACTGGGCTCAAGCCCAGGGGCCCCACCCAATAGGGGGCCCCCTTTAAAAAAAAAAAAAAAAAAATTTTTTTTTTTTTTTTTTTTTTTTTTTTTAGGGGTCCGGAGGTCCCCAGGGGCCCGGAGGCCCCCAGGGCCCCGGATGGCAACCCCCCTTTTTTTTTATTTATTTTTTGTAAAAAAATGTTTTTTTTATATATTTTTTATTTTTATATATACAATATATATATATGTATATATATATATATATATATATATATATATATATATATATATATATTATTATTAAAGGACCCAGGGGTCTCCAGGGCCCCCGGATGGCAACCCACCTTTTTTATTTTTGTATAAAAAAAATTACATTTTTTTTTTATATATATATATATATATATGTTTTTATTAAAGGGCTCAGAGGTCCCCAGGGCCCCATGTGGCAACCCCCCCCTTTTTATTTTTTTTATAAATGTTTATTTTTTTATTTTTGTTTATTTTTTTATTTTTTATTAAAAGGCCCAGAGGTCCCCAGGGCCCCCGGGTTTGGCAACCTCCCTTTTTTTATGTATTTTTTATAAATGTTTTTTTTTTTATTATTAAAGGGCCCAGAGGTTTATTTTTTCTTTTTATTAAAAGGCCCAGAGGTCCCCAGGGCCCCGGATGGCTACATATATTTATATATATTTGTTTTCTTCTTTATTTCTTCTTTTTTTTGTAAAGGCCCCCCCGCTTCTCAATTTGCGGCAGCCCCCACGCTTCTCAATTTCAGGCGGCAGCACCCCCACCCCCCCCTAGGTTCTCTGCTTCAGGGGGCCCATGCCTTAAGCTGTGCAAGGGGCCCCAAAATTCCTGATGGCGGCCCTGCGCATACCTCCCAACACGCACGGATTCTGTGGGACTTTCCCGCACAGACAGCTTCTTCCCGCAGTCCCGCAAAAGGGTTAATTTTCCCGCACTGCAAGAGGAGGCAGCACGGAAGCAGGAGGAACCGGAGTGGTGTGTGGAGGACTGTGGCTGCTGAAGGGAAGAAAGCCGAGAGCCGGGCTAATGACAGTCTGTGGCCCCCGGCTGTTGGCACAGGTGAGAGGCACTCCCCCCCTCAACAAATGCAAAATCCCCCCCCCCCCCCGCTCAACAACTTTAATGCGCTCCCCCCCGCTCAACAACTTCAATTCGCCCCCCCCCCCGCTCAACAACTTCGATCCCCCCCAATTCTCGGCTCCAGGGGGCCCCTTCAACACTCAAGCCCAGGGGCCCCCACCACCCTAAGTCCTGCCCTGGTAAGAATACAACTATGTCTGGTGCAAACCAAATTGACTGTGAGTCAATAGAAGGCCCAACAATGGGGTATGGGTGAAACAAATAAAACGGAACACAAAAATAATAAATGAATCAATGTGATAGTATAAGTGCTAGCTCAAATCACAAAATATAATATAGTTGGAGAGTTAGAGCCCCCTACCATATAGTGACATACAGAAACAACATGTGCATATGACAAATCACTTAATCCATTAGTAGCATACTGCAGCTCTATTGTATTACACCCTATAATATGCAGTTCCAGTTGGAGTCCAATTGCAATGTAGAAAGGGTGATGTACAAGCGGCTGAAATGAGAACAGTCAGTTCGTATCCACCAAAAAAACATACAAAACGTCTGTGAACATCAATAGTATTGCAGGATGGAGTCCAGAAGGGTTACTTGATGTGGAGGAAGTGCTCCTATGTATATTAATACAAAGTGGTCCTGGTGCTCCCCTCAGGGTTCCCCACTCACCAGATGTCTGCTAAATTCTTAGTTAACTAAAAATATCTTATAATACAACAGATTTATTTATACGTTCCAGTGGATGCCTCCAGACAGTACAAAGGTTGGCAGGTTTTTGCAAAAGAATGATCAAAGAAAACAATAAAGGATATTGCCAATAAACTTCAAGTGAAGTCAATGGGAATCAAAACTAGGCTCCAAGTGTGTATTACAGAGCAGAAAATGGTGTACACTTGTGCAAAATGGTTTAGGAAGATGAGAAGATGATAAAAATAAAGAAATGGAGGCACAGTCTGGGGAAGTCAGAAAAAAATGTAGCAGCTCCTAGCACCCCTGGATGCTCCAATGTGTTAACTTTCTGGGAAAAGAATGTATTCCAATAGGTTTGGGAGGCTTTGGCAACCCTGATGGGTTTTACTTCCTCTTTATTTCCCTGCAAAGGTAAAGCATAATGGGCTACTATGCATCGCATAGTAGCCCATTATGTGTCACTTACCTGAAACCGAAGCCTGCGATGTCGTCGCTGTCCCCTCTGGCAGCGAGCGTCCTTCTTCACCCCTCTTCCTTCCGGGGCCGCAAAATCCGGCTCTGTGACTGTCCGGAGTCATGTGATGTCATTCCCGCATCACGGCATGACCCCTTTAGAAACAGCACGATCTGACCTTTCTAAAATGTGCATGTGACTTAGACGTCAGCGTTTGTGCCGTAGACATCGGTGCATGTGCCAAAGACATTGGTGCACGGTTTTATTGTAAATATCTCCTACAGTATACCAACCACTTTATACATGGGTGTAGGAACCCTTACAAATCTGGGGGGGACAGCATTTTTACTCACCAGGTATATTCGTATCTCAAGCCAATAAATCAAACTATTAAAGCAATCCAGAGAGGGTAATGCGAAGAGCAATTTCCAGCAATAAACCATCATAGCATTAGTAAAAATAAACCGACATATAGCGTAAGTAAAAACCAATGAATCAAGCAATGCTATGCTGAAATGTTAGTTGATTTTTACTGATGTCCTCCTGATAGTATCAGTAAAACTCAACTGACACATGGCATCAGTAAAAATCAACCGGTATAGCAAAAACCAACCCACATGGCATCAGTAAAAATTAACCCACATGGCATCAGTAAAAATTAACCCACATGGCATCAGTAAAAATTAACCCACATGGCATCAGTAAAAATTAACCCACATGGCATCAGTAAAAATTAACCCACATGGCATCAGTAAAAATTAAAGCGGGGGTTCACCCGTACATAACACTTTTTCCCCTTAGATGGATGCTCGTTTTGTCTAGGGGAATCGGCTAGTTGTTTTAAAATATGAGCCGTACTTACCGTTTTAGAGATGCATCTTCTCCGCCGCTTCCGGGTATGGGCTGCGGGACTGGGCGTTCCTTCTTGATTGACAGTCTTCCGAGAGGCTTCCGACGGTCGCATCCATCGCGTCACGATTTTCCGAAAGAAGCCGAACGTCGGTGCGCAGGCGCAGTATAGAGCCGCACCGACGTTCGGCTTCTTTCGGCTACTAGTGACGCGATGGATGCGACCGTCGGAAGCCTCTCGGAAGACTGTCAATCAAGAAGGAACGCCCGCTCCCGAAGACCCATACCCGGAAGCGACGGAGAAGATGCATCTCGAAAACGGTAAGTACAGCTCATATTTTAAAACAACTAGCCGATTCCCCTAGACAAAACGAGCATCAATCTAAGGGGAAATTTTTTTTATGGGTGAACTCCCGCTTTAACCCACATGGCATCAGTGAAAATTAACCCACATGGCATCAGTAAAAATTAACCCACATGGCATCAGTAAAGATTAACCCACGTGGCATTAGTAAAAATCAACCCACATGGCATCAGTAAAAATTAACCCACATGGCATCAGTAAAAATGAACCCACATGGCATCAGTAAAAATCAACCCACATGGCATCAGTAAAAATTAACCCACATGGCATCAGTAAAAATTAACCCACATGGCATCAGTAAAAATTAACCCACATGGCATTAGTAAAAATCAACCCACATGGCATCAGTAAAAATTAACCCACATGGCATCAGTAAAAATTAACCCACATCATGTGAGTTAATTTTTACTGATGCCATGTGGGTTAATTTTTACCGATGACATGTGGGTTGATTTTTACTGATGCCATGTGGGTTGACATTTACTGATGCCATGTGGGTTAATTTTTACTGATGCCATGTAGGTTAATTTTTACTGATGCCATGTAGGTTAATTTTTTACTTATGCCATGTGGGTTGATTTTTACTAATGCCATGTGGTCCACATGGCATTAGTAAAAATTAACCCACATGGCATAAGTAAAAATTAACCCACATGGCATCAGCAAAAATTAACCCATATGGCATTAGTAAAAATGGTGGCACAGTGGCTGCGTGTGATGGGCACAGTGGCGACAATTGATGGGCACAGTGGCTGCGTTTGATGGGCACAGTGGCTGCATGTGATGGCACAGTGGCTGCGTTTGGTGGCACAGTGGCTGCGTGTGATGAGCACAGTGGCGACAATTGATGGGCACAGTGGCTATGTTTGATGGGCACAGTGGCTATGTTTGATGGGCACAGTGGCTGCATGTGATGGCACAGTGACTGCGTTTGGTGGCACAGTGAGGCTGCAATTAATGTTTTTTTTTCTTTAGTCAGAGAAGGCAAGCTCAAAATGACAAATATTTTTTTAAACTGCTATTTTTTATTTAAAAAATTATGGTCACCTCAGGCTGAGGTGACCATAATTTTTTAAATAAAAAATAGCAGTTTAACAAAAATGTTTGTTATTTTGAGCTTGCCTTCTCTGACTAAAGAAAAAAAAAAAAACAATTGAGGTCCTCAGCTCAGTCCAACACCCCCCCTCCCCAATACACAATACTTTCTTACTTTTTACAGTCTCTGACTTGTCTCTATCTTCTTGCAGACAGTTTTTACTGTAGGCAGGCCAGGCCCAGGCGCAGAAGCAGGCTCCTCGTGACTTGTCTGTCTTGTTCTCTGGCGCCGAGAGTCACTCTCGCTCCGTCCTTCCTCTCTCACCTCCGGCCGCCGGCGTGACATCACGCGGCACACATCGGTGGAATGAACCAAATCAATCCTCCATGGGGGGGCGAGGAGACGCACAGGAGGAAAGGGAGCCAGTCAGGAGCGCACGTGGCAGCCAGTGAGTCGGCGCCAGCGGGCACACAGCTTAGTGACTGCGCTGTCACATCTGGGGGGGATTTTACCATACCTGTCCCCCCCGCATTATTTCCTGGGGGGGATGCGTCCCCCCCAGTTCCTACGCCCGTGACTTTATATGTACTTGTAAGACCTAACTGAATGACATTTAGTTTGCTAAAACTGTGTATTATAAACAAAAAAAGAAAAAAACTGTTTCAAAGAAAAAGATCCATAAGCCGCACATCTTGAAGCAGATCTATGTGCATGAAGTAAGGGCTCTTTCACACGTCCGTTCCGTTCGTCCGTTTTTTGGACGTCCGTTAACGGACCTCAATGCTTCCCTATGGGCTAGCGTCCGTTAGCGGATGAGCATCCGCTAACGTCCGTTAGCATCCGTCTGCGTTAAGGTCCGTTTTTTTGGACGGAAGAAAACCCTATTTTTCTTCCGTCCAAAAAACTGACCGGACGAAAAACGGACGTTAACGGATGATCCGTTTATCATCCGTTCCGCTAACGTCCGTTTTTCACCAAAATATGTAAAAAATACAAATTCACCAAACTTTAATATGTATGCAATATGCATACATAACAATAACCTTTCACCCAGGTAGTGTTTTTATTCCCAAGTCACATGTTCCCAGCACATGCTGCCCAGTTCCTGGACATTAGAGCAATTCCCTGTGTGTGATTGTCCTCCTTAATTAATAAAATGGCAAAGGATGTTAGCCAAGAAGAGCTAATACACCTGGTACATGATCGCCCTGCAATATGGGATAAGAGATGTGGAGACTATAGCAACCGATATGTCTCTAACAACAAATGGGAGGAAGTCTTTCAGGCGGTGACACCTAACTGGCAAACACTAAAACAAAATGAAAAATTAGAACGTGGTAAGTAGTTTGTGGGTTATGGGGGGGTGGGTTGTTATCTTGTAGTCCATCCATATGTCAACATCCATATCCACCGGCCACGTCACCTGCCACAAGTTGTGAATTGGCCACTGGCCACGCCACCTGCCACGTCACCTGCCACGCCACCTGCCACAAGTTGAGAATTGGCCACTGGCCACGCCACCTGCCACGTCACCTGCCACGCCACCTGCCACAAGTTGAGAATTGGCCACTGGCTACGCCACCTGCCACGTCACCTGCCACAAATTGAGAATTGGCCACTGGCCAACTGCCACGCCACCTGCCACGTCACCTGCCACAAGTTGTGAATTGGCCACTGGCCACGCCACCTGCCACGTCACCTGCCACGCCACCTGCCACAAGTTGAGAATTGGCCACTGGCCACGCCACCTGCCACGTCACCTGCCACGCCACCTGCCACAAGTTGAGAATTGGCCACTGGCTACGCCACCTGCCACGTCACCTGCCACAAATTGAGAATTGGCCACTGGCCAACTGCCACGCCACCTGCCACGTCACCTGCCACAAGTTGTGAATTGGCCACTGGCCACGCCACCTGCCACAAGTTGTGAATTGGCCACCTGCCACGCCACCTATGGGTGTATTTTATTTTCTGTTTCTTCATAGGAGAGAGTATCGTCACCCGCTGGCGCTCATTGAGAGACCGTTATAGGAGAGATTTGAAGGAGGAGACAATGTCCCGCAGTGGAGCTGGAGCCTCCAAGTACAAAAAGGGTGCATTTTTTGAAATGCTGGATTTCCTGCGTAACGTGATGAGCCTAAGAAGGTACCTAGCCACTTTATAACATTATTTGACCAAGTAAACTACAAATAATAAAGTTGATCCACACATATAAATATCTGAATTAAGAGAAATGCATAATGACCTAGTATGCATATCATAGTAGCTCATTATAAATGAATTGATTCCCTGAGATGAAAGTCCCTGTATAGGTCTTCTTTCCCCTCTTACTTTGCTGCCATCACTCCTTGAGTGTCTGGTAGGTATTGGGGGTCATTTACTAATGGCAAATTAACTTTGCACTGCAAGAGCACTTGTAAGTACCGTCACTGTAGATCTGAGGGGTAGATCTGAAATGAGGGGAAGCACTGTTGATTTTATCATCCAATCACGTGGACGTTAAAATACTCTTTTTTACTTTCCTTGCATGTCCCTCTCAGATCTACAGCGACTGGACTTCCAAATGCTCTGATAGTGCACTGGTAGTGCAAAGTGGATTTCCCTTTAGTAAATAACCCCGACTGTGTTTCAGGGGGTGTTGATAGGTAACAGTCAGACAACTTTGTCTATTTTTTATATGCAAATATGTTCAAACTAAGTATTCCAAAAGTGGTATGTAGGGTTGACCACAGCAGTATACACACACATGGATCTATGTATTGTTGAAACAAGTCTGAATTGACCTTTAACCCATCTACCAACCAATATTTTACAGTACAGCCACTAACATCAGTGAAACGGAGGAGGAAACAGATACTGAATTTTCGCAGCCAGATCCCATGGGAGAAACAGGAGTCACAGAAAGTGAGGCAGCTGAAGATGCCACTAGAGCTGCAAGACCGATTCCACCAACCACAAGTGTGCCTGTAAGTATCAAACATAAAATGCCTACTTTTTTAAATATTGTCAAAAGATAATGTGCTAATAGATATGTGTTCCACCCCTCAGATTCGTTCAGTTGGTTCAACTGTGAGAAAGCGTCCACAAAAAAACAAATTAGATAACGCCATGCTGAGCTTCATGGAGGAGATGAAAGCAAGAAGACCTGACTCCAACGATCCTTTTTTGGACCCTAACAACGAGGACGCTTTATTCCTAAGAAGCCAGTACCACCTGCTACAAAAAATGAATCCGGATCGAAAACTTGATATGCGCCTGGCAATTGGCCAGTATATCGGTACTTGTCTGAAGGCTTCTATGTCAGGAGACCCTGTGCCCCAAGTTATCTCCCCTTCCCAACGCCAATTCTACCCCGATCACCCACCACCAGCTCCCTACACTCACCGATTCCAACCCAGCCCTATACCCCATCATTACCGTGCCCCTGCCTCCACTGCCCAAAATTTTCCAGTCCCACCCCAGGCACCCAACTATGATCCCTCTCCTTCCCAGGGGACTTCACGATCTGATTCCTCCCTTTTCCCCACCCCTTATTATCAAGATCTATAATTTTATTTTTTTTGGAAATTTTTGATACGATACTTTAATAAATTGATTTTTGCCCCTTTTTGTGATGTGTATTTCATTTTTTTTTTATCTTTTACTATAAGTTACAATCTACATGTTGCGTTCATAAAGTTCAAAGAAAAATAGTAGACTGCATGAAAATGATTTTTTTTTGGTATTTTATGTGAAAAGAAACAAACTGATATATCATAGGGACATAATGACAATTGAAGCATGAAAGCATACACTTGTAGAAATCTTAAATGTAGAAATTAACTGGCGTTTTCACTATGACAAGTAAGACCATGCAAATTAACTAAAAGGGGCGAAACATGTTACTATAAAGGTGCAAATGATAAATTTCCTCGTGACTGTTTTTACACATATTGATACTGCCACGGAACCTCTCCTTCTGGGGACATAAAAAAATTAGTAAAATTGTCACGCATGGTAATAGCTGAATTGTTGGGTCGCAGTCCGGAAAAGCGCACAGATGGTAGGTCTACCTCGTCCTCTTCCTCAACAGAAATCCCTTCCTTCTCGCGGATGACATTGTGGAGGACACAGCAGGCTTGGATTGCCAGTTGGGCATTCTCCACGCTAAGTTGTATAGCGCTATGAAATATGCGCCATTTGCCGCTCAAAATGCCAAAGGTGCATTCAATAAGGCGCCTTGCACGACTCAAGCGGTAGTTGAAAATTTTCTTTGGGGTCGTTAAATTCTGCCTGGCATAAGGCCTTAAAACATGATGAGAAAGTCCAAATGCCTCATCAGCAACTAGAACATGTGGCAAATCTGGTCCTACAGTTGATGGTAGTGGTTGATCTGCTGGGAAATTAAAGTGTCCCTCCAGTATTCTTCTCCCCATTACTGATGATGAAAATATTCTTGCGTCGGCATTCGATCCATAGGCTCCTATATCAACGGCAATAAATTTGTAGTTACTGTCGCAAATTGCCATTAGCACTAGTGAAAAATATTTTTTATAATTGAAAAATTGCGAGCCAGATCCTGGTGGCATCTGGATTCTGACATGTTTCCCATCCAGAGCTCCAACACAATTGGGGAATTGAGTTTTTTTCCAAAAGCCAGTCGCAATTTCCTGCCACATGGTAGCATCAGGAACCGGCATTGCAGAAGAACGAAGCTCCTCCCATATTGCTTCGCAGGTCTCATGCACTATCACTGATATGGTCGATATTCCCAATAAAAAAAAATGGCTTAGTGACGTATAAGACACTCCAGATGCAAGAAACCTAGGAAGAGTAGAAGAGTAGAAGAAATTACGAAAGGAATCCAACATTACACTGGACATAATCAAGCTAAATGGCTGGCTGGCTGGCTTACCTGAGGGTAATGAGAAGTCGCTCCTCTGGAGGCACAGCAAGTCGCATGTCTGTGTTTGTACGGTATAGTCTGGGATGTAACTTTTCAAGTAAATAATCAAACGTTGGGATCGTCATTCTAGTGAAATTAAAAAATTTAGGAGGGTAACGTCGCAAATCTGCATATTGCAGCGCAAAGAAACCCTCACTTGGCCTTTTGAGGAGCATGGGATGTGCCCAGTACCTGCGTCCCCTAGCAGACATCTTCCTGGTCAAGCTTTTTTTTCTCCACACATAGTACATCATGACAAATGATGTCACATTCTGATCATAATTCCCCAAATCCATCGTAATCAGCAAGTACAGTGAAATACAGCAATGGATCAGGAACAAAACAGCCGGCTGTTAACATACAGGAAGAGGAAATCACACTGGGGGAAACAAAGAATCATGGGAAAATTCTTGAAAAGATGATTAATAAAGTTCTAAAACCAAAAAAATAAAAAAAACGGATCAAAAAACGGATCGAAAAAACGGATGAAAAACGGACCAAAAACGGACGTCAACGGACGGAAAACGGAACGGAAACGGATGTAAACGGATGGAAAACGGACGAAAAACTGATGAAAAAACGGATCAACTGAAGGGAAAAAAAATAATGTAAAAACTGAACGGACGTGTGAAAGAGCCCTAAGGCTTATGGATCTTTTCCTTTGACATTGCTGCAGCTTGGAACTAGAACAAGCTCCCTGTAACTGCCTTCACTCACATCGGTCTAGTTGGACTTTACCTCTCTAATTCAGCAGCACGTCAATTTTGTCTTTTTTGGGTCACAAAAAAACAAAACAGTTGACAGTATTTCATTAATGTACTGTTTTTAAAATCAATTGTTGCCTAAAAGTATTGCTGATCTCATGCAGTTTCTTTGAATATACTACCTATCCACATGCACTCCAGTGATGGCTGCATGGCATTTCTTGTGGCTTTTCTGGTGGTGACAACAGTGTACCGGTCTTGTGCGATGTGTATCAGCATGACATCTTGTTGAGCACAAATGGGGAACAGGGACAAAACATTGTGTCCCTATAACAGAAAGGGCCTAAACGAGGACCTTTATGTCAGGAGTAAAAGCTGCAGATTTAAAAATACTGAAAATGCTTTTTAAATAGATTCTAAAGTCTATATGAATTTTTAGTGACTGATAGGTAGATTCAGAGACATTGGCCCAACTTTGCGGCGACGTAGCTTAGCGTGTTTAGGCTACGCCGCCGTAAGTTAATGAGGCAAGTACTTGATTCTCAAAGTACTTGCCTGCTAAGTTACGGCGGCGTAGCCTAAAGCGGGCGGGCGTAAGGGCGCCTAATTCAAATTTGTCTAAGGGGGCATGTTTTATGCTAATGGGGCTTGACCTGACGTTTTTGATTTTTTTGCAAACTGCGCATGCGCCGGGCGACTACATTTCCCAGTGTGCATTGCGGCTAAGTACGCTGCACGGGCCTATTGATTTCGACGTGGACGTAAACGACGTAATTCCCTATTCACGGACGACTTACGCAAACGACGTAAACATTTCGAATTTCGACGCGGGAACGGCGGCCATACTTAACATTGGCTACGCCACCTAGGTCCTAGCTTTAACTTTAGGCTGCCTATCTCTTACGTAAACGGCGTAAATGTACTGCGGCGGCCGGGCGTACGTTCGTGAATAGGCGTATCTAG
Organism: Rana temporaria; assembly: GCF_905171775.1. Classification (NCBI taxonomy): domain Eukaryota; kingdom Metazoa; phylum Chordata; class Amphibia; order Anura; family Ranidae; genus Rana; species Rana temporaria. Next base: position 334,267,776 of record NC_053491.1, read on the forward strand.
TGATTTGCATATTCTACGCCGACCGCAATGGAAGCGCCACCTAGTGGCCAGCAGAAATATTGCAACCTAAGATAGGACGGCGCAAGCCGTCGTATCTTAGATATGTTTAATCGTATCTCTGTTTGAGAATACACTTAAACATAGGTCGGCGCAGATTCTGAGTTAGGTCGGCGTATCTACTGATACGCCGGCCTAACTCTCTCTGAATCTACCTATGAGTCTATAATACATTTTTTTACTTTATTTCTCACATTACCACGCTCATTTTATATGACAAAAAAAGGAGAACTGCACTCCAACAGACAGCCCAGTCCTAGTATGAAAAGATCAGCTTTAGTTTGTCTCCTTCCAAGTCACGTTCTACCACAAGAGTAATTGTAGAGGTCCTCTATGATTAATTTTGACCTGCACGATTAGGCCCAAAGGAGGGTGAAATGCATTAGAGGGGCTGCCTTGGGAGGAAACAAGCTGAAGCCAACTTTTTCATACTAGCACAGGGCTGTCTGTTGGAGCGCGGTTTCCCACTTTTATTATAGGTAGCCAGAGCTCCTGATATGTCCAGTGCAGAGCTTTACTTCGACTCCCTGCTGCATTGGAATGGGATCTATGAGGGACACCGGTTCCGGTGTTGTGCTTCCACTCCCTCAATCTGCTGTACCATTCACAAAATACAGCACAAATGTCACCAGTGAATGGCACAGCAGATTGTATGCGTATGTGTGTGTGTTGTGTGGGGGGCACAGCACCAGAACTTCTAAAGTAATAACAAAATTAGACTAGTGTGAGAAATAAAGGTACGATTAAATAAACAGCTTGTAGTCATGTGTAGTTTTGACTGTAATGGCAATGCAGAAGGGGAAAGAAGTTGTAAGGGAACTTGGTTCCTCTATGATTTCCTATGGTCACAAGTGGAACAGCTGTCTGATTGGATGCTGGTGCCCCTTGTGACCTCTGTAGCCCTCTTTCGTAAAGGCAGAGCCTATTTAGGACCCTGGCTCCTTGATTTTGTGCACGTTGTGCGAGCCATTAGTGTAGGGACAGGCTCCCTGTCTGTCAGGGACAGTGTTTAGCAGCAGAGAGAGGTTCCAGAGGAGTAGGGAAAAGTGCAGGGACTACACCACCTCCTTGCAGGAAGCCTCCCAATTGGGTGTGGACCGGGCAGGCTGCATTCCCGCTCCTCGCTGCAGAAGCTGTCAACATCATCACAAGATAACGTTCCTCTACTTAAGTGGCTCATATCCACGGGCTTAATTGTAAATTGTGGAACTTTTTTAATACAATGTTTCAATTCACCTTGGCCTCTGTATTCTCTTCCACCCGTGTGCAACGCTGCACCCTACTCACAAGTTGTCCTTGGAATTGGACTTTAAGCTAGGTAATTGTGTTTTTTTTTAGCTTATCGAAGATTTGCAGTCCAGGGACCTCGGCTGTGGAATGCGCTACCAACTACCATCCGATTAGAGTCAGACCACTTGGCCTTCAGGAGAAGGATTAAAACCCATCTCTTCTGAGGTCTAGTGGGTTTTCCTTACCCATGGAATGGAAACAGCGCCCAGAAGCCATTCAGTTTGCATGTGTTGCGTTTTACAAGTTTTTCACTCACTCATTCACTCACTTACTATCCTCTGAAGAGTTAAAAAGCTGAGGGACACTAAATTAGGGTTGATAACTTATGCCAAGCTACAATACTTCTTTAACCATTCACAACTGTTTGTGTAAAAATGATCTTACTCTGATTAGAGTTCTGATTGTCATTTGAGCCATCTGATCCACCCTCTAGTTATTTTGAAATATGGAAGTTGGCTGGAAAATTGGTACCATACCAAAAATATCATTCCCATTGCCAAGTAGAAAGTAAAAATGTGCTCTAAAAATCCCTGGTCCGACCACATCTCGAGTCTGCTGTCCAGTTTTGGTCCCCAATCCTCAGGAGGGATATGTGAAATTAATAAAGGGGCTGGAAGACCTCGGTTATGAGGAATGGCTGCAAAACACTATTCTCCCTGGAGAGGAGGCACTTAACAGGGGATATGATTGCAAAGTATAACAATCTTTAAATGGTGACATCTCTACTATGATAATTTCAACCTCTTAGGCCGCGTACACACGGTCGTTCCAAACCGATGAGAATGGTCCGACGGGACATTTCCATCGGTTCACCGCTGAAGTGGCCTGATGGTCTGATGTGTGTACACACCATCATTTCAAAAACCGATCGGGTCAGAACGCGGTGACGTCAAACACACGACGTGCTGAATAAAACAAAGTTCAATGCTTCCAAGCATGCGTCGACTTGATTCTGAGCATGCGCGGGTTTTGAACCAATGCTTTCTGTACTAACCATCGGTTTGGACCGATCGGGCAGCGGTCCATCGGTTCGATTTTAAAGCATGTTTTAAAATTTTGGACCGAAGGACAACAGACCGATGGGCTATACACACGGTCAGTTTGGACCGATGAAACTGAACCTCGGTCCATTCTCATCGGTTTTGTCCGACCATGTGTACGCGGCCTTACACATCTAGCAGAACTTAGGCCTCAGGACACCCACCTTATGCACCTCATCAGTCATACTCTGCTGGATAGCTGAAGGCTACCCTGACTAAAGCTCATCGGTAGGAATAAATAGGTCTGCAGCAGTGTGTGTGCAGTAAGAAGAGGAGCCGACTGGAAACTTTTCCTTGCAACAGCCACGCAGTCCAGATCGCTGAAACAGGAATTAATATGGGCTACACTTCAGAGGTGGGGGATTTCATTAACCACTTTCCGACTGGTGCATGTACATATACGTCAGCAGAATAGCACGGCTGTGCGAAGCAACGTACCTGACTCGATGTCCGCCGGGTGCCCACAATCATCTCACGGAGCGGCAGAACGAGGCTATGTAAGCAAGGCATTTCCCTGTTCTGCCTAGTGACATGGCAGGGATCTACTGCTCCCTGTGACCGGGTGCAGTGATTGCTGTCATGTCACTGGTAGCCCATCCCCCTTACAGTTAGAATCATTCCCTAGGACACACTTAACCCCTTCATCTGCAAAAAACATAACACATACAGTACACTGTAATCTGTAAGATTCCATTACTGTATCTAATCATTTCACATCTCTTTTGTCCCTAGTGCTTTGTTTAGTGCCCTGCATGCAGTTTTCTATTCTATATGCCATTCTTTCTGCCTGGAAACTAGAGATTGTCCATGGCATCCAAAAAGCACCCCTTTACGTCAAAAGCAGGTTTTGATCAGTTAGAAAACAGCGATAGTAAATAGGAATCACTTGCAGAATAAAGCGATAATGATTAGTGGGGACAATTCTGCGACTGAGCGACTTTGATTATATTCTTGAATGCATTTTATTATTATCGTATAATTATTTTTGATAATTATTGCAAAAATTGATGATTGCAAAAATAAAGGCCAACAATGTAATCAAAATATATTGGGTACAATTCTCTTCACTCCCGATGCATTTCAAACAATATATATTTCTTCCTCAGGGGAAACAAGAATCTGTAAGAGACCAAGATGATCACAATAAAGCAGTGGCCCAAACCATTGCTGTTTTTAAAAAGTCACCTGGAAAAAATATCCAGGTGAGCTCAAAAGGATGCCACCCCCAACAGGACCCAAGGAGCCAACTCTTGCATATAGACATTACTTGAAACAATCTAAAACTTCCTTAAAACTGACCTTTAGTCATTTTTTCAACTTTCAATCTATTAAATCTTCTGCCCTTGTTGTTTTAACTTTGGATAGTAAAATATTTTTTTTCTGCCAGTAAATACCTTATACAGTCCACTTCCTGTTTCCTGTCTGGTAAAAAGCCTAGGCTTATGACATCATGCACAGCCCTCTCTCTCACTTTTGTGAGAGTTTGCCAGGAAGGGAGGGGGCGAGTCATAAGAGTGCCAATGAAAGCTTCAGAGCTGGAGGTGTGCCTCTGTGTGTCTGTGCAAATCCACTAAGTGAACAAGCAGCAGTTTCAGCTGCCCATAGTTAAAATGGCTGCAGCCAGACTCAGTGGAGGGAGATTTCTGCAGCATATTTGGCAAGTACAGAATCACAGTATATATAAAATAATATGTAAAGTGGTTGGAGGGAAGCTTCAGAATGGCAAAGATGTTTTTATTACAAATCATGTGAGCAGACTGCAGTTCCTCTTTAAAGTGGAGGTTCACCCGAATTTACAACTTCTGCTTAAACAATATTGCTCTGGCTGTAGATTACAAGTTTGCAGTTAAATTTTTTTTAAATCGATTAGATACCTTATTGCTGTGTCCACTTCCTGGTTTCATCTGTGCGGAACTGGGCGTGTCGTGATCGCCGCATTGAATGATGGGATTCATGATGAGTGTCTCGTCATGCTGATGAGAAGAATATTGTTTTAACAAGCAGGAGACGAAATCTCACGAGATTTGACACGTCACATGACTCTGCAACCGGTCATGTGCCGGTCATGTGACGAGGGCGGTTCCAATTCGGCCATTTTAACTCATGGAAAACAGCTATTCATCAGCTGCTCAGGGCGTTCTGAGCTTTCGCTGATAAAAAAAATAACTGTTGTGCTGGTCACAGCGGGGCGTGTCCTTTTCAGGACGCCGCCGGCCGTTGTTATGGAAACTGTGCAGTGTTGACAGCGCGGCTCGCCATCACACTGCGCATGCGCGGGATAGAGCGGTGAATGCTGGGACTTCAGCATTCACCGCATCCCGGAAGTAAATACAGGAGGGCTTCAGAGTGCCCACAATTAAGATGGCAATGTCCATTCTACATTTTTATAAAACATCCTTTTCGGGGAAATGAACATCCTGGCGGCTGCAACTTTGGGAGTGGTGAGTACACAATTCTTTATCTTAACAGCGTTAGAATGATCTTTAAAAAAAAAAAAAACGTTTTCCCGCGGAACCCCCGCTTTAAGGTGATGATCATCCTCCAAATTCAAGAAATGGTAAGGTGTCCAAAAGCCAGGTGAACAACTTGCACAGCAACCAGAGAGGGGATAGCTTAAAAGCAAATTCCAACAGTGAGCCCAAGTCCAAAATTTGGAATCATATATCTGACCATCATACCTACTATATAGCCAAAGTATATAAACATTCCTCCTATTGAATTCGGATGTTTCCAGTAAGGGGAATTGCTGATGCTACTGCATACAAAGACATTTAAAAAAATTGGACCATTTCCACCTTGTAGGAACAATTGGAAGAGGTCCTTTTCTGTTCCAGCATGACGCATGGTTTGATGAGTCTGGTGTAAAGTCTGAGTGACCTACTGAACGTTTTTGAAATAAATTGGAACAGTTATGAGCCAAATCTTCTTTTCCAATATCAGTACCTGACCACACAAATGGCTGATCGGGGATGCATTTCCACATTCTTACCAGTCCTAAGCTGCAAAAGAGGCATGGGCAACTTCAATTATTGCCCATGGATTTGTATTGGGATGTTTAACATGTTCATATAGATGTGATGATATCATGTCCACAAATGTTTGGCCATATGGTGTACCATTAACATTTGCCCAAACTTTGGGATTTGGTCACTGGTGCTGTATGTAATTATTATTCAACACATTTCTGTAATTACTGTCTTCCCACATGTTTTGTTGTCTAATTTGGCTACAAACATGACAAGACATGTGTGCAGCCGTAGTGAAAAGGAGGCACAGGACATACACGACAGGGTGTAAGTAGCTTACAGAAAGGAATAGGTTAAGGAAAAGGGGAGTGTTTAAGGAAAGAACGGGTTCTTACCTGATTGGAGGACAGATGACACAGGGAGGAGTTGTATAGATAATCCATGTTAGAGGTGGAGCAGAGGTCATCAGTATGGGTGAGAATCGTGGTGTAAAGTCCCTCCCTCCTGCCCTAATGGAGGTGTTTCCTCCTGAAGAGGGTCATTGCGGTTGGGTCCTTGATGATCGGTATGAAAACATGAGGTATGTGAGAAAACGGTGGGACCCATCTCAGGTATGGAGTCCTCCCGGGTTGGTCTGGTTTCAGTCTGGACAACCGGGTAATAAGTTTCTGGGTCTGTGGTCAGTTAGTGACTCCTCTAGGCGATTTTGGCGGCTGGGGACAGATGCTAACTAGAAGGTACCACAGACTCAAAAAGTTGAAGATGGGATCGTCAGGGGCTGACAACCAAGTATTTTGTTTGAACTGGAATATTTAAATATTTAAATAATGGTTATAGTTTATTTGGTTTCGTTAATAAAAGGCCAAACATGCCATTTAAATCCAGAAGGTGTCAGTGTTATTATTCAATAATAATGTTAATGTTACATGCATGTGTGGTTAGGGGATGTAAGTTACCTGACTGCCATATTCATGTGATTATTACTAAATTCTAGGTTTAAAGAATATCCAAACCCAAGAACATAAATGTAATATATTTCAGCTTACAATCCTTGGTGTGGTGGCTGCATTCAGAGGCATTGCTAGGGGGGTGCGGGGCGTGCGGCCCGCACCGGGTGACACCCACTAGAGAGGTGACACCATCCCGATTTAAAAAAAAAAAAAAAAAAAAAACATTTTTTTTAGCTGACATGTGGGGGGGGGGGGGGGGGGGGCGGCCCCCCCGCGACTGCAGCGATGAGCGCCGTGGAATCGGAGCGCCGAGCGCCGCAGTACAAGAGGAGGGGGGTTGCGGGGTGACACCGCAGCACCATCCATCCCCTCCTCTCACAGCCACGGGCTGTTAGCGGTGCTCGGCAGTCGGCACACAGGCACAGCCCCCTCCTCTCTGTTTGTGTGTACAGAGGGGGAGGGGCCGAGGGGACCTTCTGTCCATGTGCCGTGGCGCTGCCTGCGATGATCTGAGGTACTGAATGGGAAGGGGGGGGGGGGGTGTTTGCACCTGGGGGGATTTCACTGAAGGGGGGGGTGTTTGCACTGAGGGGGGGGTTGTACTAAGGGGGTGTTTGCACTGAGGGGGTTTTCACTAAGGGGGGTTTGCACTGGGGGGGTTGTACTAGGGGGGGGGGGGGTTTTCACTGGGGGGGGTTGCACCTTGGGGGTTTGCACTGAGGGAGGGGGGATTTGCACTGAGGGGGGGTTGCACAAAGGGGGGGGGGTGTCTGCACTGAGGGGGTGTCTGCACTGAAGGGGGTCTGTGTAACATGCAGGGGTCCAGAGGTGCAGGTGGCTGTGTAATGTAAAAGGGGTGCAGTGATGCAGGGTGCTGTGTAATGTAAAAGGGTCCAGAGGTGCAGGGGGCTATGAGATGTAAAGGGGGCCAGTGATGCAGGGTGCTGTGTAATGTAAAGGAGTCCAGTGATGCAGGGTGCTGTGTAATGTAAAGGGGTCCAGAGGTGCAGGGTGCTGTGTAATGTAAAAGGGTCCAGAGGTGCAGGGTGCTGTGTAATGTAAAGGGGTGCAGAGGGCTGTGTAGTGTAAAAGGGTGCAGGGGGCTATGTGATGTAAAGGGGTGCAGAGGTGCAGGCGGCTGTGTAATGTAAAAGGGGTGCAGTGATGCAGGGTGCTGTGTAATGTAAAATGGTCCAGAGATGCAGGGTGCTATGAGATGTAAAGGGGTCCATTGATGCAGGGTGCTGTGTAATGTAAAGGGGTCCAGTGATGCAGGGTGCTGTGTAATGTAAAGGGGTCCAGTGATGCAGGGGGCTGTGTAATGTAAAGGGGTTCAGTGATGCAGGGGGCTGTGTAATGTAAAGGGGTCCAGTGATGCAGGGGGCTGTGTAATGTAAAGGGGTCCAGTGATGCAGGGTGCTGTGTAATGTAAAGTGGTCCAGAGGTGCAGTTGTGGAGACGCCCCTGGCCTATAGGCTCCTGAGATGTGAATTTCGGTTCTGGAGAAAGAGAGGTGGGGGGAGGGGACAAAGAAAAATGGAGAGAAAGAAGAAGGGATAGAACGAACAAGAAAGATGGATAGGGAGAGAGAGAAAAGGGGAAGAAAGGAGAACAGAGAGCAAACAGTAGGGTAAAAAATATTTGAAAAATGTTATTGGGGGGGGGGGGGGGGGGTGACACCATATTTTACCGCACCAGGTGACACCAACCCTAGTGACGCCACTGGCTGCATTACTTTATTTTCTTAGATAAGATACATTTTCTGCGCGTACAGAAAAAACCTGTTGGAAGTGTGTTACAGGCAGAAGCAACAGGTGAAAATAGAAGAAAATAAGACTGAAACAAGAAAACAAATGTGGCTACCACATCTAATGACTAATACGTTGCTTAATAATACATTTTTTCGTTTTGAGCTTAGCTACGCTTTAGGTCCCTGCTTGCATATAAGCAGCCATATATTTTATATACCGTATTTATCGGCATATACCGCGCGCTGGCGTATAGCGCGCACCCTGAGCTGAGAAGGGAAGTTTAGGGAAAAAACGTACATTTTGGATGTCTTGCTCGGCGTCCATCAACGGCCTTGTCCGGCGTCTGTCTGCGGCCTTGCGCGGGGTCCATCCACCCTTGTCGGTGTCCGTCTGCTGTCTTGCCCGGCGTCCATCGGCGGCCTTGTCCGGTGTCCATCTGCGGCCTTGCGCGGGGTCCGTATAGCCTTGTGGGTGTCCGTCTGCGGCGGGGTCTGTCGAGCCTTGTGGGTGTCCGTCTGCGGCGGGGTCCGTCGAGCCTTGTGGGTGTCCGTCTGCGGGGTTGCAGCGTCGTGTGTTTGAATTTGGCGCGCTGTGCAGAGCCGATTTCCTGCGCACTCTGCTTCACTCGGCTTCTCTCGGCTCCTCTCGCGTGGCTGCGGGCAGAGCCGAGCGTGGCCGAGCCTAGCCGAGTGCGCAGTACACTCGACTCGGACAATGTTGGAAACAGCGGGAATCTGCGGGGATCGGCGTATATCGCGCACCCACGATTTTCCCCTGATTTTTAGGGGGGAAAAAGTGAGTGGTATACGCCGATAATAAATACGGTTTGTATATATTTAGAAGAAGGGATTATATATATTATATTCCTATTATACTTTAATTCAACTGAAATTCAAAGCAGAATTTACATTTGGTAGTATTTCCAAGTTGTGAACTGTTAAAGATGCTAAATCCATTGTCTTTTTTTCATGTTTACATTATTATGAAATGGCCGTTCTATGGTTAGAGTCTGGACTGTGTTTAACAATAAGCAAAGGGTCCCAAGGTGATCTTCAGAGAGTGAAAGTGGCTTTCAAGACAGTCCCTTTTGTGTTAATGTCTGAGAGTAATTAGGTAAAGGATTACAGCAAACAGATTGCAGGGTCCACATGGGATTCCATGTTAGTTTGAACGCATCGTGATTGTATCAACTAGAAGGAAGTTCACCATTGTGAACAATGCCTTGACTCTTTTTCAACTTCCCGAACAGACTCACTTAAGTCACGAAGCCACGGGTGGGATGTGTGAAGTTCTCACCACTGGCCCGTTAGAGGGAAACATCAACCTCATCTGTTTATTTTTACTGTAAGGTTAATTAATAAAGCAAACAAGTTGTTTCTTAGGCTTAACAAACACAGTGTCAGAAGAAATCTCATTAGGCACCATTAAAGGGAAATTAGGCTGAAAGAAAGCTACGCCAAGAGATACAAGGCCATAGATACGCACATATTTAACATTCTGTGAACAGTTTATCAGTGTATTTTTTTTATTCATTGTCAAGTTTTAAAGCCCAATTAAAGTTTTTAGCGAGTACTAAAACCTCATCTTTTTAACAACAACATTTAAAAATAGATTAATTTAATGTATAGATTATAAAATATGTGGATTCCATGTAAAAACGGCAGGTCCCTGCACCCAATAATCATTTGTTATACCTTTTTATTATGGTGAGATTTAGAGTGCATTAGGGAAAGGGTGGCCTAGTTCACATTTTTGGACACCATTCCGTTTTTGATAAGATAGATATGCATGCTTAAAAGGTTGGTGTTTGTACTTGAAAAATGAATACAATTAAATTTTGTAAGGAAATACCCTGTAGTGGTCCCTGATTATAAAATATATCCGCGGACCAGTTTCAGCAGACATGTTCGGTCGTGTGTACGGCCGACCGGACAAATGTCCGGTGGATCAGACAGGTTTCCAGCGGACAAATGTTTCTTAGCATGCTAAGAAACATGTCCGCTGGAAGCCTGTCCATCGGACATGTTCGGTCATCTGTACAGACTCACCGTACATGTCCGCTCGGCCGAAAGCCCTCGCATGCGTCAAAGTGATTCGACACATGAGTGAAAGCATTGACCTTCCAGGGCCGCGCACGTCGCCGCGTAATCGTCGCGGCGACGGCACGGCCACGTCACCCCGTATTGTGTCCGCGCGGATTTCTGTTTGATGGTGTGTACAACCATCAGACAGAAATCCGGCAGCGGACTGTCCGCTGAAAACGGTCCGGCGGACCGTTTTCAGCGGACAGTCCGTCCGTGTGTACGAGGCCTAATGACATCCCAGTCTTAGTCCATAGGGTTAAAATATTGAGCTGGCCCACCCTTTGCAGCTATAACAGCTTCAACTCTTTTGGGAAGGCTGTCCACAATGTTTAGGAGTGTGTCTTTGGGAATGTTTGACCATTCTTCCAGAAGCGCATTTGTGAGGTCAGGCACTGATGTTGGATGAGAAGACCTGACTTGCATTCAGGCTCTAATTCATCCCAACGGTGTTCTCTCGGGTTGAGGTCAGGACTGTGCGCACCCCAAACTCGCTCATCCATGTCTTTATGGATCTTGCTTTGTGCACTGGTGTTCAGTCATGTTGGAACAAGAAGGGGCCATCCCCAAACTGTTCCCACAAAGTTGGGAGCATGACATTTTCCAAAATGTCTTGGTATGCTGACGCCTTAAGAGTTCCCTTCAACTAAGGGGCCAAGCCCAACCAGCAGATCACTGATGCCATACAGGTCTCCTGCACACTGTCAGTGTAAGCTACAGTATCTGCTTATACCTCATCTGCCCCTGTACAAATCATTAGTAAGACCTCATCTGGAATATGCAGTTCAGTTTTGGGCACCAGTTCTCAAAAAGGACATCGGAGAACTGGAGAAAGTGCAGAGAAGGGCAACCAAACTGATAAGAGGCATGGAGGAGCTCAGCTATGAGGAAAGATTAGAGCAGGGATAAGCAATTAGCGGACCTCCAGCTGTTGCAAAACTACAAGTCCCATCATGCCTCTGGGTTCATGCTTGTGGCTGTCAGTCTTGCTATGCCTCATGGGAATTGTAGTTCTGCAACATCTGGAGGTCCGCTAATTGCATATCCCTGGATTAGAGGAACTGAATCTATTCACTCTTGAGAAGAGGAGAATAAGGGGGGATATGATCAACATGTACAAATATATAAGAGGTCCATACAGTGAACTTGGTGTTGAGTTATTCACTTTACGGTCAACACTGAGGACAAGGGGGCACTCTTTACGTCTAGAGGAAAAGAGATTTCACCTCCAAATACGGAAAGGTTTTTTCACAGTAAGAGCTGTGAAAATGTGGAACAGACTCCCTCCAGAGGTGGTTCTGGCCAGCTCAGTAGATTGCTTTAAGAAAGGCCTGGATTCTTTCCTAAATGTACAGAATATAACTGAGTACTAAGATTTGTAGGTAAAGTTGATCCAGGGTAAATCCGATTGCCTCTCGGGGGATCAGGAAGGAATTTTTTCCCCTGCTGTAGCAAATTGGATCATGCTCTGCTGGGGTTTTTTGCCTTCCTCTGGATCAACTGTGGGTATGGAGTTGGGTGTATAGGATTTTACTGTGTTTTTTATTTTGTTTTTTTATTTTTTGTGGTTGAACTGGATGGACTTGTGTCTTTTTTCAACCTGACTAACTATGTAACTATGTAACAGTTATAGGCTCAGTTCACAACTATGCAGTTTGCTTTTGATTCATTTCTGCAGTGCTTTTTGCGGTGCATTTTGCATTTTTGTACACATGTTTTTGACACATTTTTCATGCGTTTTTTTATGCATTTTGCATTTCTCATGCTTTTTTTTTGCCCAATTTGTTGTTAGGCAGATTTGTGAAATTGTGGCAAAATTGTGGTAACCCTAGGATCTCACCTGTGTGGTCATGTGGGCCGCGGTTCGCACGGGCACGATAGCCCATTAATTTGAATGAGCTGCCATGGCCCACGACATGCAGCAAAGAAGTTCCTGCACTACTTTGGAAATCACAGTCCGCATAGGAACCGCTTTTACAGCGCAGTTTCCAGTGGGGGCGGTGTGCCTTTAGAATTAATGGTACCCGTCCGCGGGTCCCGGGTCTCACTGTGCGGGTGGTTGCAGCTTTGGGAATTTGTAAGAGTCCCACAGCGGCACCACCCACACAGGTGTGAGCCTAGGCTAAAATTGCAGCAAAAACGCACTACATGCTTTTCTGCAACTTTTCTATTGAATTTTTTTGAATCAAAAATTCACTTTTTTTGTGTTTTAAAAAGCCCCTGACCCTTTCCAAAAATGCAGCGGCTGAAAAAAGCATAGATGTGAACGTGTTTCATAGGAAACAATGTTAAATGGACAGGATTGCGTTTCTGCAAAAAGCACCAATAATTTGTGATCCTAGCCTTACACTGACAGGAAGAATCAATGAACTACTGCCGCTGTGGCAGTTCATTGAGAACTACAAGCCAACAGCCACAAAGGCTGTTGGTAGTTGTAGTCCATTCATTCACAGAAAGAGAAGAGGGGAAAGAAAGAGAGGCACCAAGCAGACTATGGTGAAGCACAGTTTATTATAAAAATATATATAAATACACAACAAAATGTACTCACAAAAAACAGTGGAGGTGACATACGAAGGTCTGTGGAGGATGTGCTATTTGGGATGGTCCAGGGGGAGCAGCGGCCAATACACTGGAGAGACCGGCAGTCCAAGGGGAGCGGACTGTCCAAGGGACCAGTCCAGGACGAGACCGCTGAACAGATGTATCTAGAAAGGGGAACATAGAGAAAGGATCCTGTGTGAACAAGTCATTAGCCCAACGATCGATGTAGCAAATAGGAATGCATTTCAGAGGCAAGCCATGCTTCCTTCATCTGCTCAGAAGCCCTGGCCTGATCCCATGGACGGTCGCCTCTCCTTGGATCTTGGATTGCAAATCCCCCCCCCCCCTCGGTGTACTGGCCGCTGCTCCCCCTGGACCATCCCGGACAGCACACCCTCCACATACCTTCGCCTGTCATGCCCACTGTTTTTGTGAGTGCATTTTGTTGTCTATTTCTAAATATTCTTACAATAAACTGTGCTACACCATAGCCTGCTTGGTGCCTCTCTTTGCCTCTCTTCTCTTGTAGCTGTTGGATTCCCCATTCATTGTGAGAAGGCAGCCTTGCACATGCTTTTAGTGTCAGCCACTGACTATTTTAGAAATTGTTATTCCTAACCTCCGGGAATATATTACCTTTTTTAGTACACATGTTGGGAACATATCCCATGTTTCATTAGGTTAATGCTAGTGTTGTCCCAGTATCAGTATCGGGACCGATACTGAGCATTTGCGCGAGTACTTGTACTCGTGCAAATGCTCTCGATGCTTCACCGATACTTTTTTTTCTTCGGAGAGCGGGTGGAGAGGGGGCGGAGAGCGGGTGGAGAGCAGGCAGAGAGAGCTGCTGCCGCTGTCTAGTCCCCAAAGAGAAAGCCAAGCCCCCCCTCCCCGCCGCCGCCGTCTAGTTGATCAGCACGGGGAACATTACAGCTTTCATTTGAATAGCTGTGTGTTCCTCGCCATGCCTCGTCATATATAGCCCCTCCCCCTTGTCCGGGCACTTTGATAGACAGATCACCCATCCCAGGATTGGAGGGGGGGAGGGCTTGGCTTTCTCTTTGGGGACATGGCTGCATTTGGGGACACATGGACACATTTAAAAAAAAAGTATCGGTAATCGGTATCGGCAAGTACATGAAAAAAAGTATCGGTACTTGTACTCGGTCCTAAAAAAGTGGTATCGGGATAACCCTAGTTAATACCTAGGGTACTGGTACAAGGGTAGCGCTGTTTAGGAGTCTTTTTTTTTGTGGTTTCATTCATTCACAGAACACTGTAAATGAATGACTTTTTACTGCCACTAGATGTCCTTGGTTTGATGGCCAACATTATTCAACCCATTCCTCTGAGCCCAGGGTTGTCCTGGACCCACCCCCAGGTTGTTACCGTACAGTTTAAAAGCGAAGTAGCAGAGCCGTGATCTCATCTCTCTGTCACTCTAATTTCTCTTCTTATCAGCAGGAACTTTCTTAGCAGCTAATTGGCTCCTTGTGCTGCTTCTGATTCCAGGTCAGATTCAGGTTCCTATACTGCTTGCATTTTAAAATGTTAATGTTTACAGAGATACATTTATTTGTGTCTTTTATATCTGCCTAAAGTTCCACTTTAGTCTCATTACTTTTCACATGGATAAAAAAGGACTACAGTTTCTCTTTAAGTTAAAGGGCAAATGAAAGGAATATCTGTCTTTGCCAGCTGAAGAAATATAAAAAGGACTGAAGTGCATGGTGAATGTCAGCATTAAAGGGCTATTATATGCCTTCAGCTCCCGCGGAGCGGTGTGCCAGGTTTACATACTGTGTGACTGATTTGCTGCTAAGAGCGTGCACAAGAGCTGACAAGACCCAGAGACAGCTGAAGTTCCCTTACTTTGTGCCAAAATGTCATGAGAAAATGTCTTTATAGCAAAGTAGCCATGGCTTTGCCAAATGACCTGTCTGAGTAAAGAATCAGAGATGCCAAAAGCTGCTTTACTAAGCTTTTCCAAAAATTCAAAGGCCACAATCCTAAAATAATCTTTTTCCAAAAATAATCTTTTTTTTTTGCCCGAGAGTCCAAAAACACACTCTTCCAGACACACTCATCACTGAATTCTTCAAGCAGAATGCGCTGAAAAAAAGATTACCCAGCATGTTTGTCTTGGAACCGCATTCTCATTTGACATAGTTTTAATGCAGCTGTCTGAGCTAATCAATTATTTTAATTGCCAGTCATTGTTGAATATATTTATCTACGGACCGATCGTCTGGGTGGTCTCCTGGTATGTGACCACACAGACCAGTCTCCTGAAAAGACCAGAAAGACCCTCATATGCTAGCTGATGCCGTTGATGAGTTTAGCTGGAGTATTGCTGTCATCACACTGTGATGGGTTTAATGATGGATCAGGTAACTAAGAGCGATGAGAACATGAAACGAGAGAGGACATTGCTCTTGAACCATAGATTCTAGTGCAATAGCTTAAATATACCTCTCTCTGTCTTTGTTTCGGGTATGCAAATACAATTGAGCCTAGATCCAAACTGTCCCTGATTTTGAAGGAATGTCCCTCTCTTCTCCTTAAAGCCGAACTTTAGGCACATAAACATTTCATTGAAATATATTCCTCATTAGCCACAAAGGATATATATATATATATACACAGTCTACTCAAAAAAATTAAAGGAACACATTGAAAACACATCAGATCTCAATGGGGAAAAATATCATGCTGGATATCTATACTGATATTGACTGGGTAATGTGTTAGGAACCAAAGGATGCCACATCGTTGGATGGAAATGAAAATCATCAATCTACAGAGGACTGAATTCAAAAACACCCCGACCCTTTTACGTCTGTCACATGTGCTTGGGGTAAACATGCTCTCATTTGTCAAAAGCACAGGACACCAGTGGCAAACCTGCCAATTCTGGTGTTCAATAGCAAAGGCCAATCAAGCTCCGTGGTGCCAGGCAGTGAGCACAGGGCCCACTAGAGGACGTTGGCCCTCAGGTCCCCCTCATGAAGTCTGTTTCTGATTATTTGGTCAGAGACATTTATACCAGTGGCCTGCTGGAGGTTATTTTGTAGGGCCCTGCTGATGGGTTAAGGACCTTCTACAGCTCTGTTCATCTCTCCTAGTGTAACTGTCTGTCTTCTGGAATCTCCTTCATGCTCTTAAGACTGTGCTGGGAGACACAGCAAACCTTTCTGGCAATGGCACTTATTGATGTGCCATCCTGGAGGAGTTGGATTACTCTAGCCAAATACAAAACTAGTGAAACCCAGTCATAAAGAATGAGTAGGGAAAAAATATATGTCAGTGGCCTCCAACTGTAAAACCATTCCTGTTTTGGAGGTCGTCTCATAAATGCTTATAGAGCGCCGAATGTGAGTTCAGTTGTGAAACTTGCGTCTAAGCGCTTACCAACAAGCTGGGGGTATCCAGTTCCCAGGGAAAAAAAGAAGAAACTAGGACATCTAAGTAAAAGAGGGGAACAGACAAGAAATAAACAGAAATATAAAAAGAAGGGAGGGGGGGGGGTGGCAGGGCACAAAAAGCCTATCCCTACTCCCTGACCATGGACCGCAGCCTGGGATTAAGGCAGCGTCCTGCTAAGGGCTTGGAAGGCCAAGTGTCTATCCGTAGGCTTGTGAAAAAAGCAGAGTTTTCAAGCCCTTACGGAAGGCCATCAAGGAGGAGGATGCTCGGAGCTGATGAGGGAGCTGGTTCCAAAGAGAATTCCCCAGTGTTTGGAGCCGGCGGCCACCTTTTGAAGCTGATCGACTAGATTGAATAATTGCTAACAGGGCGTCAGTCGAACGAAGCTCTCTGGGTGGACAGTAGTGTTGTGTCATATTTGATAAGTACATCGGACCTAGTTGCCAATAGGCCCGAAACACCAGACAGAGTGCCTTGAACTCATCCCATTGTTGCCCATCTAGTGCACCCGTTGTTAATTTAATTTACAACACAGCAGCTGAAACAGATTAAAGACCCCCCTCTGCTACTTACCTGACCAGATCAATATCTCAGGAGTTTAATTGACTTGATGCTATACTCTGATTAAAAAGTGTTTTCTTTCATTTATATATATATATATATATATATATATATATATATATATATATATGCATATAAATGTATATATATAATTTTTTGGGGGTGGGGCGTAGGGGGGTTGCGTGCACAAAATATATGTGGTGAACATAAATGTACTTGTGGGTTTTGCTAATCATTTTTTTAATTTTAATTCCCCGTGTTCCGCATGAAGTGTGTGGCAGGGTGAGTCCTATGCCTACCTACTTTGTTCTATAAGGTGACCCACAGTCCCATCCCAGAAATTGTAGAGGTCTGTATTAGCCAGCATTCCATATTTATTTTTAGGGGCATATTAAAAAAAGCAAACAATTGAAATCCTGCCCTCTCTACTAAAACAAAGGAACCTGTTTTGGGTAGGGTTGCTATCTAAACTTTAGTTGACTGAACAACATACATTTATACATTAAAGCTCCACTAAGTCAAAACATTTTTGGGGTTTGAATTGAGTGTTTAAGATTTAAGCACGGTACACACGTAGCAAATGTCATCCAGTTCAGCAGGAACTGGTCAACTTTTGATACAAGTTTAACAACCACCTTCTATTGAACTGTCTTGCTTGAAAACCAGTAGTTGATTATTGCTCATCCTCCACCCCCTTCCCATCCCTCCCCTTACTACTTCAACGTGACTTAACTCACTCTACCTCTCCTCATTAGGGGCAGACATCCCACTCCACACTGTCAAGGCAGCAAAAAATTTTGGAGGGTGGCCTACGAGAGAGAGAGGGAGAGAAAAAAAAAAGGAAAACATAGATAGATCAATACTGGTCAAGGTTCATAGTTTGGCTCTTTATTCTTCTATGACTAAAACCATAAGCAACTCTACTAGGGTCCTTAAGGATCTACACCCCCTGCTTTCCTATTCCATGTCTCTTCTCCTTCAGCCTATCTCAGGTGCACACTGTATCCAGCCTGCCCATGTCTTCTCGAATTCTCCTTTTTGGTCCTTCACTACTTGAATCCACCTTTCGGCTTCCATTATTCGGTTGACCTTTTTTTTCCAATCCACTAGTGTTGGGCAGGCGATCTGTTTCCAAAATCTGGGGATTAATATTTTAGCTGCGTTCAATAAGTGTGGTGTGACACTCTTCCTGTAGGCTTTAATGGAGCAGGGCATTCCATGAAATAGGAAGCATAGGGGCATAAAATCCATAGGTCTAGGGGTCAACTTCGTAATCCATGGTGCAACTGCTACCCAGAACGCTTTAATCCTGGGGCATTCCCACCACAAGTGGAGAAATGTACCCCTTTGCTCACACCCTCTCCAACACTGGGCATCTGCCACTGCACATCTGAGTTAGTCTTACTGGTGTCCTATATCACCTTGTCATTAATTTATAAGCCATTTCCTGAACGTACGAACTCATAGATATAGAGTAAGTTGATTTAATATTTTTTTTCTTAATTTGTTTGTCTGACAATTTCTTATCTAATTCTCTTTCCCATTCCCTAATAAAGTATGGGACTGTACTATTTGGGTGCCTAATATTAGTCATCTGTACATCTGAGACAACAGATGTCTAGCGTCCTTCAAACGCACACACTGCCCCTTAAACACCATAATTGAATTTAATGATCTCAGTAGGGGTTTCATCTTATTAAAGAAGCCTGTCATTTGATAGTATCTCCATCCTGATGTGGGTATATTCCCTAGAGCTGTAACCAGCTCCGGGTAGGTTGCTAGGGCCCCCCGCAACACGTGGTATCTCCATTCCGCCCCCATGCCCCAAGGAATCCCCCTCCCTCCCCCGGTGGGAACCATGGGAATCCCCAATCTCAGTTGGGTTGTAGATTCTAGATCAATTATTCCTATCCTAGGAGATTAGAGCATATAAATAACTTATTGAAGCATGTACAAGCACAGTTAGATTATATCTGACGCTCCAGTCCAAAAGAAGACAGTCAAAGGCTAAAATAAAATAAAATAAAAATAACAAAGGACCTATTGGTGACTACATATTGTCTGCCCCACTGCTCTTCTACAATCAATATGTCAGAGAGTAAGGCCCCATACACACGATAGAATTTATCCGCGAATACGGTCCAGCGGACCGTTTCCGCGGATAAATCCTCTCGAGGATTTCGGCGGATTTTCATGCGATGGAGTGTACACACCATCGCATTGAAATCCGCGCCGAAATCCTCTGGCGATGACGTGTCGCGCCGTCGCTGCGATTATGACGCGGCGACGTGCGCGACGCTGTCATATAAGGAATTCCACGCATGCGTCGAATCATTACGACGCATGCGGGGGATCCCTTCGTACGGATGGATCCGGTGAGTCTGTACAGACCAGCGGATCCATCCGTTGGGATGGACTCCAGCAGATGGATTTGTTCTGCATGTCAGCAAATATTCGATCTGCTGGAATCCATCCCAGGGGAGATATATCCGCGGAAACAGATCCGCTGGCGTGTACACACCATAGGATCTATCCGCTGAAACCCATTTGCTGGGATTTATCTGCGGATGGATTCTATCGTGTGTACGGGGCCTAAGACCTTTATACAGTTCATTTTAATAAGATATTTTTTTTTTGTCTTTGGGATATGATGACTGTCCCCAAATACATATGAAAACTCAAAGTTTAGGTTTTAATTATATTATTTTCTAAATAATAAAACATGTACTAAGCAATTGAGTTAAAAGGAAAAATCATTGATGGAATTAATTTAAAGTGTAAATGTAAGCAGATATAAAAGACACACTTTTATCTGTTTTCGTATTCTTTAAAAATATAAACATGTATTATAAATACTTATAATGTTATATTAAAACGTCTAATATTTCCTTGTGTTAGCCTCCTGTAGTCCTCTCCACATAAGGTTTCAGACTAGTAGAGAAAGAAGCAGTGCGGTAAGCCAATCACTGTTTACTGCATTGCACATTGCTGTACATCGAAGAAATAGGGCTGCTATATGGCAGCTAGGAGCACAAGGGCTACATCATTGGACCAGTGCTCCTTTACCATCCAATCACAGCCTTGATCTAGGTTTATTGTTTTGAATGCAGTAGAGTAAAGGGGTGCCTGGAATAAAAACAGAATTACATAACATTTTGGCAGGTAGGATGTTGCATGTGTTTAAACTTTTATTTAGTTGTTTATCAACAGTTAGGACCCTGTATAAATTAGAAGACCTTTTCATGGGAAAGTTCCTCATCGCTAATCCTCTGAGATCTTTCTGCAGCCTGATACTCGGACCACAAGTTTTTAATAGAACACACAAAGTATGTTTGTGGATGAACACAACATTCCGACTACTCCAAACTGACCTTGGTGTCTTCAAGAGTGCCAAGTATCATGTCAGTCAGTTGTGAAATGCTACAGGGCTCAGCATTGAAATACATTACTTGAAGGGCAATGTTGTCAGGTAGCCTCAAAGCAGAACTAAAGCCAAAACTTTTTTCATTTTTGGATAGAGTAAAGGAAGATTATATTCCCTGTCAGTTTTTGTTGCCGCCTGTCTCCCACTGGGGAGATTTACCTTCACTTCCTGTCCCATAGCCACAACACGGTCACCAGAAGATTTGCCCTCAATCCTTGTTCTGTGACCACTCAAAATTTGGGCTTCCTTTACTTTTACATAATAGGCACCAGAAAAAAGGAAGACTAGATCTCCCTAACGACAACACAGTGATAAGAACATGCCGGGTGTTCTAATTCTTCTACACTCTAATTTGAAAAAAATAAAAAACTTTAACTGAAGCTGCATTTTTATTGCCATAGCTACACAGATTGTGTTGAGAGGTTTGGGACTTTGTATGAAGTATACTTTGTATGAAGCATGGAACCACAACAAAAATGTATCCCTAAAATGTTTAACCACTGGAGACTTATCGTCTTTCATGCATATACTAGTAAGATGCTTCCCCATTCTTTTATGAAATTCTCTTATGTTTTTTTCCACATAGATTTTCCCACATGGGCAAATAATTTGATATATTAGTAATGTAGTGGAACAATTCACAAATGGTTTAATTATGTACGTCCGTTTCCCTGTAGAATCACTGAATGTATTAGACCTAATGGCATACTTGCAGATACTGCAGTGCCCACATGAATGCATGTCTAATATAGGTGGGGTAAAGGGCAAAATTAGATTCACCTCAGTTTTTCCTATGAGTGTACTCACTGTGGACCAATGCATCCCCTATTGTTGGTGCACATTTAGCTATCAGATTTGAACGAGGGCCCAATATCTGTTTTAGTCTGTTATTCAACAGGAGGAGATGTCAGTGTTTACCCAGCACTGTTTTCAAATGGTCCCAGTGGGGACCATAGGTGATTACTAATCCCATCCTATCCAGTTTCTCTTTGTCCTGCTTCTCATCCTCCACCTCCAACCCCAGTGTTTTCTCCCTCTTTTTCTTTAACGCTTTTAGTTTTGCCTGTCTAATAATGGAATTGGGGTACCCTCGCTTTCGGAATCTTTGACTCAATTCTCTACTTTCTTTATGAAAATCTTTGATGTCAGAACAGTTCCTGCGAATTCACAGGAACTGTCCTGTGGGCATGGAGGATGGTATTGCCCGCTGTGGGCTTTCTATACGTGTTAGTCTCAATTTTTGCTCCCCCCTTTGCAGATCAACAAGAACTCAATATGGTTCTCATCCACCTTATAGGTAACAAAAAATATTTCTTGAGTTGTCATTAAGCTCCCTTTTTAAAATCTCAAATTGTTCCATTGAACCCCTCCACACCACCAGCACATCATCAAGAAGTCGTACCCAGAGGGATACCTGTTCTCTAAAGGCCGAGTGATTATATACCTTTTCCCTTTCCCACCATTCCAGATGTAAACAGACATAAGAGGGGGCTCCCATGGCTACTCCCCATTTTTGATGATAATATTCGTTATCAAAAACCAAAAAGTTGTTATTTAACACCAATTCAACAAGTTCAATCAGAAATTCATTATGAGGACCCGCTAGGGGATGTCTTATTTCAAGCCACTGGGATACCGCCTGTACCCCCACCTTATGGGGGATAGAGGAATACAGCGATTCCACATCTATCCCAGCTAATAGGCAGTTCTCTGATATCTCTAACTCAATCACCTCTTGTAGGATGTCAGACGAATATTGTACATTAGAAGTCCTACCTCATATGATCTACTCAAACGGTAATATATTTCTCTACCAAATCAGGAAACGTTTTGTGTCGCCATCTCTCATAGCAACTAGAATCATTTAATTGCCTAAATACTTCCTCCAAATATTGTTTTTCTGGCCATAAGAAAACATTACCCCCCTTGTCCTAGGCTTAATAATGCAGTCAGGGAGTGCTTTCACATCCTGGAGCACTGTCCTTTCAACTTGCGTAAGGTTATCTATAATGGGTTGTATTTTGTCCCATCTTAGTCAACATAGGGCTAAAGACTGCCTTCTCAGATCTGTTTTGCCTATTTGGGGGCTTAATTGTAGAGGAGCTTACGATTAAGCCCCCAAAAGTGTGAAACATGTCTGAGGAGTTCTCTACAGGTGGAGAACAAGAGCTGAAGCCACCTTTTACCCATCTCATTTACATTTATGCAACAGAGAGTTGGAGTCTGTGTGCAGATGGCCAACATTTTACTGAAGTCTGCTGGAGCCTGACAAGCCAAATGTCTTGAATCAGCCTGTCTTGCATCAGCCTTTTCACATGCTGATCTGACAAACAAAAAAAAAGAACTTATTTTTTGGTCTGCTCCAGGCCACTAGTTGATTGCAGTTGACATATTGTTATCCCTGAGCCATCATCCGACTGTTGGAGGAGGATTGATCAGTCGCGACTCTGCTCAGACGGCCCTGTTGGTGGAGTGACCGGATTATCCCTTGGAATTACTGAGAGAAAAGACCTTGGCTAGATGTAAGCTACTGTAACAGCACTGATGAACAGAGTGAACCACAACTGCGGTTAGCAAGGAATTCAATGCGCTTCTTTATGTGACAACTCAGTATAAGCCCCAGGCGTCACTCCTTACAAACAGGAGTTTGGGGGGGGGGGGTCTCTACATCATCTCTCTGTCACATGCGACCAGAGCTTAGCGTTTAAAAACATATTGGATACTTTAGGGTTTAGATACCAATACACCTCTATATGCAAGTGTTTATGAATATAGGAGCCCAGAGGTCACTCCACACAAACAGGAGTTTGGGGACTCTCTATATCACATCACGTTAAGCATACAGGGATGTATTAGGCCACTAAGGGAGATGCTATAATTTAGCATCAACCCTTAGCATAGAACAAGTTTTAGAGCGAACATGTTAAAAAAATTAGGACAAGGCCTATTAGGGATTTATACTTATGTCAAGCTCGTAGTAAATAGGAGTTGTAGTGACAACCATTAGTTGCGTATGAGAGGCAATATAGTTCAGGTTATTATAGTTGCATATATGAGGTCAATATTGCACTCGCAATATTAGTTGCATGTGAGAGGCAATATAGCTCAGGTAATTATAGTTGCACACATGAGATGAATATTGCACACGTAATAATAGTTGCATGCAAGAGGCAATATAGCTTGGGTAATTGGTTGCATATATACGATTCTTACAGTACTAGTAATAGTAGTTGCATGTGAGAGGCAATATGTCTCAGGTAATTGTACTTGCATATATGAAAGGATTATAGCACAAGTAATTTGAGGGTAGCTGACCCTTTAAGGTACACCTTAGGAAACAGTTCTTAGCACAGCAGCATCTTCCAAAGAGTATGTTGATTTCCAAAAGGCATATTAAGTAACAACAAATGTATTAGATGGAACACAAGCAGTAAAAGCTCTTGTAAGACCACAAGTGATACAGTTGCTACTTATCCGTTTGTAGACTTTTAGGTAGGAGATGGAGGATCCGTGGTGAAGGGTGTTCAGCATAAGCCTCAAGGTTGTTCCCAGCTGCGCTAAGTGTTGTAATAGCACCAAAGTTGTAATTGTTGCCTGGAGCGGTGTTGCAGCATAGGGAGCGATGGTTGTGCTATTGGTAGCGTGGCCGAGCTACGGCTGACAATAATGGAACACTGTCTGTGTACCAGGTGAATGCCTATATAGGCAGGAGACAGGTACCAGACAGCTGTGAGGCATTTGTAATGATTTGAGTAAAGCACCGATTCGCACTTCCGCGTTCCACGGTGGAACGCACAACAGCGCCGGGCGATGACGTCATCGCACGAGCGCCGTATGTGCTCCAGCATGGAATGCATTGCGGCGCCGAAGCGCCTGACATAATAGCAAGTAACAGGCGCGCGGAGCGCTTGTTACAGCTACGGGCTATACTGGTCTGTGCAGCTGGTAAGCGCACACTTAATTCAGTGGTGTATTCGTGGTGTTTTGAGAGTCACATGAAGTTTAATATGTTCACATAGATTCACCTTCTTATTTGAGCTGTTTCCTGCAAAGGAATTTGCATCTCGGATTCACTTGGATTCCTTTTTTGCAAAAGACTTTGTATCTTGAATATTCCTTTTTTTCAGGATTTTTGCACAGGACTAATATTTTTATCTGTTTTGAATCACTTATTTTTCACAAATTGGATTCCTTCACAGGTTTATTCATAATTTATTTGTATCACATATACATGTGTGGGGACTTAGTATCCATGGGCCAGATCCACATAGAAATAGATCAGCGCAGCGTATCAGAGATACGCTACGCCGCCGTACCTTACCTGGCGTAATTTCAAATCCTTAAAGATTTTGCGCGTAAGTTACGGCGGCGTAGTGTATCTCTGGTGGCGGAATTCAAATCGGCGATTAGGGGGGCGTGTTTCATTTAAATGAAGCGCATCACCGCGCTGAATGAACTGCGCATGCTTCGTTTCTAAATTTCCCGCCGTGCATTGCGCTAAATGACGTCGCAACGACGTCATTTTTTTTAACTTAGACGTGAATTATGTCCATCCCGATTCACGGCCGACTTACGAAAAAAAAAAATTCAAATTTTGACGCGGGAACGACGGCCATACTTAACATGGCAAGTCTAACTATACGCCGCAAAATACCAGCTTTAACTATACGCCGGAAAAAGCCGACTAGAGACGCCGGAAAAAAATGCGCCGGCCGCTCGTACGTTCGTGGATCGACGGAAATAGCTAATTTGCATTCCTGACGCGGAAAACTACGTGAACGCCACCCAGCGGACGCCGAAGTATTGCATCTTAGATCCGAAAGGCGTACGAGGACGTACACCTGTCGGATCTAACCCAGATGCCGTCGTATCTTGGTTTGAGGATTCAAATCAAAGATATGACGCAGGTAATTTGAAAGTACGCCGGCGTATCAGTAGATACGCCGGCGTACTCTCTTTGTGGATCTGCCCCCATGTATTTATGTGTTAGGTATTCACTAGTAGTCATTGATTAATTAATTAGAGCGCAAACATTATTTATTTTCCATTTGTATTTGTGTGTATCCCACTTTGTTTTTCAGCTTGCCTTGTAGGTATTACTAGGGCAGTTTTTCTTTTTATAATGCTTTATCTCTGCATTCATTTAAACAAGTATTTCAAAAGTTTTATTTTATGCAATATATCTGGAATCTGGAAGTATACATATGCCTAATTAAGAAGATATTCATTACAAGACATTTCAAATGACTGTAGCAGATTAGAGATGATGAGTTATAAAAGGTTTAAAAATCAGAAACTGTAACACTTTATTATTCCTGCTGTTTAGTTTTGAAGAATGTGAGAATCCATATGAATGTGAGGAGTGACTAAATAATTATATGGTCAGTATTTGAATAGGATCGTTGCAGGTTCAACAGCAGGAATCAAGGTGGTGGAAAAGAGGTTAGGGTTTTAATTTAAGAACAGATATGGAGTTTAATTGGGTTGTATTTTTTACTACAAGTTGACATGCTCTTTTGGCTCCAACCTTCATTAGAGATACGATTCCACCTGCTGGAAACATTACATCCTTTTTTTGAAAATCTCCAAGACTTACCTGGGTGTAGAGAGCCCAGTAGGATACCTGGAGCTGTATAGTGCCACAGCTAATGACATTTTAATAAACCATCTTTCACTTAGTTCTACTCTACAAAAATCATTATTTCTGTTGAAATTAATTATGATAAGTACATTTTTTTTTACAGGTGTTACTAGAACACACTTGTATCCTGCAGAGGTCCAGAACATACATAGCCAATATGTTAACGTAGACTAGTGCAAGTTACATCCTGGTTTTTAATGCTTTACACAGAGACAGTCTGGCACAGGTCCAACTAATCGCTCCTTCCATCAGGCGGTTTCAATCAGTCTGGGGGAAGACAATATGTTCTTATGATTATAGCATCTGGTCTAACTCAGCCAGAGAGGAAGCAGAGGAAAAACCCTTAACCTTCTCCTTCCCAGGATGCATCCACTCAAAGACATTCCTAATTTATAAATTTTAGTTACTGTTATTACCTAAAGTTTAATAACGCTATTATAGTAATTTTTATCATCATAATAATAAGGCTGCAAATTAATTTGTAAACAGTCTTATTACTTATCTTGCTCAAGCAGTTGAGTGTCCATTGTGCCAAATCTGGAATTCCCTAGTTCTCACTCCGGGCATTGTACTACTGGACATACATTACCACCCCATTAGAGGATCAGAAGATTCCAATTGGGCCCAAATTGGGTCACTTGCTGCACAAACCCACCTCCCTTAGTAGGAGCTTCTAATTCCTATTTATGTAGACACTGGTGGCATGTCTTTCAGCTGTAATAGAATAAAGCTTTCAGCTCATCCTTTCCCATGTTTCTAAACCTCTTGCCTGTCCCTCACCTTTCTTTCCTTTGGTGGACTCCAGATACAGTATATCACTCTGGCACTTGAAGGACATTTGGATAACCTGTCTGGGTAAAATATAAGAAGAACACGATAGTAGTAGCAGTGAGAGAATAGACCTTAATAGGTTATATTGTTAAAACAAATTATAATGGTTGAGAGGGAAGGAAGGAAAATGGGTTTAAAGTGCATGTATAGCCATAACTTTTTGTTAGATTTGGATGGCATAATGAAGCAACCCCTGCCTGGTTTTATTCCTGTGTTGATCCACACTAGGTAGATTTACCCTCTCTATTTTTCCTGGTGATCAATGACATCAAGACAGAAAGTGATGGGCTTAAATCTTCCAATCTATACATTATTCTGGTGACAACTGTCTAAAGAGAAATTCATTTCATTTCATAGAGATTTACTCTCAGGCCCCGTACACACGACCGAGAAACTCGAGGGGCGAAACACATCGTTTTCCCCGTCGAGTTCCTTGTTCGGCTGTCAAAAAACTCGTCGAGCCAAATTTTCCCATTGCCCAACGAGGAAATAGGGAACATGCGAAAAGTGTACACACGACCGGTTTTCTCGGCAGAATACGTCTCTTATCGAGTTTCTTGCTGGATTCCGGTCGTGTGTACATGGCCTCACTCTCTGTATCGTCTCCAGGACAGAGAAAGTTGACTACTGTCCGTAATACTTTTTTTATTTGCACTAACATACAATTTTTCAGGACAAGCTTTCGGGGTATGTCCTCTTCTTTAAAGGGGTTGTAAAGGTTTGTTTTTTATTTTCTAAATAGGTTGCTTTAAGCTAATGCATTGTTGGTTCACTTATATTTTCTTTCGATTTCCTTTCTAAAAAATTGTTTCTTTGTCTGAATTTTTCACTTCCTGTTCCTCCTCAGTAAGCTTGCCCCCATCATCCAAGCCATTATGGCTAGGGGTTAGTCAACGTGCTCGCCCCCGCAGGGATGTAGTCCCAAGGGAGGGGGCGAGCACGCTGACTAACCCCCAGCCTGAACAGCTCGGTTAATGGGGGTAAGCTCACTGAGGAAAAATCGGAAGTGAGAAATTCAGAGAAAAAAAGCATTTAGAAGGGAAATCGATGGAAAGGTAAGTGAACCAACAATGCACTAGTTAAAAGGGACCTATTTAGAAAATAAAAAACTAACCTTTACAACCCCTTTAAGGTCCATGGAGTACTGCTTGGACCTTGAAGAAGGGGACATACCCTGAAAGCTTATCCTGAAAAATTGTATGTTAGTGCAAATAAAAAAAGTATCACGGATAGTACTCAATTTTCTCTGTCACAATTGCACTAATATCGCTACAATCACCTCAAGTATGTCTCCAGGACACAAAGTTTAACTTTGCTTGGAGATGGGTTTTAAGGCTTTCTGAGGTTACAGTACCACAACAAATGAAAAACAGTATCAAGAAACCAGATGAAAATGAAGTCACAATTCTTGTCTCATTCTGTATATGCTTGCTACTGGAAGCCATAAAGGCTGGAGGCCCAACTTCTGGTAGCATCTAGTCTGATTATATTTCATCATGTTTTCACATGACTTCACACAGAGCACACATGGCTCTGTATATTTAATAATGCAAGGGCTGACTCAATAGAGGAAATTTAATATATTGCTACATGAAACATATCCACTGTCTAATGATACTCAGTATCAGAAGGCGAAACATTCCCATATAGATTAGCTTAAACTATTTAAATTGTACGTTTTGACATGTAGAAAAAGATGCATGAATTTCTTTAACACAGACCATGCTTTAAGCTAGGCAAGAAACAGAAAAAAAATGTCTAAAGTACCATGTGGATGTAAAGGCATAAAACCCAGCCGCTTCTCCCAAACTCATACGACCAAATCAGAAGACAGCAAAACAATTTAACAAGGAAAGCACAGATCGAGCAGGTTAAGAAAGTTTACAGTAATGATCACTTTATTAAAACAGTCCATTGCCACAAAACAATGTATCAGTAGCCCTTTCAGGAGGATAGAAGTGTGCACGTGAGACACTGCAACTCACAGCTTGTGTGAAAGCCTCTGCTATGCCAGATGGGATGGATGACCACCTTGGACCCTGGAGCTCCTAGGGGCAGGCAAAGAGCCTGATGGATACTGACTCCGTTCCCAGACCTAGATGGGACTGCGCAGGGCTGATCCCTGCTGATGGAAGCGAGACACTAGGAGAGGGATCGTGCTCCACTGCAAAGACTGCACATGGGAAAACAGCAGTAGAACACCGGGGCAGACTGGAGCTGATCACGAGGCAACAGGACAGTGCTATGATATATGAGGAATAGGACAAGACAAGATGCCGGAGCTCTATCAAGGCGGACTACATGTCTTGGGGATTGACACCTTCGTCAGGTCTGATCTGATCAGAGCCAGTGTTTTGTCAGATTAGGTGACCCGTCAGATTTTGTAACGGAAGTGACGTTCCGTTACGGCCATCTTGGTACACCCCACAGTGGGCCGCAGTAAGGATACAGTTAGAAGGCGGCAAGTGGACATCTTTTTACACCCACCGAAGTCTTGCATTTCACACTTATTTTTACCAGTAAACTGAGCTTATATAGTGAAATATAGAATTTTGAAATCCGTCTGACTGTTTTGAGGTTGAATTTTCAAAGCAGCGGTGTTCTGTCAGATTAGCAAACCTATGCGATCAGCAGGCTTACTGCTGCTTTTAAAATTCAACATCAAAACAGTCAGACGGATTTCAAAATACTGTTTTTTCACTATATAAGCTCAGTTTACTGTTTAAAATAAGTGTAAAATGCAAGACTCCGGTTGGTGTAAAAAGATGTCTGCTTGCCACCTTCTGACCATAGCCTTACTGCGGACGAGTTCGGGGTGTACCAAGATGGCCATGATGAAACGTCACTTTCGTTACAAAATCTGACGGTTCGCCTAATCTGAAGAAACATCGGGAAAGGGGGAAGTATATAAAGGACTACCAGGGGGAGGGTCAACCATTCATTCCCACCCATCAGGGGATTAGCCCCTAAAGGTAAGACAATGTGTATAATAGTAAAACCAAAGCATATACAGCAAAAAAAGCCACAGGCGCTCCTTGATCTTGTATAATAGGGGATCAATTTAAGCTGGTAAGCGGCAGTGAGTGTAGAGGTGGAGGATTTTTTCTATCATACCTTCTCACTTCTTCTTGGGTATCTTGATCATATGTCACCGTGGATGAATCCATTGAAGAATTTTATATGGACTATTGTTTTGGCTTTCACTTGCTAAGGACATTTTCTCCTTGGAATAATTTTTGTGCAATTTAGACACTTTGGGGCAGATCCACAAAGAGAGTACGCCGGTGTATCTACTGATACGCCGGCGTACTTTCAAATTACCCGTGTCGTATCTTTGGTTTGAATCCTCAAACCAAGATACAACGGCATCTGGGTTAGATCCGACAGGTGTACGTCTTCGTATGCCTTCGGATCTACGTAGTTTTCCGCGTCGGGTA
Organism: Rana temporaria; assembly: GCF_905171775.1. Taxonomy (NCBI): domain Eukaryota; kingdom Metazoa; phylum Chordata; class Amphibia; order Anura; family Ranidae; genus Rana; species Rana temporaria. The sequence goes on from NC_053491.1 coordinate 334,297,775, forward strand.
TGCAAATTAGCTATTTCCGACGATCCACGAACGTACGAGCGGCCGGCGCATTCCTTTACGTCGTCTCTAGTCGGCTTTTTCCGGCGTATAGTTAAAGCTGCTATTTCGTCGCGTATAGCTAGACTTGCCATGTTAAGTATGGCCGTCGTTCCCGCGTTTAATTTGAATTTTTTATTTTTGTTTGCATAAGTCGTCCGTGAATCGGAATGTACGTAAGTCACTTCTAATTTAAAAAGAATGACGACCTAGCGACGTCATTTAGCGCAATGCACGGCGGGAAATTTGGGGACGGCGCATGCGCAGTTCATTCGGCACGGGGACGCGCTTCATTTAAATGAAACACGCCCCCTAATCGCCGATTTGAATTCCACGCCGTTATGCCACTTGAGATACACTACGCCGCGGTAACTTACGGCGCAAATTCTTTGGGGATTCGAACCGGCCAAAAGTAAGTTACAGCGGCGTAGCGTATCTCACATACGCTGCGCCCATCTATTATTTATACTGTATGCTTTTTTATGGTTTATATGTCACCTATTCAAACCAGCATTATTTATCAGCGCAGCTTATTTCTATTTTTGTTTGTCTATTGTGTGTGTCTCACGTGAAGTTGCAGCAGTTTACAATTTATATTTCATCACTTTACAGTACATCACATATCACCTAGTGGTTTACAGCGTAGAAATTAATTTTTGACATTTTAGTATGTAAATGTATATGATTGTATATATACACACACAACACACATACCCACACAATATGTAATCTGTTAATTAAATACATCTCAAGTGGGTCCTATATCAAGAACTGATCCAAACATAAAAACAACCAATGGGCACAAAGATGGGAATAAAATATGTGAGATATGAAATGTATATAAATGTATATATATATATATATATATATATATATATATATATATATATATATATATATATATATATTGTCATAAACAAAATTAAATAAGTAAATGAACACTACCAAAGAAATAATGAATTAACTGAAGTTAAAAATAGGAAATAATATGTAAATAAATAATGAAATAGATAATAGAAAATAAATTAATGATAATTAAAATAAATTAAATAAATGGAAACCAAAAAGGCATAATTAGTAAAGACAAGACCTCATCATATAACAGTATAGGTATCTAGTGCCTCTTTCAAACCATGGGGAGAGAGTGAATTGAGCTTATAAATCCACATGGTCTCTTTCTTACATAACAACATAAATCTTTTGTTGTCCGTGAAGGACCCCGCTGTCAAACACATTGTCCAGCGATGCAAATCCATGTAAATCATGACAAGAAAAAAACTCTGACAACTGGCACGTCACTCAACTCCCACCAAATTACATTTCCCGGTCCACCCTATCGCAAAATAATCAAAGGGGCAGGGTCTCCTGGGTGATATCATTGACCAATGAAGTCACACGGATCCTTTATTTTGTGTCGGCAGGAAGATGTCATTCGGCAAGAGTTCATCGATGGGTTCGGCCGTGTCGGCAGGTTTTTCCTTGTGGTAGGTCAGCGGCCATGGTGCAACATGATGGACATGGATCTGCATTGCTGAGCATTGTGGGTGTCAGCTCCCTAACAACCAGGAGGAAGCTGTCACATTTAGCAATGGTAATATTACCACTGCTAAATGTTTCACACTACGGCTTATAAAAGAATCCTCTTTAATTCAGCCGTTTACATAGGATTCCCCATAGATTGTACACAGTGCAGAACGCTCCCTCATATTATTTCCCCTTTTGGTCGAATGTTCTTAACCTATAGTGTTATACCATTTTCTCTATTGGTAACTCTCATAATCAAATGTTCTTATGGGTTTTTTCTCCTAGGATTGAATGTTAGGACATGTTACATTGGTCCGGTGAAAGGCAGAAAATAAACAGCAAAGCTGTGCAGCAAAAATGCCAAATAGAGAATTAGGATAAATCACATTTTACAATGGTCAGCTTTCATTCATTTAGGTAAAACCTTTATCCCAAAACGGGGAAAAAAAAACTGTTTCTGAAATGCCCAGCCAAATCCCATCGGAATTCCATCGGAAAAAAATAGAACATGTTCTATATCTAAACTCCGATGGAATTTATCGGAATCTCTGATTAAAAGACTCTGATGGGGCTACACACGACTTACTCCTACATACAGTAGATAAAGGAACCACTCTAACACAGGACGTGTATTACTGTCAACTGTCAGATAAAGAAAGAAACCTTAAAAAAGAAAACCAATACAGCCACCATATTTAAAGTGTTTGTTACCCCAACCGTTTATATTCCTGATATGTGCCTGCTGAACCATATACTTGTATGAGAAAGTATCCTGTTATCTTTGTATTGCTTTCTTTGTGTGAAATCCCCTCTGCTTACCTATTAAAAACGGACCACACTAGGCAGGGGAACACACCATGGTCAGTTCTCTAGCTGTGCTGGGAACTCAGCCTGCACGTCTCCAATGATAAGACTTGTCCTGACACGCCTCCCCCCTGCACAGCCTTTCACTGGGAAGCTCAGTGTACTGTTGCTTCTCCTCCCCCAGCTCTTATGCAGCTGAGAACAGAGGGAATGTGATCACTTATTAAAAAAAAGGAGAAAATGGTATTTAGGATGTTTTTTTTTATATCGATACACAAATGTTTTGCCTTTCATTTCTACTTTAAACTAAATGGGTCTTGCAAGGTGATGGGTGGCATGTTACTTCATGGCTCTTCCGCCGGCCTAGGGGTGTATGGTGCATATAGCAGTAACTGAATGTCCACGACAGGTGTCTTTTGCTGTGCTCTTTATTACCCAGCCAGGTAAAAACATTAAAACTTGTGATGAAGAGTAGAGGTGAAGTAGAAGAAGAAATAGCAGACTCAGGCGCAAAAATAGGGAAACAGTCCTGCTTCCAACAATGATTTGTATTCTCCGCCACTCTAGCCAGAGTGGGTATAGCGTACCTGGACAGGTCTACTCTCACTGTCCTGGCAGCCAGAGTATTGCTCGAACTTGAAGGAAAAGTCTCTGCCACAGACCCTCCTGAAATGGACTCAGGGAAAAGCCTCTGCCACAGGCCCTCTCTGAGATTGCGATTACGGAGATGATCCTCCTTGATAGAATTGCGTCTGGAACTCCTTCAGATAATTTTCAGGTACCGACTGACAGGTGACCAGCCTCTCAGTCTGGCTACCTTGATCCTCGGTGGTTTGTCGAGACCCTATTGGATCGCCAGCCTCTCATTGGCTCTCCTCAGATGGACTCCCCACCGAATAGCTATCCTCGCTTGGGATCTTCAAAATTGGGAACCCAGTCAACCACTGGGCTCCCTGCCACAGCTCAAATGTTCTGGACCAACATGGTCTGGGAACCAGGAACTCCACGTGGCACGTGCACCCCAGCCTGGAAGGCCATTACGCCGGGGCGCCGTGATGCGCAGTCACCCTAAAGGTGGGTGTCGCACTCCGAAGAAGAGCCCAGAACAATGGCGCTTGGCCCATAAATACCCTCCCCCAGCATGCACAGCGAGGCTCAACCCCCCTGATTGACTACTGGGGAAGAGCACCCAAACCTCGACTCCACTGCTGCCACCCACTGTCCAGGTGTAGGAACTACACCCCAATAACAATAGACAGCCCACAGCATAGCCAAGCTGAGACAGAGACCAGTTTAGAACATAATAATTGGATCAGAGTCAGTTAACACTCTGATCCTTCTTTAAATTTGACTAGCACCAGTACCTTTTTAGTAACCAGGCGCTACATAGGCAAAGTCTTATTATAACAAAAAGAAGAAAAAGTGTGCTTATCAAGTGAAATATATACAGCTGCAAACTCAAATGTTTATACAAACAAAGGTGAACAATGGAAAAAAGGTGGAGTTGCGCTAACAAATATAATTGTGGTGTGTATCCCGTAAATAAGGGAATGAATCAAAAAAATCCAGTGATAAAAAAGAAAAAAAAAAAAACTTTATAATAAAATATTTTTCTCAATATTAAAAACTGAAAAGTCTTAGCATAGAAAATGTGATAACTGTGATCAAGAAATCATAAGTCATTTATGTGGATGAACAAGGACATAGGTGATTTGTTCAAAGATGGTGGAAAAATCTGGAAAGAAATCAAACGGTGAACATGGATCCCAACTCTCTGGTATTGATGACCCTTACCAGATAGATTGATCCTTATGGATCAGGCCAAGCAAGCAGCCACACACCTGGACTGCACAGGGGATCAGAATCTTTAGGGTCTTCACAATAGGTTCTCCAGCAGAGTATCCAAAAAAAACAAATAAGCAAAAATAGTGTGATACTGTATGGAACACTTAATGGTAATTAACACCCAGTGACTGGCAGACCAACAGTGTAACAAAAAGACCACCACCACAGTACACACTGCTCCTTACCAGAGCCCTAGGAATGGCTAGCGCAAGCAGCAATTGAAATGTGTGCAGCAGGAGAGGGACTGGTCAGATCGATCCTCAAACAAATATTCAGATGGTATATACACATGTGGAAGAGAACTCACAATAGTGTGACATCATTTAGGGATTTATTATGTAAAAAGGTAATGCACTTACAGCATAGTTGAAATAAAACAGCATAAAACAATTCCGGATGGTAATGGAACGAATTCCTCACTTGCGGTGACGTCAGCACGCCTCCTCCCAACGTTTCGTCCAATCAGACTTGTTCACGGGGTATGAGGAGGTGTCCCACGTCACCGCGTTATATACAAAGCAGCGGGCGGAGCAAATGATGAACACATGTCCCAAATGACAAGCCGTCCGCCATCTTAGTTAAGGGAAAACTTAAGGGAAACGCTAAAAACAGAAACAAGGTTCCCTGAGAGCTGCGGACACCAATGATTTAACATGTTAATAGCATCCGTCGGTGCAGAAGCCGCAAAAACCACAGGGACCTGGGTATATTAATATAATATCATCTGCCAGACTAGGGAGAATATCCACTGTCACAGACAATCAATTATTTTGGATGGTGTATTATATTGCGTGCATAATCTATTAAAAACCATCATACTGGTAATTTTATAACCACCATGGGTAGTGGTATAAATGATGCAGCCAAATCTGTACCAAAAATGTAGTCATAAAAAGTTATTTCAATATCATATTGACCATAAAATTAAAAAATATTAAAAACAAAGAATGTAAAAATATGTCTCCATAGATGAGAAATATATTGCGAGCATGTACAAAAACCATACAGACAACGCTTTCTCAATGAAAAGCAAACATTGGAGACACATGTCCATCAAGATATAAATGGTTCACTATTACGAACATATACAATGCTCAAATACAAAATAAAAATAAAAAATTAACAAACAATTACACATGTAAATGAATTACAGTGATTAAACCATTATTGCAAATATCATAACGGATACCAAGACACCCCAAAGATTAAATAGGGGCCACAACAGAGGTACATAAAGATAAAAGCTAGGAGTTGTCTATAAAACAATTGACATCAACCTTGATGTTTAAACCGTGAGGTTCATAGCACTTTAAAGTGTGTACCCACAACATCTCGGTCCTTGAGATGTTCCTTACCAGGTCACTGCCCCTCCAATGTGCCTGGTATTTGTCTATGCCAACACATATGATGCCCTTAGGGTCCTTATTGTGACATAACAAAAAATGTTTTGACACTGAGTGGTCAAAATATCCACTCATGATGTTCGTTCAGACGAATATGGAGGGGACGCTTAGTCCTACCTACGTATTGAAGCCCACAAGGGCATTGCAACAAGTAGATGACTCCTATACTTGAACAAGTGATAAAGGACTCTATAGGGAATTGTTTGGGCAGATGTCTTGAACAAAAACTCATGGTCCTTTTGGGAATTCTGGTATTCATAACACAGACTTTACACCTCCCACACTTGAAAAAACCCACTAACCCTGATAAAAACATGGACGGAATCTTTGGAGGATCCAGTACATTGGGGGCCAGTTTATCTTTAAGGGAAGTGGTACCCCTGAATATCACTCTCAGCTTATCAGGGAGAATGGCATTCAGGGTTTTGTCACTTTTCAAAACATGCCAGTGTCTGGAAATGATGTGTTTGACACTGGCATGTTGGCATGAGTAATCTGTGAGAAAAGACGCTTTATAACTAGCCAGCTGCTCAACATCAGATTTCTCCTTGAGTAGATCTTGACGCCTGGTCTTATTGACCAAATCCAAAGTTTGAACAAGGGTATTATGATGGTAACCCTTATCCACAAAGCGTTCCATTAGAACACTTGCCTGCTGTGTGAAAATTTCTTGTTCACTGCAGTTCCGTTTAAGGCGAAGGAACTGGCCTTTCAGTACCGCTCGAAGCCATGTGGCATGATGGCAGCTGTCATTAGGAATGTAAGAATTCCTATCGGAGGACTTGAAAAAGGTAGAGGTAGCAAACCTCTCGTCCTTAACAGAGATGGTCAAATCTAGGAAGTTAATAGTTTCTCTACTGGCCTCATACTTGAGAACTATACCCCTCTCGTTATGGTTGAGAAAAGACATGAAGCCTGTCAGCTCCTCCTCTGAACCCCTCCAGAGGAGGAGGATGTCATCGATATATCTGGCCCACAGCAAAATCTGGGGCCTAGAGACAACATCGACGACATCCTCCTCCCACTTGGCCATAAATAAATTTGCCAAGCTGGGGGCATATTTGGCCCCCATGGCAACTCCCCTGTCCTGGCGATAGAATTGCCCATTATGCCAAAAAAAGTTATGAGAAGCTGCAAACTGCAGCAGTACCATAATAAATGAAATCTGGACCTCAGGGAGACCCGAGTCCCTGTCCAAAAAATAACCCACTGCCTCCAGGCCCAGATCATGTGGAATCACCGTATATAAAGAGGTGACATCCGCTGTCACAAGCCATAGGCCTGGAGGAGGTTGAAGGTCAGTCAAAATATTAATAACCTGTCTGGTGTCCTTCAAAAAGGAAGGCATATTTCTGACCAAGGGCTGCAAGAAAAAATCAATGTATTTGCCCACCCGGGATGTGACGGAATCAATACCGCTAACAATAGGTCGTCCCGGGGGGCAAATGGGGTCCTTATGCACCTTGGGCAAATAATACATGATGGGAACTCGAGGGGCTTTTGGGACCAAAAAAGCCTTCTCTTTCTTATTGAGAACATTCAAACTGAAGCCCCTATTAATCAATTTGACTAAAGATTTCTTATACTTGTCTCCTGGATCTAAAGGGAGGCGAGTGTAAGTATCACCGTCACTAAGGATACGCTGCATTTCTGCCAAATAATCAGTCTTGTTAAGAACAACGATACCCCCCCCTTTATCGGCGGGGCGTATAACAAGGCTCTTATTCTCACTTAATGACTTAATGCCTTCCTCCAACTGCTGTTTGCATCTAACTTTTTTAACCCTTAGATTCTCTAAATCACTAAGAACCAGGTCTTTGAATACCCTCAATGAGGCGGGCATATGGCCAGGAGGGTTATAAGTAGACGCATTTCTGAGATCAGAATGGACATAATTGGCGGCCAAAGTTTTTGAGGGATTAAAGGGATTGGAAGAAACATAACGTTGGATGTTAAGTTTGCGCACAAACTTATGAACATCCATGTAAGTTTTAAATTTGCTAATGTTCTTCGGAGGGGCATATTTCAGACCCTTGTCGAGCACACATAGTTCAGGATAAGTGAGTTGATGTGAACTAAGGTTAAAAATACCGCTTCCTGTTAAGTTTTTGACCTTTTTGGACCGAGTGCATTGTCCCCCTCTGGTCCCTCTTTTGGTTCTGCCAGTCTTTTGGTTCCTTGCCCGGCCCGAGGAAAACCCCAATTGGGCTGGGGATGGGTAATAAGCCCATTAGGATACCCCAATTCATATGGCACTGGATGTTGGACCTGACTGGTAGTAGGAATAGAGAAGGTATTCTCACCCTCAAAGTTAGCAAAGTCCCCTAACGGGAGAAAATTATTGTGAGTGAGAACATTATAGTCAGGTTCAAAAGTCCTTGTATAATGTGTAACATTAGTGTCCTTCTGTCTCTGTGTCACATTAGAATGTAGGCCAATATCGTATTGATTGGCCTGGCCACCATTTGATGGTTGCACAAAGTTCCCACCATAGTTAGAGGGATAACCAGGGGGAGGGACACTATAAAAACCTCGACCCCCAGAGGCCCCCAAACTGGGTGAGCCCACTGGGGCAGGAGCCCAAGGACGAGGGTAGTATCTAGGGGGTGGGCCAAAGGATTGGCCCCGTTGGTTTGGTGCTCTCCCTAAGTTAGAGCCATAAGTTACTATAGGCTTTTTAACCCTCTGTTTACTCTTTGGTGTACTATTAGTTTTATTACGGGCACCACCAATTTTTTCCGGATATGAGTTCGGAACCCTAAAATAATTAGTCACAGGATTAGGGAGAGTGACCTCCATAGCTGGAGCCACTGCAGCATTGGCCTCCGCCAATACATTTTTCTGCCAATCGAACACAAGATTGTTTTGGTAGTCTCCATAATCTCTGTTAAACTTTTTCTTTTTTTTAATTTTTTGTTCCTTCTCTTCCTTTTCCAAAATACGTAATAGATTTTGAGATCTGTCAGAGTATTCTTCACTGGTCATAAAGGGAGTAAGTTTTTCTTTAATTATTTTAATCTCATCATCTAATTTTTTCAATTTGGTGGTCTTTCGTTCCCCCAAAAATTTAAGGAGATTGAGACCTGAGTCGTTGAAATGTTTATACCATCCCTCTAGATCCTCATCTCCCTTATGTGGGGCAATGTCCCACCTAAGGCTCCTTGGAACCATAAGGTTTTTAATGTAGGTGTCCAAAAAAACAATATCCCACTGTGTGTGGAGTTCTGCAACGGTCAGATTTTTTAACCTCATAAACAGACCTCCTTGATCATTGTCTCCCTCCTTAAAGGTTTCAAAAACTCCAACCGAGTTAACCACACGGCTTGCCCTGAATTCAAAGATATCCATGTATGTCTAAGTGGTTGGTGGAACTCTATGATGAGCTCAAAGATAGCTGCACAAATGCGTATAAGAACAGTAAATGACAAAAAGAAGAAAAAGTGCGCTTATCAAGTGAAATATATACAGCTGCAAACTCAAATGTTTATACAAACAAAGGTGAACAATGGAAAAAAGGTGGAGTTGCGCTAACAAATATAATTGTGGTGTCTATCTTGTAAATAAGGGAATGAATCAAAAAAATCCAGTGATAAAAAAGAAAAAAAAAAAAACTTTATAATAAAATATTTTTCTCAATATTAAAAACTGAAAAGTCTTAGCATAGAAAATGTGATAACTGTGATCAAGAAATCATAAGTCATTTATGTGGATGAACAAGGACATAGGTGATTTGTTCAAAGATGGTGGAAAAATCTGGAAAGAAATCAAACGGTGAACATGGATCCCAACTCTCTGGTATTGATGACCCTTACCAGATAGATTGATCCTTATGGATCAGGCCAAGCAAGCAGCCACACACCTGGACTGCACAGGGGATCAGAATCTTTAGGGTCTTCACAATAGGTTCTCCAGCAGAGTATCCAAAAAAAACAAATAAGCAAAAATAGTGTGATACTGTATGGAACACTTAATGGTAATTAACACCCAGTGACTGGCAGACCAACAGTGTAACAAAAAGACCACCACCACAGTACACACTGCTCCTTACCAGAGCCCTAGGAATGGCTAGCGCAAGCAGCAATTGAAATGTGTGCAGCAGGAGAGGGACTGGTCAGATCGATCCTCAAACGAATATTCAGATGGTATATACACATGTGGAAGAGAACTCACAATAGTGTGACATCATTTAGGGATTTATTATGTAAAAAGGTAATGCACTTACAGCATAGTTGAAATAAAACAGCATAAAACAATTCCAGCCGGTAATGGAACGAATTCCTCACTCGCGGTGACGTCAGCACACCTCCTCCCAACGTTTCGTCCAATCAGACTTGTTCACGGGGTATGAGGAGGTGTCCCACGTCACCGCGTTATATACAAAGCAGCGGGCGGAGCAAATGATGAACACATGTCCCAAATGACAAGCCGTCCGCCATCTTAGTTAAGGGAAAACTTAAGGGAAACGCTAAAAACAGAAAAAAGGTTCCCTGAGAGCTGCGGACACCAATGATTTAACATGTTAATAGCATCCGTCGGTGCAGAAGCCGCAAAAACCACAGGGACCTGGGTATATTAATATAATATCATCTGCCAGACTAGGGAGAATATCCACTGTCACAGACAATCAATTATTTTGGATGGTGTATTATATTGCGTGCATAATCTATTAAAAACCATCATACTGGTAATTTTATAACCACCATGGGTAGTGGTATAAATGATGCAGCCAAATCTGTACCAAAAATGTAGTCATAAAAAGTTATTTCAATATCATATTGACCATAAAATTAAAAAATATTAAAAACAAAGAATGTAAAAATATGTCTCCATAGATGAGAAATATATTGCGAGCATGTACAAAAACCATACAGACAACGCTTTCTCAATGAAAAGCAAACATTGGAGACACATGTCCATCAAGATATAAATGGTTCACTATTACGAACATATACAATGCTCAAATACAAAATAAAAATAAAAAATTAACAAACAATTACACATGTAAATGAATTACAGTGATTAAACCATTATTGCAAATATCATAACGGATACCAAGACACCCCAAAGATTAAATAGGGGCCACAACAGAGGTACATAAAGATAAAAGCTAGGAGTTGTCTATAAAACAATTGACATCAACCTCGATGTTTAAACCGTGAGGTTCATAGCACTTTAAAGTGTGTACCCACAACATCTCGGTCCTTGAGATGTTCCTTACCAGGTCACTGCCCCTCCAATGTGCCTGGTATTTGTCTATGCCAACACATATGATGCCCTTAGGGTCCTTATTGTGACATAACAAAAAATGTTTTGACACTGAGTGGTCAAAATATCCACTCATGATATTCGTTAAGTGTTCGTTCAGACGAATATGGAGGGGACGCTTAGTCCTACCTACGTATTGAAGCCCGCAAGGGCATTGCAACAAGTAGATGACTCCTATACTTGAACAAGTGATAAAGGACTCTATAGGGAATTGTTTGGGCAGATGTCTTGAACAAAAACTCATGGTCCTTTTGGGAATTCTGGTATTCACAACACAGACTTTACACCTCCCACACTTGAAAAAACCCACTAACCCTGATAAAAACATGGACGGAATCTTTGGAGGATCCAGTACATTGGGGGCCAGTTTATCTTTAAGGGAAGTGGTACCCCTGAATATCACTCTCGGCTTTTCAGGGAGAATGGCATTCAGGGTTTTGTCACTTTTCAAAACATGCCAGTGTCTGGAAATGATGTGTTTGACACTGGCATGTTGGCATGAGTAATCTGTGAGAAAAGACGCTTTATAACTAGCCAGCTGCTCAACATCAGATTTCTCCTTGAGTAGATCTTGACGCCTGGTCTTATTGACCAAATCCAAAGTTTGAACAAGGGTATTATGATGGTAACCCTTATCCACAAAGCGTTCCATTAGAACATTTGCCTGCTGTGTGAAAATTTCTTGTTCACTGCAGTTCCATTTAAGGCGAAGGAACTGGCCTTTCGGTACCGCTCGAAGCCATGTGGCATGATGGCAGCTGTCATTAGGAATGTAAGAATTCCTATCGGAGGACTTGAAAAAGGTAGAGGTAGCAAACCTCTCGTCCTTAACAGAGATGGTCAAATCTAGGAAGTTAATAGTTTCTCTACTGGCCTCATACTTGAGAGCTATACCCCTCTCGTTATGGTTGAGAAAAGACATGAAGCCTGTCAGCTCCTCCTCTGAACCCCTCCAGAGGAGGAGGATGTCGTCGATATATCTGGCCCACAGCAAAATCTGGGGCCTAGAGACAACATCGACGACATCCTCCTCCCACTTGGCCATAAATAAATTTGCCAAGCTGGGGGCATATTTGGCCCCCATGGCAACTCCCCTGTCCTGGCGATAGAATTGCCCATTATGCCAAAAAAAGTTATGAGAAGCTGCAAACTGCAGCAGTATTTGAGCATTGTATATGTTCGTAATAGTGAACCATTTATATTTTGATGGACATGTGTCTCCAATGTTTGCTTTTCATTGAGAAAGCGTTGTCTGTATGGTTTTTGTACATGCTCGCAATATATTTCTCATTTATGGAGACATATTTTTACATTCTTTGTTTTTAATATTTTTTAATTTTATGGTCAATATGATATTGAAATAACTTTTTATGACTACATTTTTGGTACAGATTTGGCTGCATCATTTATACCACTACCCATGGTGGTTATAAAATTACCAGTATGATGGTTTTTAATAGATTATGCACGCAATATAATACACCATCCAAAATAATTGATTGTCTGTGACAGTGGATATTCTCCCTAGTCTGGCAGATGATATTATATTAATATACCCAGGTCCCTGTGGTTTTTGCGGCTTCTGCACCGACGGATGCTATTAACATGTTAAATCATTGGTGTCCGCAGCTCTCAGGGAACCTTTTTTCTGTTTTTAGCGTTTCCCTTAAGTTTTCCCTTAACTAAGATGGCGGACGGCTTGTCATTTGGGACATGTGTTCATCATTTGCTCCGCCCGCTGCTTTGTATATAACGCGGTGACGTGGGACGCCTCCTCATACCCCGTGAACAAGTCTGATTGGACGAAACGTTGGGAGGAGGCGTGCTGACGTCACCGCGAGTGAACTGCCTCTCTGCCAATCAGGTGCTCAGGTCTGTTACCCATCACCTGATTGGCTGAAATGACAGGCACTGTGATTGGATGCCCATCAGGAGGAGAGGACGGGAGGAGATGCATGGAGGAGGGGGGTCACAGTGGCAGCATTTGATGGCACAGTGGTGGCATTCGATGGGCACAGTGGCAGCATTTGATGGGCACAGTGGCAGCATTTGATGAGCACAGTGGCAGCATTTGATGGCACAGTGGCAACATTTGATGGGCACAGTGGCAGAATTTGATGGGCACAGTGGCTGCATTTGATGGGCACAGTGGTGGCATTTGATGTCACAGTGGCAGCATTTGATGGGCACAGTGGCTGCATTTGGTGGGCACAGTGGCAGGGTTTGATGGGCACAGTAGCTGCTATTGATGGCACAGTGGTAGCGTTTAATGGCACAGTGGCAGCATTTGATGGGCACAGTGGCTGCATTTGATGGGCACAGTGACTGCAATTGATGGCACATTGGCTGCGTTTGATGGTCACAGTGGCTGTGTTTGATGGGCACAGTGACTGTGTTTGATGGGCACAGTGGCTGTGTTTGATGTGCACAGTGAGGCTGCAATTGATGTTTTTTTTGTTTTGTTTTTTTCAGTTTGTTTGAACCCCCCCCCCCCCCCAATAAATTTGAGCACCAGCGGCCACTGCTGTCAACAGTAAATTTTCAGATTTCCCATAACTTTGCCTCAATGGCACCAATAAAGGGAATAAATCTTCTTAGCAGGAACAGAAACAGCAATTAAAATCTCACAAGGGTTGCAAGGCTTCACAGCTCTATCAAAAAACGAAAAAAATGTTTGGGCATTTTATGGAGGATGCCATTGCTGTTTTGTTTTCAAAAGCTTACTATCTTGCTTAGATCTAAATCTAGGGGAGGGATGGGATTCCAAGATCCTGCCCTGTACTTTGCGGTAATGCAAATGATGAGGGTAGTGGATTTGTGCAGACATGCCTCTCAAAAACTTTGGTTGTCTCTAGATCAGGACTCCACACTGTCTCCCCTAGCAGGAATTCCATGGGCTGGCAAGCAGATTGTACATGATCTCCAAGCCCACCCTATGATCGAACTCTCCAACTCTCTTCGAACTAGAAGGCTATTACAAAATGTTAGAAATACAGAGCTTTCCCTACACTATAATGTTCATAATTGGACACCCAGAGTTTACCACAGGGCTATCAGACAGAGGGGGGATTTACTAAAACAGGAACATGCAAAATCTGGTGCAGCTCTGCATAGAAATCAGCTGCCAGGTTTTCTGGCAAACAATCGAACAATTGAATTGTTAATTGAACAAGCTGAAGTTAGGCAATGATTGGCTACCATGTACAGCTGCACTAGGTTATGAGTGCTCCAGGCTAATGGCCCGTACACACGATCCGAATATCATACGAAAAATGTCGTCCGAGGAAAAATCGTACGATAATCGAATCGTTAGTACAGGGCTTTCGGTGATCCGATATAATTTTTTTGTATTTGCACGAAAATTTTCCTTTTCGTTTAGTCAATACAATTGTAGTCCGAAAATACAACACAAATACATTACAACACATGACATCATTTCGTACGAGAATTTTCGTGACTTTAATAACCTATTTAATTTCTACTTGCGACTAGTAAACGAAAAAAGTCAGACAATCTATCGTCTGACCTTCGGATCGTGTGTACAGGGCATAAGTCTTCAAAATATGGTCTGATCAGGGCAGTGCTGATCCTGACCTCCCTGGGGCCCTAAGCAAAATGACATGGCACATTAAAAATGACAAGCGGGGGCGCTGACGACAGTGACATGTCACATTAAAGAAAGTTGAGAAGCGGGGGGAGGGGGTGTTCTGCTGTCGGAAATGACATCTTACATTAAATTGAGAAGCGGGGGGGTGCTGACTTCTTACCTCTTCTCCCATGTAACCAGCGAGTTGAGAAGCGGGGTGAGGGGGCGAAAATGACTTCTCACCAGGCGGGGCCTCTAGTAATTTGGGGGGCCCTTCGCAGCTTTGCGGGGCCCTAAACGCCTTGCATAGTAAGCCTATAGGGCGGATCGGCCCTGGATCAGGGACTCATACAAGCTGCATGTTTTTTTGCATCCTGACAAATTGGCAGTGGCACACGTTGCCAATAGAGATGAGCCATTCAAACCCCTTTGTGTCAACTTGTGTGCATGTTTTCAGGCCAAAATCACCAGGGTATGTAAACTTTAGATCAGGGTAATTTGGGTAGTTTCTGTTTTCATTACAATTTAAAAAGAGTAAACACAGTTAATTGGTAATAAATGGCTTCAGCCAAACACTAACCATGAGTGAAATTAAAGTTTTTGTGTTATTCATATTCTCTGAAAAATGGCCAAGAAATCATAAATTCTGCCAGGGTATGTAAACTTATGAGCACAGCTGTATATCAAATACACTGCAGCAAAGGAAGATAGAGATCCTGTATTTCTGCTAAGCAGGAACACGGATCTCTAACTTACCACAGTACAAGCACCTCCCCCACAGTTATAAAGTTTTCCCTATGAACACATTTAACCCTTTGATTGCCCCTGATGGTAATCCCATCCGTGCCAGTGTCATTAGTACAGTGACAGTGCATATTTTTAGCACTGATCACTGTATTCGTGTCACTGATCCCCAAAAAGTGTCAGACTTGTCCGCCGCAATTTTGCAGTCCTGCTATAAGACGCTGATCGCTGCCATTACTAATAAAAAAATTCAATTCCATAAATCTATCCCATAGTTTGTAGATGCTATGGGCCAGATTCACGTAGCCCGGGCGCAGCGTAACGTAACCGATTTAGGTTACACCGCCGCAAATTTTCTGTCTAAGTGCCCGATCCACAAAGCACTTACCTGGAAATTTGCGGCGGTGTATCCTAAATCCGTCCGGCGCAAGGCGGGCCAATTCAAATGGGGCGGGTACCATTTAAATTAGGCGCGCTCCCGCGCCGGACGTACTGCGCATGCTCCCGACGCAAATTTCCCGACGTGCTTTGCGCGAAATTACGACACGCCAACGTTTTGTGAATCGCGACGTGAAAAAAAGACTTGCGCCGGGAAAAAAAAAATGTAATAAAAATTCAAAAGCGATGCGGGAAAGACGGGTATACTTTTACATGGTGGAGTAATTTTCCACTTTGTAAAAGGTGCCCTATCTTTGCGACGGCAAACTAACACTTGCGGCGACGTAACGACGGGAAAAAGTTTCGTGGATCGCCGTAACTGCTAATTTGCATACCCGACGCTGGTTTACGACGCGAACTCCCCCCAGCGGCGGCCGCGGTACTGCATCCTAAGATCCGACAGTGTAAAACTATTTCACCTGTCGGATCTTAGGGATATCTATGCGTAACTTATTCTTTGAATCAGTCGCATAGATAGAAACAGGGATACGACGGCGTATCAGCAGATACGCCTGCGTATCCCTTTTGTGAATCTGGCCCTATATCTTTTGCACAAACCAATCAATATACGTTCATTAGATTTTTTTTTTTACCAAAAACATGTAGAAGAATACATATTGTCCTAAATTAATGACGAAATTAGATTCCATTTTTCTATTGGATTTGTTTTATAGCAGAAAGTAAGAAATATCGTTTTTTTTTTTGTTTGTTTATAGCTCAAAAAATGAAAACTGCAGAGGTGATTAAATACCACCAAAAGAAAGCTCTATTTGGGGGGAAAAAGGTACGGTGTCACACGACCATGCAATTGTCTGTTAAAATCACGCAGGTCATGAAGGGGGGGGGGGGGGTAAACCTTCTGGAGGGCAAGTGGTTAAAGTACAGTCTCCACCCACAACAGTTTTCTGGACACACAGCAAAAAAAAGGTGTTCCTTTAAATGTTGGCAACTATGCTGGTGGTGTGATGGGGTGTGACCACTGGCTACATCCATTGTGCTAGAAGGTGTCCCTTTCTTATCTCAGAAAGTTGGGAGGTATGACTAAGGCCCCATACACACGAGAGAATTTATCCGCGGATACGGTCCAGCGGACCGTTTCCACGGATAAATCCTCTCAAAGATTTCCGCAGATTTCTATGCGATGGAGTGTACACACCATCGCATTGAAATCCGCGCGGAAATCCTCTGGCGATGACGTGTCGCGCCGTCGCCGCGATTATGCCGCGGCGACGGGCGCGACGCTGTCATATAAGGAATTCCACGCATGCGTCAAATCATTACGACGCGTGCGGGGAATCCCTTTGGACGAATGGATCCGGTGAGTCTGTACAGACGAGCGGATCCATCCGTTGGAATGGATTCCAGCAGATGGATTTGTTGTGCATGTCAGCAAATATCCGATCTGCTGGAATCCATCCCAGAGGAGATTTCCCTGCGGAAACAGATCCGCTGGCGTGTACACACCATAGGATCTATCCGCAGAAACCCATTTGCTGGGATTTATCTGCGGATGGATTCTATCGTGTGTACAGGGCCTTAGTGGTGAAATATGGTGATATCCCAGAAGCTTGTGCATTTGAGCGGAATCTATTTCATTTCTGAAAGGTCCTCTTTAAATAGCATCAGCATCACACATAGCCCTAACCAAAAGGAAATTCTCTGTCATGAGTGCAGCGAATATTTACACTATGAAAGAGGATGTTGCTGCCCAGATTTTCATCTGATAATACAGCAGACTGTATATAAAAGTCATATTTCTTTAAGCAGTAATCTAAACAGTAATTAGAGGAGATGTAGCATGCAGATTTGCAAATTTAAACTGAAGTATTTAGTTCTAGGCCAAAATAAATGCAAATTAAAAAGAGAAAACTAAAGGAGACAGGCCCATCTAAAAAGAAATTGTTTTACCCTTCCAAAGGGAAGAATGGCAATGCCCCTAATCAAGGATGTAGACATTAATAGGGAAATTGAATATTTCCTATTTCTTATTAAAGTGTTTGTTACAAAAAAAAAATCGATTCTGTTCCCTTAAAGAGTAATTACACTTTTGTTGAGAAAAAACATTCCCCTCTGGGTGATCTGTATACATTGCAAGGATTATAACAACCTTTGTTGCCGATTCCTACCTTTTGTTATTCTGAAGTAATCCCTGTATGTTCCGGTGAGCCTCATTGCTGAGTGGGTCCAATAGGAGTGGTTTCATAATTATCTATCAGCTGTGCACCTGCAGGGCTCTAATGAGGAAATCTGCGAGGCCTGCAGACGTGTTCCTACTGGGAGTGTATCACCAAAAATGAAATTTTTGTTGCAGGGGGTGCCTGAAATCTGACTTGTATCTTAGGCAGACTTCTGGGGAAAATTTGTGAGCCAATCACACAAGCAGGAAATAATGTTTCTGGGGAGTGGTCAGTACACCTTTTGTGTACGGAACAACTTCAGGTAGCCATATTGCAATGTATTCTCAGAAAATTACAGTGGCTGCAGATTGAAAAGGAAACGTCATTTTTAATAACATTCAATTACAATATGACTTGTGTTGCAATTGTATACGCTATATTATTATTTTTTTATTTGCAATTTTTTCCCCCAAGAAACTAGAGTTACCCTTCAAAGCAAGCATAACAGCACCAGTGACGGCCACTCCATAAGTGGCGCAGGGGTGCCACCCACCCCATCCATGCATCCGCCCCCTAATCTACATGCAGGGTGCTGGTCGCATGGATTCCAATGTTTTATATTTATTCTTATTTGAAGCACGTGATTAGAGCCAGAGGTTCTAATAGGCTTAAAAAAGGCTCTGAGGGGGGGGGGGGGGGGGGGACAGAGCTCTAGGACTCCCTGGCTAATCGTGTCTCAGGACACCATTCCTGTTTGTATTCGGCCGGGAGAATGTATCCCTGTGTGCTCGCTGGAGTGGCCCCGACTCTTCCTTCTCCCTGCTTCCATAAGGTAAGGCAGCTTTCTCAAATGGCATATTATCAGTGAATCAACGGCTTCCGTCTCCCTTGGGTGGGGGTTTGGAAGATCGCTGCTGTCCATCTTCCGTGAGAGGGTGGGGGTTGGCCGCTGCTGTCCATCTCCTGCACGTGGATTCATTATCAGTGAAACAACGGCTTCCGTCTCCCGCGGAGGTGGGGGTTGACCACCTACCGTCCGTTTTCTGCAGGGGGGTTTTGGTGTTAGTTTGTGGCTGATCCTGCCTGGTTCTGCCCTCCCCCCTGTAAACTGACCACAGTTTACCAAGGCTGCTGAGCCCTGACACTGTGCTCAGTTTATGTGCCTCTGTCATCCACAGCCTTGCTCTGTCCTTCTCCCCCTCCCTCTCTGACTGTCAGCTCAAGACACTGCCCACCCCTCCCCTCCTGCTGCTATAAAAACGATATTATATTTATCCCACCCCCTCTGTTAAATAACAATATGTGCATGTCTGAGCTATATAAAAACAATGCCGATTTCTACCTTATATCAGAGCGTCTCCCTGCACTCACGTGACTCCTAAGCTCTCTCCTCCTCCCCAGCTGACATCAGTGGGAGTTCTCAGGCCCCTCCCGCTATAGCTGTCAGCCTGGGAGAGGAGAGAGACGAGGAGTCACGTGAGCACTGGGAGACACTCTGATATAAAGTAGAAATCGTCATCTTTTTTATATAGCTAAGACACTGGGACACATAATGCTATTTAACAGAGGGGATGGGATGAATATAATATAGTGGCTTAACAACAAACGTAAGGTTGGTCTCACAAATATTTGATAAATCCTCTTATTGTTAACTGATGACCAAGTCCTTGAGGGGTCATATTGCAAAGGGTGTTGGCCAAGGGTGGTCTTTTCCTTATACACAAGTCTAAATACCACAGCCCAAATTGGTAAGACCTTTGTCTCATCCAGATCTTCATCATGTAATATGTAAGCGTCTGAACCTGGTTGGCCATGTTGCGTAACAGCAAATGTGACCCATGGTGGGAACAGCATCTTTAGTTAAGTATTCTTGTTATATTTTCTTTATCTTTATCTGTCATTATCTTTAAAAAAAATTATACTTGTATGTAAGACCCGGACCAATATCAGTCAGTCAGTCAGTCAGTCAGTCAGTGTCAGCGGTGGAGTAGGGTGCTTCGGACCTTCCGCTTACGAGCCTGCTCTCACCCAGACCTGGCAGTCAGAAGCTAGGCAGACTCTCCATACCTGTGCTGCACAAGGAACAGCTCCTAGGAACCAGGAACCAGCTCCTTTCTCTCCTCGTGGACTCCATCTTTCTCCGCAGGTAAGACCCTGTCTCTCAGGGCCTGCCATCCTGGGGAATCACTGATGGCCGTCCTTCTCAGGGCAGCCGTCACACAGACCCCACACTGCGGCTCTCTGCCCTGTCTTTCGCCCGGCATCGCCGCCCGCACGGCCACCCACGATTGTGGTGGCCCCCAGACACCCCCCCTGGGTGTATTTTCGGCGCTTTTCGGCGTTTCTACACGCCCGCGCCAGCCTACTCCTTTTCGCGGCCGCCGCGCCTCAGGAAAGTCCGCGGCTTCAGCCGCGGCCTACCGGCGCGCCGACCGTTCTCTCTGCACTTGCTACCAATAGTGCAGATCGCTCTGGATTATCGCCCCCGCACCCCTAGAGGTCCCCTCCACCCCCTGGTCAGCAACCAGATCGGTAGAATTATTTTTTTACCAAGCTGACTGCCCCCCCAGCCTGGGTCCTGTGTTTTTGCCTGGCGGCCATCTTGGTACACCCCAGCAGCAGTGACACCCAGCATCCCCCCCTTTTCCCCTCCATAAGCCAACAGTCTTTGATCCAGGGTTTGAGCCGATCGCCTTTAGGGATCAGGAAGGAATTTTTTTCCCTGCCGCAGCACATTGGATAGCTTGCCCAGGGTTTTTTGGCCTTCCTCTGGAACAAAAATTGCAGAGAGCGAGGATTCTGCGAATCCTCTCTCACCCAACACCCGCACCCCCGCCCACGGTGACTGTCAACAATGGTTAAATTGCGATACTCTGCAGAAACCATTTGGGGTCTGAGACAATTCGCAACAATATTACCTGCCGTCACCACAAAAGCCTTAAAAACAGATCAACTCTTGAGAGTCGATCGTCGATCGATCATCAAAAATTTCAACCATTCAACACAGCTCAAGCACATATCATGTGCGTTGCTTAACACTAGATCGGCAGTAAAACACCGATCAGAAATCCATGATTTCTTACTACAAAACGATCTAGACTGCCTCTTTATTACAGAAAGTTGGCTTTCAGACGACTGCAACACCATTCTCGGAGAACTGGTACCAGCAAATTATCGCATCTTAACGGAAAATAGAATAGGGCAAAGAGGAGGAGGCCTGGCGGTGATTCATAAGTCTCATTATGCAATCACTAAACCGGTCCTTCAAAATCCTCTACCCTTTATGGAAACCCTTACGCTTCAACTTCAATCTCACTCCCAGGAGACCGTTCACATTCTCCTCTGCTATAGGCCCCCTGGGCCTAAATCGCAGTTGCTACCAGCATTAACGGAGTTCATATCCACTTACTCCCTCAACAGCAATCATCTTTTGCTGCTCGGGGATTTCAATCTGTGGGCCAACTCCTCACAGGATCCCATCGCGGAGGCCTGCATCGACCACCTGTAAGGGTTAGGACTACAGCAACTTATATGCGGACCCACGCATGCTTCAGGTCACACACTCGACCTTATTTTCAGACAAAATCTGAAAATAAACATTTTGGGTAATGAACCTTTGCCATGGACAGACCACCATGCAATTAGCTTCATAATTCCCAGAATTCCACTAGTTATAAAAGCACCCAAGCCGGTGACAATACACTGGGCTAGATCTCAGAAGAAGCTCCACTCGGAACTCTTCAAATCTACCCTGGGAAACCGAATTGGGGCTATTCCTCCTCAGCTAGCAGCCTCAGATACACTGGATGCCATAAATGCAGCTCTGCTACAGTCAGCCGACTTAGCAGCACCAAAGCGCAAAGTCCGCAGCCGGGAAAAAAAGTCCAGCTGGTTCAATAACCAGCTGTCGCTACTGAAGCAAGAGCGCAGAAGGGCGGAAGCCGCCTGGAAAAGAAGTCCTTCAGAAGACCGCCTCAACTTCTACAAAGCAGTAACAACACGATATCACAAAGAAATTTTCAAAGCCAAAAAACATCACTTTTCCATGGTGATTAACAGCGCAGTGAATCGCCCACGAGAACTCTTCAGGATGGTCACCCAGACCATGAATCCGGGATGTCTTGAAGTCCCCACTTCAGACACCCAAGAGTTCTGTAATGAACTATCGGATTTCTTCATCAACAAAATTGAAAGAATTCGGGTAAGTATTCTGCAAAACAATACTCCGCTCAGCCCCCTCTTCAATCAACTACAAAACACCGACAGAAATCCTCTACAATCAACTAAGTTCATTCTGGAACCAATCTCCGTCAATACCACCAAAAATATCATTGGTGCGTTGCGGAACAGCACAGCACCCAATGACATCATTCCCACCAAGCTACTGAAGGAATGTGCCGACATCCTGGCGCCTCCAATCACACAGCTTATAAATCAGTCATTTAAAGAAGGCATAGTGCCTTCCCTGCTGAAAGAGGGCACAATCCTGCCGATCTTGAAAAAAACTAATTTGGATCCTATGGACCCAACTCACCGCCGTCCCATAACAGGTCTAAATGCTCTGTCCAAGATAATGGAGAAAGTGGTGGTAAAACAGCTGCAACAGCATCTGGATACCCACAACCTACTTGATCCATTTCAATCCGGTTTCCGTCCCGGACACGGGACAGAAACGGCCTTACTGAAAATATGGGACGATGCGCTCGAGGCCGCAGACGAAGGAGAATCTTGTCTCCTGGTTCTACTGGACCTAAGCACAGCCTTCGACACAGTAGACCATAAATTGTTACTGAGACGACTAACAGAAGTCGCCGGAGTCACAGAAGATGCTTTACCATGGTTCTCCTCTTTTCTCGGAAACCGATCACAAACAGTGAAACTGGGATCTTTCACGTCAGAAAAACGCACGGTGCCATGTGGGGTCCCCCAAGGATCCCCCCTATCACCGGTGCTGTTTAATATCTATCTTCGTCCTCTCTTTGATATTATCAGTAGCCAAGAACTACTCTATCACTCTTATGCAGACGACACGCAACTGTATTTTCGCATCTGCCACAAAAAGGATCATCATCTCAGATTAGAGAAATGTCTCTCTTCAATAGAAAACTGGATGACTAAGAGTTATCTTAAACTCAATAGCGCTAAAACAGAACTCTTTATGTTTGATGCCAGTCGGAAGAGTCAACTGGCAGCAAACTGGACACCATCGCCCATTCTGGGACAAATCATCTCCCCTAGCTCCAAAGTCAAAAGTCTAGGAGTCACGTTTGACACCTTCATAACAATGGACGCACAAATAGGGTCAGTAGTCAGCGGGTCGCACCATTTGATGCGCCTACTACGCAGACTTATTCCATTTATCCCCAAAGAAGACGTAGCAGTCGTGGTAGGAACAATCGTGAATTCCAGACTGGACTATGCAAATGCCCTTTACCTCGGGCTCCCCAAGTACCAAATCGCTCGTCTACAAGTCGTACAGAATACGGCCGCCAGACTGGTGACTGGGAAAAAATCTTGGGAATCAATCTCACCTTCACTGAGATCCCTTCACTGGTTGCCAGTGAAAGACAGAATTGCATTCAAAGCACTCTGCCTGACACATAAGTGCATCCATGGGAAGGCTCCAAGATATCTATGCGACAAGATCAAACCGCACAATTACAACCGCATTCTGCGATCCACCGACCAAAATCTGGTCAAGGTTCCAAAAACCAAATACAAGTCCAAAGGAGAAAGAAGGTTTGCGTTCCAAGGCCCCGGGCTTTGGAATGCTTTACCAACCAGCATTCGGTTGGAGCAAAACCACCTGTCCTTCAGAAAGCAGATCAAAACCCTGCTTTTCTGATGGCATGAGACACAAACAACCAGCGCCCAGAGGCGATTCAGTTCGCATTATATATGCCGCGCTATATAAGTTTTTCATTCATTCATTCATTCATTTGTGTAAGCTCTCTTTATCAAATGATTTGTGTAATCTCACATATCGTATAAAAACCCTAAAAGAGCTTAAACTATCACATGACCGTGATACAACAGACATGATATAAAAAACAAACAAAGTGCATAATGTCTATTATTAATGTATATTAAAATAGAACAATACCAACAACTTTTACATTCTTCATTTAATTCTTCATTTCAATTCTTCATTTAAGATACAGTAGGGAGAGGGTTATTACTCCTGTAAGTCGGCTGTCTGTGAGACTTCCCTTACTTTCTTGTCCCATAACCATAGCAGGAAGTAAGAAAACATGTCTCCCAAGTAAGGGAAATCCCTGGTTGTCACCATGGTCACTACAGCTAGTGTGCCTATTTGACAACTTAAAATTAGATTTTCTTTCACCTTCCCTCATAGTGATAATGATCACCAGAACTGATAAAGTGGGTGAATCCCCCAAATGGGGACACAGGCAGCAATTAAACCTGAAAGGTGTTCTAATGACTGCACAATTACTAGTTAAAGTAGCGCAGTGCTAAATAGCAAAAAATGGCTGGCCATGAAGGGGATAAAATCTTCCGGAGCCGAAGTGGATAATTAAAGTACATAACCCTAACTGAATGATATTTAGTTTGCTAAGAAACTGTTTATCATAAACAATTTTCATTTTTTTAATAAAATATTTTTTTACTTTTTATATCATTTGTTTCATATCAATGCTGCTTATCTGCTGCAACCTTTTTTTCTACATATATGACCTAAACTTGAATAAGATTTTAGAAATTGGGTTTACATATGATTGAACTGCCAGGTAAGGGGGTGTGTGTAAGATCCTGTTTTCTAGCTGGTGCTGGGTATCATACATTGTTGCAGGGGTGGAAGTTCTTGGGTGACACAAGAGTTCATTCAAAGTTTGTGCATGTCAGACGGGACTGGGAGAAACAATTATGGTTTTAGAAAATTGAAGTTTTGCTCTGTATAGGTATAGAGTACACAAACAAAATAACAGGTTGTAATTGACAGTTTTTTTTAACTTACATTTGATTTTAATAAATACCTTCTCACCATTCAAAAACAGAGGCATCCCTAGAAAATACTGCTCTGTGTATGTGTAGATGGACATGTTTTATGTTTTATGTGCTAGTGCCAAAACTATTAGAATGGACAGCTTGTTCGTTTTATAAATTTCTGATAAATGGACCTTACACAGACTCTGTGTTATGTACGGCCTCTTACGCACTGTTATTACAGCTGGTCAGCTGCTTGCGGTGCATTTGGGGTTTGCTTATGTTTTACTTTCTTGGCTCATTTTTCTTCCGTGACGGCTCCAAACATCAGTCTAAAAATATGATATGAATTAAAGTGGAGAATGCACTTACTGTTTCTAAGCAAAGCTAATTTCCTCCCATGTGGTCTCTAATGGATGATATTGTAGTTGGTCAAAGGTTTACTGTACATGGCTCTTTACAGGGAAAATCCAGTATCTCACCGTTCTACAGATGATCACAAAGCCTGTGGCCTGTTATTTTGGCTCCATGTCACTCTGGGGCTGGATAGGGAGGGATAAGAGAGGGATAGGGTGGTCCAACCTCCCTAATTGTCCTTGGCTTTGCCCTGGAACCTTTGTCTAGGGCTCCGGGAGCTGATGCAGCTGCTGAGGTTTCTCTGTCTCTAGTGGTTTTGTGTGTGTATACAGTGTATGTGAATAGGGGATACTCCTATGCTCCGCATAAGGAAGCAGTGGAGAAATACATCATAGGAGGTGCTGGGCTGTATATACTACTGACTACTGGACTGTAGTATGTTATATACAGTGCCACTGAAATCTGTTTTCTACTTGTGCATTACGCTTTCCTGACCTCTGTGCATTACCATATCCAGGGCCACCATCAGGAATTATGGGGCCCCCTACACAGCTTAAGGCATGGGCCCCCTAGAGAACCGGGGGAGGGGGGTGCTGCCGCCTGAAATTTAAAAAGAAGAGATAAAGAAAAATATAAAAAATATAAAAAAAAAGGGGGACCTCTGGGCCTTTAATGAAAAATAAAATAAAAATATATTAAAAAAAAAAAATTCTAAAAAAGAAATAAAAAAAAGGGGGGTTTCCATCTGGGGCCCTGTGGGATTGGTTAAACCCACAAGTGCTTTTTTACCACTACTATTCCTTTATATTGGCTGTTGGAATTTACAAATGCAGCAATTTAGAAATCAGATGAAATGATTAGCGCTGGAAAACACTTTTTAATAGATAAAAAGTGCATTTTATATACAACTTCATAGACCAGACCAAAATGAGGGACAAATGAGGAGGAATAAGGGATAGAGGGACAGTCCCTCGAAATCAGGGACAGTTGAGAGCTATGCATTACCCACTCTTGACCCCTGAGCATTACCCACTCCTGACATTTGTGTGTTACTCACTCCTGACCCCTGTGCATTACCCACTTCTGACGTTTGTATGTTACCTACTCCTGATCCCTGTGCATTATCCACTCCTGTTTTTTGTGTTAAGCACTACTAACCTCTGTGCATTACCCACAACTGACCCAAATGCATTATATACTCCTGGCCCTTGCATTCTGTGTGTTACCCACTCCTGACCCCTGTGCATTAGCTGCAAGTTGTTAGCCTAAAACACTTATACACAATATTTTAAAGGATATAACACAATATTTAAAATGTATTATTTTTAGTCCTGGACATAAGGAATTTTTTTTTTGTTTTTAAATTCATACTGTACTCTTATTTTAAGGGACTGCCCAATGCGCTTAAAAGTTTTCCATTACATATTAGAATCCACCCTTCATAGTAGGTCCCTGTTGCTCTAATTACACCTCTGGCTCTGGAGGTGATGTTCAGTCGTACTGCATTTGTCATACAGCATACTGTATATTATGTTACTACGTACTGTATATAGGTATTATGTCATGTAGCATGTAAAAGTACTTTAGTCACGCACATCATCCAGTTACAGCATTGTGTTGGGACTTTGAAAATTTCCATTTAATTAATAGTATCACTAAGTCAAATCCGTGCAAATATCAGGATGTAGAAAACATTTCCTTGGAGTAACTTGCGGTAATTTGTAGATTAGTGGATTTCCTCTGGCGAAGTTGCCTTATATGCACATCTTGGATTCTTCTGATGTTATTCAGGAAAGTTCATAGTGAGGATTACATCTCCTGAAAACAAATGAAAAATAGTTTCATTCCTTTTAGTAATGGTAGGTCTAAACCTATAGTAGTATCAGCCATATTCAGTTTTAGTTGTTTTTGCTATTTAAATGATAGATGGCCAAAGTACCCAAACTATAAAGCACACACACAAAATCTGGAATGTAGTACAAGATCTTTTATATTGTAAGATGGTTAATGATGGTAACATTAAGTGGTTGGTTCAGGCACTGGAATTCAATATGCACACTGTGTGTGTGTTCAGACAGAAGCAATAGAACACCTCAATGTTGCATCGATAATATACTCAGTAGCGCACAGAATAGCAGCAGCACCTTCTTACTCAGCAATGGATAATAGTAAAAAAAAATGTTGTTTTCCAGACTAATGCCCAGTACACACGATCGTTTTTCCCATCGGGAAAACTGCTGTGTTTTCCTTTGGCCGGGAAAACTGGCTGTGTGTATGCTCCTTAGCAGTTTTTCTGATAGGAAAACTGCGGTTTAAAAAATGAGAACATGTTCTCTTTTTTTTCGCCGTGGATTGTGGCATTTTTTTCCCCACAGTGGGAAACACTGCGAGGGAGCATACACATGACTGGTTTTCCCGACCAAAGTTCTCCTGGCAGTTTTCCTGTCGGGAAAACCGGCCGTGTGTACAGGGCAAAAGGGACCGAGCTGGTTCTCGGTTTTCCCCTCGGTTTTCCCGGCGGTCTTTTGACCGTCGGGAAAACCGATCGTGTGTATTAGGCATTAGCCTACTTTACCAGGGGTCGGCTTCTGCTGGGGGGTGGTGGTTATTAATGTGAGGCAGTGACACTCTATACTGCTGAAGAGATACCCAAAATGCTGGCCTGGATACCTGCAGAGAAACCTAATGTATCTTGACACTATCCCTACTTACACAGAAACCTCTCCCTGCACTGATACACTCCCTACCAGAATAAGGTCTCTGTCCTCCACCTATCTACTTGCTCCAGGCATGCCCAAATGGTGTCGGCATCCCGCTGATTTCAGAAACTATTTTAAAACAGCACCTGGGGCTCAAGTGATTAAGCTTTAAACCCTTAAGCACAGTCTTTAACCGCTTGCCGACCAGTCGCCGTCATTATATGCGGCAGGTTGGCTCGTTCCTGCGGATCGTCGTAGCTGTACGTCGGTCCCTTTAAGCAGGATAGCGGGGTGC
Organism: Rana temporaria; assembly: GCF_905171775.1. Lineage (NCBI taxonomy): Eukaryota > Metazoa > Chordata > Amphibia > Anura > Ranidae > Rana > Rana temporaria. The sequence goes on from NC_053491.1 coordinate 334,325,833, forward strand.
GTGTGCTACACAGCAGGGGTGCCGATGCTCGTGACCTGCGGTCGTGGTGACCGCCGGCCATGAGCGATTGCGGGCATGAGAGGCAGAACAGGGACGTGTGTGTGTAAACACACACATCCCTGTTATGTGAGGAGAGGAGAGAGAGATTGTGAGTTCCTACAAGCTGGGAACCACAATCTGTCATCTCCTATATTGAGTCCCCTCCCCCCAAATTAAGGAAAAAACATTAGGGAACACAGTTAACTCCTTGATCGGCCCCTAGTGTTAACCACTTCCCTGCCAGTGACATTAATGCCGTTGGACCGTTTTCATCAGACTAAACCGATCGTGTGTGGGCCCCATCGGTTATTTATCCATCGGATAAAAAATTAGGAACTTGTTTTAAAATTATCTGATGGATAAAAAACCTATAGAAAAAAATGATCATCTGTAGGCACGTCCATCGGTTAAAAATCCATGCATGCTCAGAATCAAGTCGATGCATGCTTGGAAGCATTTTTTTCAGCACGTCGTTGTGTTTTACGATCGTTTTTTTAACTGATGGTGTGTAGGCACGACTCATCATCAGTCAGCTTTATCGGATATCAGGTCCATCAGACAGAGTAATTAGTGCATTTTTATAGCATTAATCGCTGTATAATTGCCAATGGTCCCAAAAATGTGTCAAAAGTGTCCTATATGTCCACCATAATGTTGCAGTCCCGATACAAAACGCAGATTGCCGCCATTACTAGTAAAACAAAATATATATATATAATATTGCCATAAATCTATTGCCATAAATCTATCCCCTATTTTGTAGACGCTATAACTTTTGCGCAAACCAATCAATATACGCTTTCTGTGTTTTTTATTACCAAAAATATGTAGAAGAATACATATCGGCCTAAACTGTTATTTATTACAGCAAAAATTACAAAATATTGTTGTTTTTTTTTTTTAAATTGTTGCTCTTTTTTTGTTTATAGCATTAAAAAAATTAAAACCGCAGTGATCAAATACCACCAAAAGAAAGCTATTTTTGTGGGGGAAAAAAGACGTAAATTTTGTTTGCGTACAACGTCGCACGACCGCGCAATTGTCAGTTAAATCAACGCAGTGCCGAATCGCAAAAAAATGGTCTGGTCATTGAGCAGCCAATTCCGTGGTTAAAGTGTATGTCCAGCCAAAATGGTATATATTAGTTTTGGAGAGAGTAAGAAAGGGTTTGAACCTCTGTCAAATTTCTAATGCTATCTAAAAGCAATGACAAACTTTAACATAGAAATATTTTTTTTAAGTGGGTTAGGGGAAGACTGGAATCACTGTCTTAAATCTTATAAGGATATCAATGTATCTGAAACAATGAAGGAGACAAATGCAATAAAAAAAGAACGTAAGTAAAAAAATGTTTAAGGCTATAAAGGAGATTTGATAGTTATTTCTGTAACTGAAACCATCTTGAATATAAAATAAGATTATGTAATACCAGATATCCTCTCTTATGTGATTATAACAAGTAACATCCTCTTTCCCTGTCACTATTTAGTACTCGTATCACTGTTGTGCTTCTTTGAAAAGTCGATTTCTTCCTAGTATAATACATTGGCTTTAGTAAGAATTTTGCAATAAATCCATAAAGACGCATATCACAGTTCATAGCATCTTTTAAAAATGGAAAATATCAGAAATGGAACAACATAATTGCCTTGGCGCATTGCACTAAAATGACGTAAAGAGGGCCTTGCACCAGGGGCATAACTTGGACTGTTAAAGATCCAGCGCACCCTAATAAAATGTATACAAATATAATGAAACAGCAAACAGAGAAATAATGCTGCATGTGTAGCATGCCGTGACATATGATTAGTGTGGATAATGATTGGAGGGGCCTGAAAGGGTATAGTTAAATAAAACATGTGTGTACTGGATCCTGATTCCTGCACTTTTGCGTGTTACTGTCTTCTGTATGTCTCTTCTGCAATAAAGATCCTGCTTGCTCTCGGTTTTCAATTTTGTCACTTCAGTTCCGCTCTAATGATGTGAGTGGTGCTATAGTGATGATGCCAGGGCTGGTTATCGCAATGTGAGTGCAGGTTGCCATATCCACAACACCCTGCACTCACAGCATGTCCTCAGTCTTCTGGGTAAAATATTTAATTGTCCTCTGGCAAAAAGGAGGTACTGCAAAGGGCAGTACCAGGGAAGAGGTGAGTTTGCAACATGAGCTTAAAGGGGTTGTAAAGACAAACATATTTTCCTCTTAAATTAAAGTCTGACAGTAGCTGATAAAGTAAAAAGTAATGTTTTGCATTATAACTAGTTTGATACCTGTTGAAATCGAGCTGTTTTATTCACCTCCGTCACTCCAGAATCATTATTCTCACTGACTTCCTGGTTTGCGGTGCGCATTCATTCTTGCTACATCACGGCCTAATGGGAACTACAGTTCCCATTAGGCTTAGCCTCCATGCCTGTGAGGGATAAGAGAGCATCTTCACGCAGGGCTGTAATCATAGGGAGGGGGAGAGCACATTCTGCTTTCCACCATGCAAAATGGCTCAGATGCTGGTGGAAAGCAAGAAGAGGAGTGACAGGAAATGGCATTTTCAAACCTGGATTACTACATTTTGGAGGTCAAAAGGAAAAACGAGGTAAGTGATATTTAAATTCTCTAGCTTACAGCAATCAATTGATCTAATAAAAAACGAACCTTTAGTGTTCCTTTAATTTTGTATGTGTTTTTTATGTTTTAAGCTGAACAAAGATTGCTTATTCTACTGACACTGTTTTTTATGGAGCATAAAGAGCTTTAACATTGTATGGCTTCAGATATATACTGTATGTCCTATAGGAATAGGACTTGAGTGAAAAAAACACTTAGACTCTTATGGATTCAGTTACACAGGCATTTGTCAGGTCAACCCTACTGGGACAGTGAAGGAAGCAAAAAATGTTATAATAGGAGGCATCCGGTATCACAATATACCCTGAAATTATTTGACAAGTGTTTCAAATTGGATTTATGTGCTAGAAAGCAAGCTGTCACTGTTTCCTGTGCAATATCCATTTTCTTTCATTTTCGACAACCCTTTAATCTAAATTCTAAATTTAAAAAGAAACTATAATGGTTTAGGTTATTTTTTATAAGTTTATTCATTTTAAACTGATATTTTATCTGTTTTAAATATAAATGTTGATTGTGGCCCCTTTTTTTTTAATTTAAATCCCCAGCATTTGGTGTAGCCAGGACTTGGCTGATGGGGAGATAGGATACTCCCTCAAGAGGCTATCGGTATCTCCCAGGCCAGTGACTTAATCAGGCACATACTTGGCTCCTACCCAGCTGAGAAGGGCCAACAGCAACCCAAGGAATGGTGTCACAGCAATAGAAGCTCTCTTCAAAGGGAGAAAAAGTACCCTTCCCCCCAAAACCCATCAGAAAAATGCCAAGATGGCACCTAGAGTTTAAGCTTCTACAGAGCGTCCAAAAGATCTTTTTGCCCAAATGTACCAGAGCAGGTCAGCTGGTTCAGAAAATGTGTGTATTCTAAAAGTGCCTCCCAAGTCACTCTTCACTCCAAAGAAATCTGGGACATAGAAGCTTACATGAAAACACTGCCAACAATAATGATTTTAAGAACTTCACAAGGATAATAAAAAAAAAAAAACTGAAATCTAAATCTTCAGCATAGATTCAGTATATTGTAACAATATAATATATTGTAATAATACAATATATTGTAATAATATATAATACTAATAATATAATACATATAATAAATTGAGAATATCAGTCTTTGTCAAACTAAAGGACAATTGTTTACAGTATAATACAGAATAATACAAGGCAAAAGATTCCCAGAGCACTATAGGTTTAGCTAAAAGGCCAGTGAAGCAGCCACTATCTCCCTTTAGACACAGCCGGTGATCTGACGATATGGTTCCTGTATGGACTGCGCAGGCGCAATCCTTGCCGACGGAAATCTCCGAACCTCGGCCGGCATCCAGGGCGACATGGAATTTGAGGAAAGTGGGCAGTCGGCCTCACGTCCTCGCTTCGCTCGGACGGCTCGCTCCGCTTGCTCGGCCTCCTGGCTCTTTTTTTAACATCTTCCAATCCACGGGGATGTTAAAGAATGAGCCTGGATGCCGGCCGAGGTTGTATAATACAGGATGTGTCACTGCAATACATTCAGCTCTGTCACATTAAGTCCCCTCTTGCACAGGCAGTGTCTATTAGGTTAGACCAGAACAGTACAGATGTCAAATTTTCCCCCATGGATAAAAGGACCCAGTAATCCCTATGGATGGTCGATAGTAAGTCGATGTGTGTCTGCCTATAACCACCCACCTCTGATCCGGTTAGTAATTTTTGATCCGTGCAATTATGGGTATAAAAAAAAAAGGGCCAGATGGGCCACCCACAAGAAAGGGACCAAAGCCATTTGGATTCTGTAAACAACAGACTTTTTATAAGTGGTAAAGAGATTTGTGAAAAGGAGTCAAGAACTTCACTCTTTGGTTATATAAAAGACTACATAATATTCATGTGCAATATTTCATATTTACCCAAATTTTTTATTTTCTTTACTTTAATAGCTTTGGCATAATATGCAGTCGACTGCAGAGAATATTTAACCATTGATATTTGAGAAAACTTACATTTGAATGCCCTTAGTTAGAACATATGCAACCACTAGGGCCATTTTAAGAGGAATCCAATTAGCCTACCAGCACACTTATTTTTGTATACTTTAATCGTTTTTAGTGTTAAAGAGGTAAAGTGGTTGTAAACCCTTACATATATTGTACCTATCTTAGCACACATTTTACATAGCATTTCTGATCTCCAGAAGGCTGGGGACGGGAACCTGATGTCACATACCACACAGCATAGAGAAGACAACAGAGTGTAATCTGAGACCTGAGGGGGGGACTGACACACAGCAGCTAAAGGTGTACACATGCTGCAGCAGGAATTAAGCCCCCTGTTGCTTTTGGGGCAGGCTACCGCCTGCCAAACACAACACATTTAAATAAATGGGGCCACTCTGCATGGGACAGGAGCCAGCACTACAGAGGAGGCATTGGCTAATGCGGCTCTTGTTTCCAACTACAGCTCCGAGAAGTCCCTCTACATCGGTTGCTGCCCACAGCTCTAATGACAACTTTAAAGCACCATTCACACTAAAGCATTGGGGTGCAGTAATGCTCATTACAGTCTGCAAGTGGTTTACAGGGATTATGGCTGAAGATATCAGCCATAATCCCAGGAACGTTTTTTTCAGCAGGCGGTCGACTTTCCCAGGAAACAAATCCAAGCGGCTCATGAGCTGCTAGAACGGTTTCCGAAGTGGCACACGCTGGTGTTTTCCGGGCGAACTGTCGGGAACAGTTCGGCTGGCTGCTCCCATGAAAGAGTTAACACTCTCTGATCGACTCGGAGGACCGGAGCCATGACGTCACTTGCGATCCAGGCTGGAAGATTTTTTTTTTAGATATTATATTTTATATATATATATATATATATATATATATATATATATATATATATATATAAAATATTTTTTTTTTATCTTTTTGCTTTAAAAGATAAAGAAGAGATTTAGGGTCTTTTTGACCCCAGATCTCTCCATAAAGAGGACCTGTCATCCTTATTTTTTATTACAAGGGATGTTTACTACAAGGGATGTTTACATTCCTTGTAATAGGAAAAAAAGTGATAAAAAAATGTATGGGACAGAGTAAAAAGTAAAATAAATAATAATAAAAACATTTTTTACAGCGCCCCCTATCCTTCCGTGAAGCAAACGCATGCGTAAGTCGCGCACGCATATGTAAACGGTATTGGAACCACAAATGTGAGGTATTGCCACGAATGTTAGAGCGAGAACAATAATTCTAGCACTAGACCTCCCCTGTAACGCTAAACAAGTAACCTGTAAAAGCGTTTAAAGTGACGCCTATGGAGGTTTTTAAGTACCGTATTTTGGCCCCATTCCACGAGCATGCGCAATTTTAAAGCATGTTGGGTATCAATTTACTTGGCATAACATCATATTTAACATTATACAAAAAAAAAACAACAAAAAACAGGGTAACTATTGTCTTTTTTTATTTTATTTATTAAAGTGTATTTTTTCCAATAAAATTGCATTTGCAAAACCACTGCGCAAATACCGTGTTACATAAAAAATCTAACAATTAGCATTTTATGCCCAATGACATCTATCCCATCTATGGAGTTTAGGTGAACTGCCATTTGACACACAGATCCCTGTTTTCCCTTGATTAAAGATGAGGATGATCCAGCAGTTGGCCAGGGTCACCAATAGTAATAAATTGTTTCCTTTTTTTATTTCGATTGAGTCTGTTAGGCTGGACACATGTTGTGTGACACCCAGAATTATCATAAACAGTCTGGTATTCATTTCCATGAAGGTGCGCTATTTCATGACTTGGGTTAAGCTTTAAATGGAGCTGGTTCCTGGAAGTCATTAAGGCTCTGTCTCTAATTTTATTTTTTCCTCTTATAACAAATATTTATATCCTTGGATTCGTGCTCTCTGGATAAACACATCTAGAGGTTATGTTTCAGGTCAATGTGATCCTAACTTTATTCTTTTGGTAATGGCTTGTAAAAACATTGCATTAATCCGTTTATAACCTTAAAGAAACCTCTTATAAAAACAACACATGTTGAGTCACATTGTTATATACAAATACACAATTGTAAGTAGGGAGAGGGAGTGCTTTACTAGTAGGTAGGTAGAGACAGATTAGAAGTTCAAAGCAGCAATTATTTATTGGAAAACTGAACAGACTGATGACATGGGTAAATCAATCACAGGCCCATGCAGGAAGATGGCAGTGTGCCAGTGAGGCACTGTGCTTCAAGGGTTCCGCAGTTGAGTCTGCTTAGCCCGGTGGGGGCGAGCGGTGAGCCAAATGTATGCCGGTGTTTTATCAGATTACCGTTACCCATCAGATTATGTAACGGAAGTGACGTTCCGACCAAAAATTATGTACTGCATATGCGTTCGAAGGCGCAATATCTGATGGGTAGCGGTAATCTGATAGAACGCCTGATCGATGGACAGAACAGGCAACGGCCGGCGCACAAGGAAATTACAGCTTCCATCAGGACTTGTCGGGAGAAACGCCAGAAGCGGGCAGAAGTGCTCCACTAGAGCTGGAGGTATCGGATTAAGCATCTGAGCATTTGCACCAGTTCTCGTGCAAATGCTCAGTATCGGCACCGATACCGTTACTGGTATCGGTGCAACCCTAATTGTAAGGGGAGGGGAAAGCACTTTGCTTTCTTCTTCCTGGGTATGGTTGCGACCACGAGGCTTTGCACACCCTTGTGCTATCGCTGGTGAGCCCCGTTTCTGTCTCACTGCTTTGGCTAAAATGGAGCTACATGTAAAGTTTGTTTTGTGGATGTCTATCATGCATACACACAGCGGAAGAAGATATCTTAAAGCGGTGTTCCAGCCGCAAATGTATTTATTTATTTTTTTAAGTCAGCAGCTACACTGTTTGTAGCTGCTGACTTAAAAAAGAAAAAATTATAAGGACACTTACCTGTCCAGGGAGCCCACAATGTCACCCCCCCGAGTCCGATCTCTCCATCAGATCGGTTGCAGGCTCCGACACTGTAACTGAGGGAAATCGGCAGTGGAGTCTTCAGGTTTCACAGCCGCTTTCTTACTGAGCATGCGTGCTTTCTGAATGGCCCTGTCATCTTCTGGGACGCACACAGGTCCCAGAAGGCAGCGGGGGGAGGACAAGGAAATTACGCACTGGGCCGCAGTTGAGCTAGGATGAAAGTACACTATGTACTTCAGAAAAGGTAAGAAAGAAAAAAAAAATAGTTATCCAAAAACAATGGGTGGAGGGTGGTCTTTCCTTTAAGACCAAGTTGTAAAAGTGGGTAGAATTCTGCTTTAACCACTTAAAGGAACACTAAAGGTTCGTTTTTTATTAGATCAATTGATTGCTGTAAGCTAGAGCATTTAAATATCACTTACCTTGTTTTTCCTTTTGACCTCCAAAATACAGTAATCCAGGTTTGAAAATGCCATTTCCTGTCTCTCCTCTTCTTGCTTTCCACCAGCATCTGAGCCGTTTTGCATGGTGGAAAGCAGAATGTGCTCACCCCCTCCCTATGACTACAGCCCTGTGTGAAGATGCTCTCTTATCCCTCACAGGCATGGAGGCTAAGCCTAATAGGAACTGTAGTTCCCATTAGGCCGTGATGTAGCAAGAATGAATGCGCACCGCAAACCAGGAAGTCAGTGAGAATAACGATTCAGGAGTGCTGGAGGTGAATAAAACAGCTCGATTTCAACAGGTATCAAACTAGTTATAATGCAAAACATTACGCCCTGAGCAAACCCTATTTTAAAGCCTAATAGAGCTTTTGGCTCGAATTGGTGCTTCAAAAAAACACACACCCCGCATTGGAATTTATGCATCCGGCTTCTTTGGAAGTGCACTTGTAGTGCACAGTTGATTTGCTTTTAGTAAATAAGTGTGTGTGCAAACCTGTCTTGCATACACACGGTCACACAAATGTTGCTGGAAATTTCCGAACGCCAAGAACCCGGTCACGTACAAGTCGTACGATGGCACTATTAAAGGGAAGTTCAATACCAGGTGTGTTAGTAGAAGTTTGGTGAGAAACGATTCACGCTTTTCAGCCTCGTGATTTTCTGTCCGTGATGTGCTATCTCCATTACGAACGCTAGTTTTACCAGACCGAGCGCTTCCATCTTGTACTTGATTCAGAGCATGCGTGGAATTTTTGCGTGGGAATTGTCTACACACGATCGGAATTTACGAGAACGGATTTTGTTGTCGGAAAATTTGAGAACCAGCTCTCAAATTTTTGTTGTCGGAAATTCCAACAGCAAATGCCCGATGAAGCCTACACACGGTCGGAATTTCCGACAAAAAGCTCCCATCGAACATTTGTTGTCGGAAATTCTGACCGTGTGTACGCGGCATTAGGCCTCTTCTGTTTCCTGTACTCGGCTCCTGTCTGGGGGCAGAGCCTCAGACCCAGGCTCCCCTCCCAGGCCACATGACAGTAACCTCAGCACTCCATCTTCCACCCAACTCCCCTGCTCTCCCAAATTTAAGAGCTGATCCATCCACCATGTCAGGACATTTTTGCCTAGGAATTAGTCAGACTCCTCTAAGTATGTATTACAGGACCTCCTGGCCTCCGCCCACTATCTTCCAGAAGCTTCTACAAGTTTATAGATCCAGGGGAAGGTACCAGAGACCTACATCTGTAGAGACATCCAGCCTGACCTGCAGTAACCCAACCTAATTACAGACTCACATAACTTACCATGAGTCATGAACTTACATGAACATACTCTAACACTAGTAGCACATTAATGGGTCTAATATAAATAACAGCACGGGAAAGGGGGTATTAGAAGAAAAGGAAAACAGAACAAAAAGATAAAAAAGCAAAAAGAGGGGGAGGGGTGAGATACACAGTAGTCACCAGGGCAAAGAGTAAGGAGAGATCTTCCCAAGGGGAAGACAGAAATGAAAACCATAACAGACAGACAACATTTGGCTGAAGAGTGCTATCACATGGGACTCCATAGCACTTTGCAAGCTACCACTCCAGTGACTGGTATGCAGTGGGTGTTTACCGCGTGGTGGTGGTTGGGATGTAAGAGGCAACACAATTTTTCCTTTAAGTGCTTTATATAGGAAAAAATCAGCACTCCTAGCAAAGGGCACTGTACTAACCCAGTGTCTTTGCAAAAAGCTTTCCAGTGTTCCAGTGCCCTGGGGGACATGTACCTAAGCAAAAAAAGAATGTTAAAATATTCTGTTTGGCAGGCAGAAGTGATTTTAGTAATGCTTATAGTAAAACATTAAAAATGCATAACCCTATTAAATAACATGCCTGGGGGATGCTCTGACCCTGCCTGTGAAGTGGCACATCTGTGTACAACCTTCTACAACAATGCTGAAAAAAAGTGTGTTTAAATTGCCAATGACCACTCCTGGTCCTCAGTTTATGAAGGTTGTACCATTTAAAGGGGGACCTCACACACAAATTAAGAAAAAAAAAGTGTGAGGCCCAATCCAAAAATCTTTACCAGGCCTTTATCCAAGCATTTAGTCTGGCTAGCCAGGCCCTAACCATACCAGGTCACATGCCCGCAACATTGAGTGCACCTTCTCTGCATGTTAATGAGGACAAGTGCCTTTTACCCACATCCCTGATTCAGTGGTTGTGGGGTTCTGTAGGCAGAGGTCTTATCACAATCTGAAAGTCCCCTTTAACAATAAGGGGGTCCCCAGGTGCTGCCCCCTTCCCCAGGGAATGAGTAAGGGGTACAAAGTAAACCAGTTTATTTGGATGCCTAGTTGACCCAGGTGCAAACAAACCTGGCCCCCTCACTTCCCTCCCTTCATTCGATCAATCGCCCGCTCGATTGTCGCTTCACTCGGCCACGCGCCCGTTGTCCACCAGGAACGCACTTATCCCATCCAGGTTGCGGCTTTGGCGGGTTTCCCCTGCATCTCCTCCCAATTCCCAGAAGGCGCTTCTCCTCCTGGCCAATCGGGTCTTAGGACTCTCAGCCAATAGGGTCTCAGGACTCACTTCCTGATTGGCCAGGAGGAGAAGTAGGAAGACATCAGCGAATATTAACTTCAATAATGTCACAAAAGTCGGCGGGCTTGGGGCACTGTGCCCTGAGCCCACTCTTTTTTAACCCAATTAGAGCCTCGGGCTCTAATTATGTGCTTAAAAAATTATTAAAAAAGATTATGGGCCTGGCACATGGATTAGGGGGGCGAAGCCCCTGCGCCCCTTATGAGCAGCCGCCACTGCCCAGATAAATAAATGATTCTACTATCCTAAAAGGAGGAATAAATCCTCTGTACTGTGATCAACATGCATCTAAATTAGAAGGAAGATTATGGCATGTCCCTGGACTCTACTATGATGAAGGGAGAGGGCAGATGTCTCAGCACCTGTAAATGTTGATGAGACATCTGACCATCTATGGTTACCCTAAAGCCCTGTACACACGATCAGTCCATCCGATGAAAACGGACTGAAGGACCGTTCTCATCGGTTAACCGATGAAGCTGACTGATGGTCTGATGTGCCTACATACCATCAGTTAAAAAAACGATCGATTCCAACGCGGTGATGTAAAACACAACGACGTGCAGAGAAAAATGAAGTTCAATGCTTCCAAGCATGCGTCGACTTGATTCTGAGCATGCGCGGGTTTTTAACCGATGCTTTTGCGTACTAACCATCGGTTTTGACCTATCGTTAGGCGTCCATCGGTTGAATTTTAAAGCAAGTTCTAAATTTTTGGACCGAAGGATAAATGACCGATGGGGCCCACACATGGTCGGTTTGGACCGATAAAACGGTCCTTCAGTCCGTTTTCATCGGTTTAGACTGATCGTGTGTACGTGGCCTAAGACACTGCACTTTGCTGATGAACCAGATTTATGTTTTTTCAGAACACTGTTAAGTATTCAAGGATTCTGGTTAAACAGTTCATAATGAAACTTCTATATGTACATGAGGCCACTTTTTCTTATCATGAAGTAAAATACAAATACCACTCCTTTTCTCCTGAAGAACCATTGATGGAATTACTGAAATTAATGCATGGAATGGATTAATTTTGTGCACATAGTAAGGCCTTTGATGACAATGGATGTAAATAACAATATGTAGAGGCCTCCCAATTCATAAAAAAGTGAGACAATATAACTTAATTTAACGATGATGTCACCTATTTTGGGACTCATTCTTAAACACATACACCTGTGTGTAACCACGCTGATATACATACCCAAAGCTGCCAAATCTAAACTTCTAATAGTCCCATACTTTGGAGAGTGATCCCTGAAAACCTTTGTCTCTGGAAATGCCTATGTCTCTTTAATCTCCATCATGAAGGTATTGCCTGAAGTGATTTAGCATACTAACTGTTTTCATAACAATATCCATATGACATGTAGCGGGGTCATACTATCATGGACTATTTGATAGTTATGCATACCTAAATCCCCGGGAGTTCCGGTCACGTTGTATATATGTGTTTATTTTTTCTTCTAAAGCAATGCATTGTGGGTTTTGAAGTATTAGGAGAAAAGGACTCCATTGACATTAGAAGAAATAGATTACGGTACCCATAATGCATTGGCTTCCCAGGGAACATTGCACCCCCGCACAGCTTTATGGGGGAGGTTACATAAAGGCGAGGAGGAGCTGAATTCGCTCTCTTGGGATCAGCATTCTTCCCTCTGCGGAACGAGGGGGAGCACTCCAGCCAAGCAGCTAGGCCTGAAGCCTGAGCCGGGATCCACCGAAAGACCAGCCATCTGGAGAGAGACAAGATCAAGTGCGTCCAGCTAGTGCTTCCAAGAGACCAGAGAGACTCACCAGTTGACGATTGTAACAGTGGAGAGCAAGATACCGGAGACTGTGCATTGCAGAGTGGCCACTGATCAGCGTATCTTTCATGAGGAACTTAGGCGGACTAGGCCTGCTCGTGCGAGAGGGCACTTGCCCAAGCTTTCAATACTACCTCAGCCTTGTGACTCGTAGTGCTTCACATATTAGAGCAGTGTACTGTCTACGGATCTAACCCAGAGACCTAACATCTGAAAGTCACGCTAGCCAAGTTGACCCATTCCGATTTGAGGATCGGTCCACAAGCACCTGTATTGATCATACCGCTTTAACTGAGCCTAAATACCTTTGGATTACAAACAAGTTAATGTGCACCAACAAATTTACAATAGACTTCACCACTGTGGAACATTCTGGAGTTATCCAAGCCAGGCCTAGTCAATATTACTAGCGATTGCACTTAAAGGTATTGCCCACTAGGGGAAGCTCGCGAGCAAAGACTATTTATAGCCACTTGCAGACTTTATAACGTTAACATTTTTAGTTTGCTCTTATTGACTCTTGCAAAGGGCCCTTGCAGAGTCAGCTATATATACATTTATATAGTTAATCAGTTTTTTGATCTTTTATCTTTCTTATTACATACCAAGTAAAGTTACCCTTGGTTTACTATATTGATTGTGTGGGGTGTGTTTGCTCCTGAGGACTGCATTCAGAAGAAGGTAACGACATTATTGCATGTCATTGTATATTTCACATGTGTTATTGGGGTGTTAGCCAAGCAGGGGACTCGCAATACATTTGCATTTGTCTGGTGTGCCAAGGGAGGGTTCGAGCCTATTAGAGGGGTGGATAGGTCAGAGAGTAGACCAAAAACTAATCAGCAGCTCCTTCGGGGGTACCGCTACAGATATATCAATTCAGAGATAAGAAGTGGCTAGGGCAAATCTTCAACAACAACAACACAGAAATAAACAATGCTTTTTTAAAGAGGAGGTCCAGCCTGGGTGAAGAAAATTAAGTCAACAGCTCCAAATACTGCATCTGCTGACATTTAATATTAGGGCACCTGTCCAGGGAGCCTGCGATGTCGGCAACCCATCCGATCCTTGGGTTGACTCCCGGGTGCTGCTGCCGCCATCCCTGGTAAGGAAACCCGTCAGTGATGGCTTTTGGCTTCACAGCTGGTTCCCTATTGCACATGCGTGAAGTGTGCTGCGCTTTCTTATTGGCCCTGCGGCGGGGGAAGGAGGAGAAACTTCATGGAGATCGGGCCGTGGCCCCGTCTTCAGGAGTGGGGAAGGAGACCTGTCAAAAACAAGTCCCCCCCTCCGGCTGCCAAATGCGCCACCGGAGGGGGGGAGGAAGCATATAAGCAGAAGTTCCACTTTTGGGTTGAACCCCGCTTTAAGTAGAGAAGTATAACCACTGTCAGATTTCTATTTCTTTGTAACTACTGCAAATATTCCCCACTTCCTCTCTGTCAAAACCATTGTCACCATCACGGTAAATAGGAGAAAGGCCACATGCACACTGGGCACCAAAAGCGCCACTTTTAACATTGTTTGACTTTTTTTCTGCCTCTAAATGCCCCTCAATGTTGTCCTTGCACACATAGGCAGTTACAGGTGTTTAGAGGAAGGAGCTTTTAGAGGCAGAAAAAAAAACATCACTTGTGCGTTCGGCTTTAGACACATTTTTAATTATGCTTTTCTCCTGCCAGGAGGAAAGGCGTTCCGAAAAGCTGGGCAAACAACCACTGTGCAAGAGGCCAAAATAGTTGTTTAGGTCCTGAAATTAAAAAGTTTTGGTAAATGTAAAGGATATTGTACAAAGACTGCACAGTCAAATTGATATTGTACAAAGACTGCACAGTCAGATCGTATTTTGTGGTGAAATTAAAACTGGCCATGCACTTTACAGTCATGTAACACAGTTTCCTTTAGAGCTACCAACAACTCTGTAGTACAGAAACCTCCCTGATTTTTTACAAATTGAATGGATGGCTAGGTAGGCCATTCACATTTCATAGTTTTTGTAAATTTAAATGAAATTGTACATTTTCAATTTTAACAAACATGGCCAGCAAACAGAGGTCCATATAGCAGTAAAACCCAAAAAGGATTCCAATCCTTTTCTACATTATATAGACAAAAAAATTCACTGGGCATAACTCTAAGCAAGGGTTGTGGCCATTAAAAAGGGAATTTATGGTGTGTTTCATTTATTTTGTAATAATGTAAAAATGTTCTGATTTGTGAAGGAAGTTGGCATGTGCAGACCCATTAATAGAGAAACCAAATTAAGTGACTATGTGATTACTGACATAAAAAATGAAAATAAGATCTATTTATTTAATATTCCCTTACCTAGCACTCTTTAACACAGCAAGTAAAGACCGGTGAGAAAGGTATTTATACACCTAGTTGCTAGGAAGAGCCACTCGCAGCTTATTACTGAAGTTGTGTCATCGGATTAACATCTGTTCGAACGACACTTCTAAAATGGTCATGAAATAACTTGCTTTTGGAAATAAAGGAACCAGGCTGTTTATAATTATCCTGATCATCTGTTACAGAACGTGTCCGCTCAGGACTTGTCCTTCTAATTAAAGAACAGGAGTTATTCATCTAAAGGCATCGTGGACGCTTCCTAAATCAAAGCGGACTGACCACATCTGACAACGTAATCCAAATGACTTCCAATTCTAGGAGAGAAGTTATATTGTTTGGAGGAATTGGCTTGGGGTATAAGGTATTATTTATGTGCAGCGATTAATCTAGTGTTACTTTGGTCTTGAAACATAAGTGATATTTAACTTAAAAAAAAAACAAGATTCCTCAACCCCCGATTCTTGCCAACACAAATCTTTGCCTTTTACAAAAAATGCTTTGGGTTTAATATTAATCAAAAAATAACACACTTACAGTATTTAAAGCTGAACTCTGGGACAAAAAAATATTGTCAATGTACAAGAGTCAGGAATATTGTTACTTGAATTTTGGTGCGCTTTGTATACAGATCTGTGCTGTAATCTTGTGTGAAACTTTTCCTCTGTGCAGGAGCTTCCTGTACTAAAGACGGGTTACTTCTGCTTTTTCTTCTTGTGCAGGGTGACTGATCTTGTCGCCTTCTCTTCTTTAGGATCATGGTAAAGCAGGTGTAAACTCTGTCACATGGTGTAACAAAGGACAAAAACACAGGCAATTCCTTTTCCAAACATTTTTTTAATCCAGAAGGCCAAGAAATACAACACATCAAGTACAGACGCTTTCCAGTTTAACTTTCCAAGAAGTAACTTACAAGTACTAGTTTAACAGGTTCCATACACAAATCTTTTGTTCTTAAAGAGCCGTGGGAATTACCACAGGTTGCCTACCTTAACTCCCAATTGGTTCAGGCACTGTGCTCCACTATGTACCACTCACAGGTCCTAGTATGGTATTTCAGGGTCCCATCTTTCAGTCATCTTGGTCCCTGTCAGCAAGATATGATGATACCGAGGATTCAATGGTATCCTTTTAGCGACAGAACGGCTAACGTTTCTGGGGCGCACCCCTTTCCTCAGAGCCTAAGAGGTCTGTTGTCAATAGACCTCTTAGGCTCTGAGGAAAGGGGTGCGCCCCAGAAATGTTAGCCCTTCTGTCGCTAAAAGGATACCATTGAATCCTCGGTATCATCATATCTTGCTGACAGGGACCAAGATGACTGGTCTGACCAATTGATTAAGCTGTATCTAAACTCTCGTTTGTGAGTATAATTTACTTGTTTTTATTAAAATAAAAATCTCTTATGATAAATGCACTAGGTCGGTGCGCCCTCCCTCTTTTGTTTTTTGCCCAAAAAAAATTGACACAGGCTCCCCCAAGATGATGCCCAGTGCCTATGGCAGAGGACATATTATTCCTATGTTGGACCACCTCTAGTGCCAGTAGTTAACAATGGTCACAAGACTGCTCTGTTTACACTGAAAGAAATAGGGAAAGTAAATCAGCAATGATAGGACTGCCATATCATTTTCCAATACCACTTTCTGAAAGAATTTAAACATTTTAACCATGGGGTAATTATCCAAATATTGATTAGGCAGACAAAACTGCTTATTCATCTAAGGCTCGTAATTTCTACGTTTTCTTGAAGTACAATTGTATGTATCAAATGGTGAAGATCCTAACTAGATATAATGCACTACTGGGCCTACTAATTACACACAACACAGATCTGATTACAGATGTGGAAGTAGGGGATAACTTAAAAAACACAGAACAATTATGTTCAGTTGAATCATAAGAATAGGAGAGATGAGCGTAGGACAAGCACATGCAATTTCAAGAGAGCCAACTTTATTAAGCTGCGTTCCTTACTACAGAATACTAAATAGGATCATATTCTAGAAACAAAGAACACTGAGGAGGAACTGGAATGCTTTAAGGACATATCAAATAATGGCATTATCCAGTGCATTCCAATGGCTAACAAATATAAAAGAACTAAACTTAAACCTGAGTGGTATAAACATCTTTCTTACACAGGTTCACCAAAGCATTTTACAAAGCAGCCAATAAATGCTTAAATTACAAATTTAGGTCAGTTGGCATTAATAGTGTATGTACCTGGATAGAAAACTAGTTAAAAGAGGGCACCCAGAGGATGGTGAAAAATTGTGTTCCTTCTGAATGGTCTGGAGTTGTAAATGGGGTACCCCAAGACTATAACCAATTCCGTTTAATTTGGTTGTAAATTATATAGAGGTTGGTATAAATAGTTCAATCTCGTGTTTGCTGACGATACAAAGCTGGGTACTAACTTCACAAGAGGTTATCGCAACTTTACAAGAAGACCTTGATAAAATATAGAGGTGGGCAATTAGATGGCAAATGGGGTTCAATATTGAAAAATTTAAAGTAATGCATTTGGGAGCTAAAAATATGAATGCGAGCTAATCACTAGGGGGAGAACCTCTGGGGGAATCGGACATTTAAAAGGATCTGGGGTCCTAGTAGTAATTACAGGCTCACAAATATTATGCAATGCCAAGTAACGCAGACATAAAAAGGGTATTTACATGGCAGGTATAATTGTTGAGGATCAATTGATTTCACTCTGAGTCTGTAATTGCTGCACTTCTCTCTTTTGCCCCTAGGTGGCCAGGTTCCTGGTGGCATTAGATATGAGGAGGGCAATGCAAGGTCAGATTATGGGTATATAGGGTATCCCAGCCAATTGGGTGGAGTCAGGTGATCGGTGTTCTGTGCCACCTGGACGGTTGTCTGGGTGGATGTGTGTTGCATTGCCCCGGCTACTAGGCTGGAGTTTGGGCCTATCCGGGGACACATCTGGCTGCTAGGCTGTCTGAGGGCCTATCCAGAAGCAAGAGAATGCAGCGCAGGGTTGGGATTGCGACTTACAGTCCAACCAGAAGTGACGGTTCTGTTGGCTGGAGAACCTGTCAGAGGTAGAGCGGAAGCTGTCGCCACTAAGGGACAAATCACCTTATTACCAGGGATCATAGTGAGTAGCTAAAGTACTGGAGCAGTATTCTCGCCAACTTGGGACGTTGAAGAATCGGAAAAACATCAGTGGGTATCAAGCCAAGGACCCAGCCAGCGGAGGTGATGCTTGCAGAGCAGCCTTGTGTGTCAAGCCAGGGACAAAACAGGCCAGTGGGGTGAAGCTTGAGAAGCATCTTGAGTGCAAAGCTAGGGTCACAGCAGAGAGGCGGGGGTAACACTTGAGGAAGATACTACAGTGAAGATTGGAGGAGCTCAAGGGATTCAGTGGCAGTGAAACAAATAGTCTAGTGAGAGACTATGAGTGGGCTGAAGAACTACAATAAGTTCAATACAGGAATTAATGGTCCTTAACCACTTAAGGACCAAGCCTGGGTATGGGGGGGGGGGTGTGGCCGGATGCAGGAGGGAGTGAGAGCGCTGGTGTGAAGGTGTGAGAGCCTCCACCTTTCCCCCCCTATCTGGCTAAAAACCATGCCGAGATAAAATATCCAAACCCGGATCTTTACCCCCAGAACTTGCTACTTTAATGCACCATAGGACACCAGTATTTTTCCTGTGATCTGGGCTGTCCGAGTCAAGCGTATGAGCGCGTGAACCCTACATGCAGTCCCTACCTGGTGCAGTCTGTGCTGTTCGGTGCTGCTGCGGACCGTGCTGACCCTCGCTGGCTGGACTGGAGCCCAGAGGCCTGTCTCTTATTCAACATTTGGGCGCTGGCTTGTTTTGCCGGACCAGGCAGTGGAGTGGATCTGAGCCCGGGGACGGACTCCACTAAGCGGCGGATCGAGGGGTGCATAGAGACACCCCAAGTTACGGAGTCGCCCGAGATACCGCGAAATCATGCGAGATCTTGCATACACGCGAGAGAGAGCTCCCTCGATACTGTGTCTCTCTGTGGACCGAGAGCTGGACACTGGGAATGTGCAAAGATCCCTGAAAGGAGAGAGGGGACAGTCGGATCACACCTGAACACTGGATGGAGGTAATACCTATTTCTCCCTATTATCCACACTATTAATATGGATTGAATTTTACTGAAGGAGGAGAAAGGCTGGTAAAACTTACAGGGGACTATGATATGATAAAAAGATAATATCTATCCCTTTAAAAAAAAAAAAAAACTACCCCTGTCCCTACTCTCTAACACCAACTCTCTAACACCAAGGCTGCCGAGGAAGAGAAAGTAATAAAGTAATTAAAAAAGCAACCAGGAATAGTATTGGTATTATACTATGGTGGTGCAACAGGAGTGGACATTACAGGGGCATTAAAGAATAAGGGGGGACACTAATATGTCCAAAAAGCGTGGAGAAAAGGAGCAACCAGTCCAGCATTATCCAGTCCAAGAAGGAACTCAAGGCATCCGCCCTACAAAGACTCAGGCAGTACAACCACCACAGGACAGGATTAAGAACACCTGATCTGCAAAAAGTCAAGCGGCAGCGGCGGCAAAGCTGGAACGCTTCGCCCGAACCACCCTATCACCAACAAAGGGGATTCATCCTCAGCAACTAGCCCAAGCAGGATCGGCAGCGGATTGGAAAAGTCAGGGCAGGGGCCAGGTATCGGCCAGCCCATCCGCTGCTGTGAAGCTCAATACAAAAACTGTGAGTACCAAAGGGGCAGGGGGAGGAAAAATCAATACTGTAACTGCTGTAATTGCTGTATTACCCCCTGCTAAGACAGTTTAGACCAACATGGAGGGAGCACCCACGGGAAGGGAGGAGGAGCCTATGTTGAGGGATTTGTTGCATGCTATTAATGCCTGTAGAGACTCAATAACTGGTCTGGATGCAGAGCTTAAAGGCATCAAGGGCGAGCTCCTCTCAATGGGGGACAGGGTGAGTAAGACGGTGGAATAAATGACTGTGTTGGAGGAGAGACTCAGTACAGTGGAAGATGATCTTTCTCCCCTTAAACAAGTAATTACTGATATGAAGAAACAGATGGATATACACGCTGCAAGAATTGACGATTTAGAAAACAGAAATCGCACAAAAAACGTTAGGATATTAGGTATGCCTGAACAGACTGAGGGAGCTAATGCAATAGCATTATTGGAGGGATAGTATAGGGAGGTCTTCGGGGCCACATCCTTTTCACCATTTTTTGGTTTTGAGCGAGCCCATCAAACCCCCTTTAAGCCTCAACCGGCAAATAAATATCCCAGGCCACTACTGATTAAAATCTTTAACTACATTGATAAAGTGACTTTGCTTCGGAAGGCCAGAGAAAAGGGAGATATTTTTTTTAATGGGACAAGAATTTCATTCTATTAGGATTTCTCCCCAGACCTGCAAAGATGAAGAGGAGAATTTATCCCTGTCAAATTTTTTGATACTCCAAAAAGTGTGGAAAGGTGGCTCGAGGAAAACAAGAAAGACCTTTAAACCTTCTATTTTCTTTGGGACATAAGCCAAGAGTAGAACAGGACTGGCTTTGAGAACCTTTTTTTTAATAATTTTTTTTTTATATAATGCACAAAACGCACAAAATTTGCACAATTTAGGCCTTGTACACACGGTCGTTCCAAACCGATGAGAATGGTCCAACGGACCGTTTTCAACGGTTCACCGCTGAAGTGGCCTGATGGTCTGATATGCGTACACACCATCGTTCCAAAAACCGATCGGGTCAGAACGCGGTGATGTCAAACACACGACGTGCTGAATAAAACGAAGTTCAATGCTTCCAAGCATGCGTCGACTTGATTCTGAGCATGTGCGGGTTTTGAACCAATGCTTTTCTGTACTAACCATCGGTTTGGACCGATCGGGCAGCGGTCCATCGGTTCGGTTTTGAAGCATGTTTTAAAATTTTGGACCGAAGGAAAACAGACCGATGGGCTATACACACGGTCGGTTTGGACCGATGAAACTGAACCTCGGTCCATTCTCATCGGTTTTGTCCGACCGTGTGTACGGGGCCTTAGTAGCAGCATAAGAGTATGGTCTTTTTTTTTCCTTCTTCTTTTGTTGTTGTTTTTGTCTGTCACAATGAACAATGCACAAAATGCATAAATCTGCATAATATAGCAACAGGGTGAGAGTGTGGATGGTTTAAGAGAACCGTCGTTAATATAAAGTGGTGGGGGAGTTTAGGGGAAGAAGGAAATAACTAGAATTAAAATTTAGGTATGCATTTCAAATTAATTGAATAAACACAAAAAGAAGCATGGAAGATGCAATGAAGCACCAAAGTAGGATTGAGAAGCAATTATAAAAGGGGGGGGGGGGGCTGTGGAGGAAAGGTATAAAAGGAGTATAGATGTATGGTAGAAGAAAGGAGCGAATGGGTATGGGCGAGGGTGATATAGGGAGGTACGTGATAGAAGAGTGGAGGAGCATGAGGTGTAGTGAGGCCATAGGTACAACCCCGGGGGTAGGCCTAGATGGGCCAGGGGGGGGCCAGGGGGGGGGTTGGGTTAGGAAGGGGGGGAAAGACAAATCACAATTAAACAGTAATCTACAAACACAATTACAAACAGTAAGGTGGTGATACATGTGTTATGCACGCACTAGACGGTATAGGAGTATTAATAGAGAAACCCATTGAGCTAGATTCAGGTACGATTTACGCTGGCGTATCTATTGATGCGCCGCGTAAGTTAAAAGATGCGCCGTCGTATCTATGCGCGTTATTCAGGGAACTAGATACGCCTGAATTCCTGCTTCATCCGACCGACGTAAGTCTTAGTACGCCGTCGTATCTAGGGTGCATATTTACGCTGGCCGCTAGGGGCGCTCCCGTAGATTTACGCGTAGAATATGTAAATGAGCTAGATACGCCGATTCACAAACGTACTTGCGCCAGCTACACCGTTTACGTAAGGCTTACGTCCGGCGTAACGTTACCACTGCTATATGAGGCGCAGCCACTGTTAATGTATGGTTGTCGGAACAGCCGTCGGGTTTTACGTTGTTTACGTCGTACGTGAATGGGGCTGTGCGCAGGTTACGTTCACGTCAAAAGCATTGAGTCGACGTATCGTAGGGAGTATATGTGACGTGACTCTGAGCATGCGCGCGCATGCGCCGTCTGAACACCCATTCATTTACATGGGGTCATGGCTAATTTAAATGAAGCACGCCCCCTACCTGCCTATTTTTAATTAGGCGGGCTTACGCCGGCCTATTTACACTACGCCGGCACAACGTACGGCGCCAGATCTTTGAGAATACTATTCTGGGCTCCCTATTTTAGGTTGGCGTAGCGCATATGAGATGCACGACGCCGGCCTAAAGATGCGCCGAGCTACCTGAATCTAGCTCATTGTTTTTACATTTTAAGAGCATTTTACTAAACACCATAGCAGAGGGAAATTTTGTAAGCTTTTCTTCCTTTGTTGTTTTAGTAGCTTTAAGCAAAATTTGCTAAGACAAGTCTCAATGAATAAGGTAGCAAAAAAGGGAGTACTACTTATGACATGGAATATCAGGGGTTTAGGGGATAGAGATAAAAGGAATGCAATGTTTAGATACTTTGATAGGCTGCATATGCCTACAGGAAACTCATCTGAGACCTGATTCTATCCACCTGCTGAGCTCACGCAAATATTCGAGGCAGTACCATTCCACATATTCCTCCTATTCTAGGGGGGTTATCGTAATGGTGTCTGCAAATCCCTTGTTCGAATGTATTCAACAACAGGTGGACGAAGAAGGCAGATACATTTTCCTGTTATGCAAACTTAATAAGTTACCGTATTTATCGGCGTATACCGCGCACTATTTTGCCCTGAAAATCAGGGCAAAATCGTGGGTGCGCAGTATACGCCGATACCCGCTTTCCCGCCATGAGTTTGAATACTGCGCCCGCATATAGCGAGCGCAGTACACTCGTGAAAAATTTGGCCAGTCTCGGCGCCTCTCGTACTGACGTCCTGACGTCCTGAGCGTACAGGACGTCAGTGCGAGAGGCGCCCGAGCCTGCCCGAAGATTCACGAGTGTACTGCGCTCGCTATATGCGGGCGCAGTATTCAAAGTCGTGGCGGGAAACGAGCGGGAGGACGCCGCCGAAGGATGCCGGACCCGCCGAAGATGGACACCGGACCCGCCGAAGATGGACACCGGACCCGCCGAAGATGGACACCGGACCCGCCGAAGATGGACGCCCGACCCGCCGAAGATGGACGCCCGACCCGCCGAAGATGGACGCCCGACCCGCCGAAGACGGACGCCGGACCTGCCGAAGAGGACACCCGACAAGGCCGCAGAAGGACGCCGGACCCGACGAGGCCGCAGATGGACGCCGCGCAAGACATCAAAACTGTAAGTACAAAACAACAAAAAATCTTTTTTTCCCACAGGATTGGGGGCTATATGTAATGTGCTGGGATGTGATCTAAGTGCTGGGATGTGATCTATATGTAATGTGCTGGGATGTGATCTAAGTTCTGGGATGTGATCTATATGTAATGTGCTGGGATGTGATCTAAGTGCTGGGATGTGATCTATATGTAATGTGCTGGGATGTGATCTATATGTAATGTGCTGGGATCTGTATGTAATGTGCAGGGGGCTTTGGAATATAAAAGGGGCTGTTGAAAGTTTTTTTCCTAAAACTTCCCTCCTAAAATTAGGGTGCGCGTTATACGCCGGTGCGCGTTATACGCCGATAAATACGGTAATATGTATCATTGCTGCAATCTAAATATCCCCCCCCCCCCGTTTTCTGTGGTACCCCTGAGAAGGCTGGCACAATTCATGGCTTTATACCCAGATACTCATGTGCTAGCATTGGGGGATTTTAACAACATCTTGGATCGGGGATTAGATAGAATGTCTTTGATACCTAAGGCGACAGAACAGATGGTTGGCAAAACTACGTTTGCTTTGTTGCTTTCAGAATTGGGACTCCGTGATGTGTGGAGGGAGAGACATGGTGACGAGAGATGTTACTCGTGTCACTCTGCCTCGAATGGCGGACTCTCTGGGAAACAAAGCACTAATGCAAAGGGTAAGGGACTCGGCCTATGAGCCAAGATTATTGTCGGATCACTCTCCATTTTGGGTTAGACTGGATGCCACGGTTGCATCGGGCCACCCACTTTGGAAAGTGAACCCATTCTGACTGACCTTACTCCCATCTCCAGATGGGACGGTAGGCCTGTTACAGGAGTATTGGCAACTTAATAGGGGTACTGCTAGGGCATTAAGACCCGCTCCAGGGAATGGGAGGATAAAGTACGGGATGAAATGAAAACCAGAGAACAAGCGCTGGTAGCAGACCCCTCTCAGAATAATCATGATTCCTAGGTTGAGGCACAATCTTTATACAATTTGGTACTGTTGACGGCAGCGGAGAAGAGGAGATATTTTCACCAACAGAGCCACTTTGAGGAAGGGGAAAACACGGGACACATCCTAGCACTGGTAGCTAGGGAGCAAAGGGATTCCTCGAATATTTTGTCTATAAGGGTGGTGTCCGGGGCGACGCACACTATTAGCTCTGACATCTTAAATGATTTCTATGAGTTTCATTGGTAGATTCGGAGATGGTCTCGTTTCTCCAAGGTTGTCCCATCCCCCAACTGGCTGAGGAGGATAGGGAGATGTTAAATCTCCCTATCACACTGGCAGAACTGAAGGAAGCTCTGGAAGGGGCCACGCAACACAAATCACCAGGTCCAGATGGACTACCAGTGGAGGTATACTCTCAATATGGAGAGGTTATATTGCAGCCCTTGCTGGAAGCACTATCTGAGGCAGTGGATACGGGAACTCTACCTGATAGTATGCAGGATGCAATAATTATACTACTTCCTAAACCAGGTAAAGATAAGTTGTCTCGAGACTCATACCGTCCAATTTCTTTACTAAATACGGATGTCAAACTTCAAGCAAAAATTCTGGCCAAAAGGTTATCGCAGGTTATAGACAGGCTGGTGCATCGAGACCTAACCGTTCTACGGCCCGATAACATAAGAAGACTATATATGAACTTGCAGGTGCCGGTGGATAATCCAGGGGGTAGGGCTATTCTGTCACTGGATGCCACCAAAGCGTTTGATAGTGTGGAGTGGCCTAACCTCTTGGAAATATTAACTAGGTTTGGATTGGGAAGCAGGTTTATAGCATGGGTAAAGGTGCTTTACTCCAAACCTAGAGCTAGACTCCGAGTCAACAATAACCTCTCCCTCCCATTTGAGCTACATAGGGATGCCCGTTATTCCCACTGCTGTTCGCCTTGGCAGTTGAGCATTTGGCGATGCTGCTTAGAACTACACCGGAGGTGGTCAGGTTTTGCAGGGGCCAGAGGGAAGAAAAAATCTCTCTATATGCAGATGATATACTTATATATTTAAGTGATATGGCAGCATCGCTGCAAACAGCAATGGGGATAATAGGAGAATTTGAAGGCTTCTCAGGGTTTAATATAAATTGGTCCAAATCAATATTAATGCCTATAGATCCGTTGAGGGAACAGTTACCTGTAGGAGTAGAGCAGATTACTATATCAAGTAGTTTTTGCTATCTGGGTGTGGTGGTTTCCCCGGACACGGCTGAATATCTTCAGCTGAAGCTGGGTCCACTACTGGCAAATCAAAGAGAGAAATGTAACAGCTGGTGCAAACTCCCCCTATCGGTGGTAGGTAGGGCCAACCTAATAAAAATGGTATGGGCTCCACAATTCCTATGTATCTTCAATAACTCACCGATATGGATATCGAACAAATGGTTCAAAAGAATTGACACCCAGATGCGGGAGCTGATATGGAAGAAAAAGGTAGCCAGGATTAGTTTAACCACTCTACAATATGGAAAGGATAGGGGGGGACTGGCGGTACCTCATCCCAAAATGTATTTTCTGGCCTCTCAGATACAACAGCTGGCGGGATGGGGATAGGAAGAAAGAGAGGATCCGAATAGAAATTTGGTGATTAGTACTGTTCCCTCATTAAAGGCAGCCTCCCATCTTGAGATGGGTGTGCCCAGTATGCCACATTCAGCACCCACAGGAACCCTCCTCAGAAAGATATGGGGGGAGCTACGGAAGACTTTGGGGACAGAGGGTGTGTAACCATTCACTCCAATATGGAACAATCCTAGATATGCAGAGGCTGAGCTACAGGATCTAGCAGGCTTCACTTCCTGGAAAAAGAGGGGAATTTGGTTCTCTTCGCAGCTGTACGAGGGTGAGGTACTGAAAACCTACGAGCAGCTGTGTAGGGAATACCAATTACCAACCTTCTATCAGTATCTCCAGCTCCGGCATGCTCTACAGAGACAAACAACAAACACGACCGCTGCTGGTAACATCACCGTCACCTTTGATGACGGCGGTTCTGCAAGCAGAGGCTCGGAGAGGACTGATAACAAAAATATATGAGGGACTGCTAATAAGAATTCAGAACCATGCCTCCCTTAGAAGCCTCAGGAAATGGGCGGAAGACATTGGGGAGATAGACGGAGACCAGTGGGAAAGGGCGCTTGAATCTGTCCCGGTGGTGTCCGTCTCTGCGTCTCACAAATTGTCGCAACTCTTTATCCTACACAGGGATTATAGAACAGCGCCACAACTACACAGATGGGGAAGAAGGGATACCCCTATGTTCCCAAAGTGCAAAGTTCAGCAAGGGGACTTCATACATTTAATTTGGAGATGCCCAAAGCTTCACAGGTACTGGGAGGAAGTATCCCAGTGTATTACTAGAGTAGCACAGGTACCAGTTCCATTGGATCCCCAGGTATACTTGCTAGGGGCCATTGACCCTGGAGAGTATACAAAAGGAAAGTATTATATGGTAACAAGATTGCTGTATTTGGCAAGAAAACTCATTGCACGTTATTGGATGGCCTCGGGGGTCCCCACAGGGAAGCAATGGATTGCGTATGTCAACTCCCTGTTGGGTAGAGAACATCTGGCCTACAAACGAAGGAAAGCAGAGGGTCAATTTGAGGAGATTTGGCATTCCTGGTTGAGAGATGCGAGTGTCGCACCACCAAAACTGCAGAGTGCAGAGGACAGGGAGGGGGGGGATGGGGGGAAGGGGTTGGGAAATAAAAATAAAGAGATGTACATTGAAATATTATGTGAATGTAAAAATGTTGTATAATGTATTCTAATTGGATTGCAATGGATGCCGAATAGGCATATATATGTATGAAATAAGAAAAGGAAAAGAAACATAAAGTGGATTAAAAAAAAATAACTACAATAAGTGATTGCAGTGGAAGTGAAGGAATGGTTACATTTTGCCTATTTTTCAGGCCACGTTGGTCCAGTTAAGTGATCTCCTTTGTATCAGTTAACCAGTCCCGGGTGCAGAGGAGAGGAGAGTCCACCCAGCAACGGCTGGCAATGCATGGGAACAGTGACGTTACCCATAGGCTTCCTATGATCCATCTGTTGTCAGTGCTGCCTGCTCTACCCTGCAGCTGCCGCTGGCTGCCACAGGGGAGCCGGATCACGTGACCAGAGTGGAGGGGGCCTGAAAATAGGCAAGTATAAACATCTTTCTTACACAGGTTAGTCAGCATAGGTTTTATAGGAGTTTTAAGCTTAGATAGTGTTTGCCTGGAATTCCACTCTAAGAATTAAATTACATTTATTTAATTGTAAAAATAAAAAGGTTAGACATTTCTTCCACTTTAAACACCTGACAGGCAGTGTTGCCAATCTACCAGATTGAAATTTACTGGCACGACACCCGAAATTTACTGGCGCAGCCACATTTTTACTGGCATTTCACAAAAGTTACTAAATTACACTTTTAGGTGCAAATTTCAGTATTTAGGCTACAAACAAGTACGCTAGGCAAATTGCAATGTGATTTAAGGTAGATATTATTTTCGATTATAATAAGGGAAAATTATTTAGTCAGTCTAGGCATATGCAAAAGGGAAAATTTCATTTCGTTTCGTTTTAATTCGTTATTTAATTAATTTCGTTAAGTTAGGTTCGTTACATGTGTTAAATTCGTTTTCGGAACTCGTTCGTTTTCGAAAAATCCGGTCGAATTCGAAAAATTCTCTCTTCGAATATAATTTCGAAATTCGATCGGAATTCGAAAAAAAAAAAAAAATCGAATTCCAAATCGAAAACCCGCGGACGAAATTCGATCGGAATTCCAAAAAAAAAAAAAAAAAAAAAAATGTTTTTTCGAATTCCAAATCGAAAACCCGCGGACGAAATTCGATTGGAATTCCAAAAAAAAAAATTTCGAATTCCGATCGAATTTCGTCCGCGGGTTTTCGATTCGGAATCGAAAACGTTCGTTCGGATTCGGTAAATTCATTAATATTGCAATTCGGGAAATCGTATGCATCCGAATTTCGATTCGGAACGAAACGAAATGCACATGCCTATTAGTCACATCACCCCCTGCCTCCATCCCCCTCTGCCACCAACACCCCCTGCCTTCACCCCCCTCTGCGGTACCACAATCTCACCCTGCCTCGAATCTCCCCCTGCCTCGAATCTCCCCAGGCCCCCTAGCTGCCTCCAATCACCCCCTGCCTCCATCCTCCTCTGCGGTGCCACCAACAACCCCTGTCTCCATCCCCCACCCTCTGCGGTGCCACTATCCCCCTCTGCGGTGCCACCAACACCCCCTGCCTCCAATTACCCCCTGTCACTAACAACCCTTGCCTCCAATCTCCCCCTGCCTCCATTGCCCCCTGCCTCCATCCCCCTCTGCGGTGCCACCGCAGCCACTATCACCCCTGCCTCCAATCTCCATGCGTAGTTCCAAGCCAAAACAATCTCTGCTATTTTTACTGGCACATACCTGCAAACACGGACATTTATGAACGGGGGAAAAAGTGTCAGTTTTTACAAACTGTCTGTAAAAATATGGACGGTTGGCAACACTGCTGACAGGTACAGTAGGTGTTTGTGATATTGTGTTTTTAGCACGACAGCATCGCGCTGATTCTCGGCGACATGGTGCCGAGATCTCGCACTCACTGGAATAGTGACAGCACATCCCAGCAAGCGCGTCATAGAAGCGACGGGAGATCCGACTTGGATTCCCGCCAATTCTACACGTGTGCGGCGTTTGTTATGAATCCTGAGGGGGAAGTCCCCGCCGGATTTTAAATAAAAATCCGGCATGGGTTCCCCCCTCAGGAGCATACCGGGCCCTTAGGTCTATTATGGGTTGTAAGGAGAGCCCCCCTACGCCGAAAAAAAACGGCGTAGGGGGTCCCCCTACAATCCATACCAGACCCGTATCCAAAGCACGCTACCCGGCCAGCCAGGAAGGGAGTGGGGATGAGCGAGCGCCCCCCCCCCTCCTGAGCCGTACCAGGCTGCATGCCCTCAACATGGGGGGGTTGGGTGCTCTGGGGCAGGGGGGCGCACTGCGGCCCCCCCACCTCAGAGCACCCTGTCCCCATGTTGATGAGGACAGGGCCCCTTCCCGACAACCCTGGCCGTTGGTTGTCGGGGTATGCGGGCGGGAGGCTTATCGGAATCTGGGAGCCCCCTTTAATAAGGGGGCCCCCAGATACCGGCCCCCCACCCTAAGTGAATGAGTATGGGGTACATCGTACCCCTACCCATTCAACTGCAAGAAAAGTGGTAAAAACACAAATAAACCACACAGGGTATTAAAATATTTTATTAGTCTGCTCCGGAGGCCCCCCTGTCTTCTTTATTAGCTCTTTTACCAGGGGGAGCTTCTTCTTTGACGTCTTCGGGTGGGTGGGGGCCGCCGTCTGGTTCTCTTCCACCGCCGGGGGGGGTCGCTTTTAAAAAAGCCCCCACCCCCCGGCGGGTTTCCTCCGGCGTCTTCTCCCGATGTTGACCCGCCGGCTCTTCTCGCTGAAATGACGGATGCGCGCCTTGCATCGGACCTATATAGGCCTCACAGTCCCATCATGCTCTGTACCTACCCATGTGATACCTACCACGTGGGTAGGTATCACATGGGTAGGTACAGAGCATGATGGGACTGTGAGGCCTATATAGGTCCGATGCAAGGCGCGCATCCGTCATTTCAGCGAGAAGAACCGGCGTGTCAACATCGGGAGAAGAAGAGAAGTGAAGAACATGACGTCACAGCACGGAAGAAGAACTCACAGCACGGAAGGAGAAGACGTACAGCACGGAAGAAGGCACCGGACAGCGAGACGAAGAACCGGGGTGCGCCGAGTCAACAGCGGAGAGCGGCGAACATAGAAGGAGACCCCCCGGATAGCGGAGAAGACCCGTCGGGATAGCGGAAGAAGAAGCCCCCCCGCCGAAGACGCCGGAGGAAACCCGCCGGGGGGTGGGGGCTTTTTTAAAAGCGACCCCCCCCGGCGGTGGAAGAGAACCAGACGGCGGCCCCCACCCACCCAAAGACGTCAAAGAAGAAGCTCCCCCTGGTAAAAGAGCTAATAAAGAAGACAGGGGGGGCCTCCGGAGCAGACTAATAAAATATTTTAATACCCTGTGTGGTTTATTTGTGTTTTTACCACTTTTCTTGCAGGTGAATGGGTAGGGGTACGATGTACCCCATACTCATTCACTTAGGGTGGGGGGCCGGTATCTGGGGGCCCCCTTATTAAAGGGGGCTCCCAGATTCCGATAAGCCTCCCGCCCGCATACCCCGAAAACCAACGGCCAGGGTTGTCGGGAAGGGGCCCTGTCCTCATCAACATGGGGACAGGGTGCTCTGAGGTGGGGGGGCCGCAGTGCGCCCCCCTGCCCCAGAGCACCCAACCCCCCCATGTTGAGGGCATGCAGCCTGGTACGGCTCAGGAGGGGGGGGGCACTCGCTCATCCCCACTCCCTTCCTGGCTGGCCGGGTAGCGTGCTTTGGATACGGGTCTGGTATGGATTGTAGGGGGACCCCCTACGCCGTTTTTTTTCGGCGTAGGGGGGCTCTCCTTACAACCCATAACAGACCTAAGGGCCCGGTATGCTCCTGAGGGGGGAACCCATGCCGGATTTTTATTTAAAATCCGGCGGGGACTTCCCCCTCAGGATTCATAACAAACGCCACACACGTGTAGAATTGGCGGGAATCCAAGTCGGATCTCCCGTCGCTTCTATGACGGCTCTGTCTCCATCGCGGCAAGCCAGCTCGGCGCTGGCTCCCGCGATGGGGCTCGTAGGTGCTCAATCTCGCCGAGAAAGAGAGCGAGATTGACACAATATCGGGTTCACCTACTGTATTCCCTTTTACTGATAAATATTCAGAAGAAGAGTGCTTTGTCCCTTATGGAGTTTGTCATGTTGGCAAATTTTGTTTTGTCCTGACAATTTTCTAGTGCATCCCAGAGCCCTGAACACTGGTACACTCTGAAGTGCAACCAGCTGCTGTAATCACCAGCCTTTCACACCCCTCTTGCTATCACTGTGATGGGAAGATGGGGAGGAGCATGAAATGGGAATGGGCAGGTAAAAACATTGGCCACAGAAGCTGATTGCAAAATATACATTAAAGCGGATGTGCCATGGGGAAAAAATATTAAAAGCCAGCAGCTACAAATACTGCAGCTGCTGACTTTTAATATTAGGACACTTACCTGTCCTGGAGTCCAGCGCTGATCGCAGCAGAGCATGAGCGATCGCTCGTCTCTCTGCTGCTCCCCCCGCCATCCACGCTGAGGGAACCAGGAAGTGAAGCGCTGCGGCTTCACTGCCCGGTTCCCTACGGCGCATGCGCGAGTCGCGCTGCGCCCGCCGATTGGCTCACACGCTGTGTGCTGGGAGCCGAGTGTTCCCAGCACACAACGGGCGACAGACGGGAAGTCAGAAAAACCCGTCTTTTGCCCGTAGCGTGTGGCCGGAAGTGGGTGCAAATACCTGTCTTTAGACAGGTATCTGCACCCCCCTCCCCCCTGAAAGGTGTCAAATGTGACACCGGAGGGGGGAGGGTTCCGATCAGCGGGACTCCACTTTAGGGTGGAGAACCGCTTTAAGTGCCAGATTAGAGGTTTATAATAAAGCGTCTGAGAAAACTAAAACCAATAACAGTCTCTCTCTCTATATATATATATATATATATATAAATATATATATATTGTGATGGTTTGGGTCTGTCTTGCCTGAAGGATGGCTGGTTTTCACCATATTTTGGAGAGACAGACGCCTTAATTACACAGCTGTGTGGTCAGCTATTTAGTGCTGGCCTGGCTGTGGCTCAGAGTCCCACCCACAGACAGGAAGTCTGGTCCCTGGGAGCCAGGTGAGCTCTCAACTCTCTGAAAGGAGTCAGAGAGAGGCTGCATGGATTGCAGGTAGTGTGTGCAGATCTGCAGGTTGCAGATGCCGCTTTATGTTTGAGCAGCAAGTCGCTGACTAGGAGAAAAGCAAGGGTTGAGCTTATCTCTGAGAAACAATGTGTGTTCTGAGGAACAGAACTTAGGCTTAGGCTAGAGGCCTGAAGCCGTCGGATGCCAAGATTGAAAGCTAGGAGGCTAAGCTCTTGAGTTTGTACAATGCAGTAGTGATGGAACCCCTGCGAGGGCTGCAAATGTATATGTGAACTTTTGATGTTTTTAAATAAAAGTGGGCCACCAAGCCCTTAAAAACGCACCTACCGTTGGAGTCTGTTCCCGCAAGGTTACAATATGGTGTCAGAAGTGGGATGGATGCTCCGGGCAGTTTGAAAGAGTTCCAGACTCATGCATTCCAAAAACAGTGAGTAAAAAGAAACTGTGCGTTTTTGCAGCAATGCTGTGTCGCAGCCAAGCAAGAGTTGCCCAAGAGTTCAATTGATGAACTGTGTTGCCTACAGGTGGTGTACCTGTGGAAGGGAGCTCAGCGTGGCCTGAGAAGAAGTATCCACTTGGGAAATCGCTGATTCAAGTGGAATCGCAAAGGCGTGAAGCCTGCATGTGAAAGTGTGTTGTTTGCAAGTCCTGGAGACAGTACGCCAAAGTTTTCCTGTGTTAAGAAGGAACTGTGTTAAAAAACGTTGTTGCCCTGTTGCAGCAATGGGGAGGTCAAGACGCAAAAAGGAAGCAATGTTTGCTGACATGAGAGTTGGTGTTGTTCCCAGCAACACAGCTGAAAAGAGTGCACAGGTGATTGCGAGTATGGAGAAGACACCAGAGTATAAGGCTGCAGTGGATTGGTGCAAGCGACACTGGGCCGCACTGAACCAAGTTAAAGGGGAAGTTCATGCTGTTGCCCTGGCAACACTGGTGTAGGCCGACCAGCTATCAAGGTGCAAAGTGTTAAGAAACAAGTGTGCTGTTTGCGGTGCAGTGAGTGGGGGCATGAAGTTTCCAAATGCCCTTTGTCGCAAGCTTCAGAAAAGCAGCTGGGTGCAGTTGTCCATAGCAACGTTTATGATGTCAGGTCAGTGGACCACAAGACAAGAGTATTACTGACAGAGGATCGTCGCAAGTTGAAAGCAACACGGCTTCAAGGATCGCAAAGTCCCTGAGTTTGGGAGAGTCGCCAGGCACCGTGCCTGGAATGTGGTCAGCTGGGGCACGGCATATTTTCTTGCCCTAGATTTTGGGGTACAGCTGGAGGGGGTGCTAAACAGTGGGAAATGCCTGCTGTAATTTCATCCTGTGGCCACCAGGAGGAGTTCACCAGTGAATATGCAACTGAGAGACAATGCACTCAAGTGAAGATCGATTTACCGACTTCAGAATATGGTAAGACTGTTGCAGTTCGTGATCTAAGTGAAATAGTAGTGTGTCCGGTGAGGAGATCTTCAGAAGTTGTAAAGATGGACTTGCTGCAGTGTTCTACCCAGATCAGTGGGGAGACACAGGGTAAAGCCCTGCTTGCAGCAAGGTCAAGGTCTGAAATGGACTATGGGTGCACCTAAGGTAGTCCAGCAGAATGTTGAGAGAGATGTGTTAGGGGTGACCAAAACAGTTGGTGTGTCATGTTCCCTAGCGATAGAGATAGCTGCTGCGGAGTTGCCAAGGGAAACCGCCAAGGAGCCTGTATTGGTAAGGCAAGGGGTTTCCCAGGACAACTGTGAAGCCGCCCTAGTGGGCAAAATATTTCCTTTGGAGAGGAAGGGTGATGTGCTGAGTCGCATGCAGGTTGCCATGCATTCTGACAAAAGTCAATCTGATAGATTATAAAACTGCTATGTTTATGAATGCTGATGTTGGGGATGTCGCTAAGCAGGATATGCGATTCGCCTTAGCAACGGTAGATAAGGCTGCAGAGGTGTCCTTGGAAACCTCCAGGAAGTTCTGTGTGTTGGAGCCAGAGGTTGCCGGGGACAACTGTGGTGCCGCACTGATGGATAAGAGGGTACTTGACCCTGGTGATGAGGAAAATGGTAAAACTCAAATGTTCAAAATGACTTGTAGTGATAATGGGTTACTACGGTCTGTCACTGCTGGCAGAAAAAGTTCTCATGAGTTTAATGAAGCGCCAGCTGAGCAATGTGGTGAAGTTATGTTATTGCAGCCTGCTGTGTTTAAAAATGTGTTTGCAGTGGATAACAGTAAAGTGGACACAATTTCTGCTGTGCTAAAGGGAGAGACTGCAGGGCCGGTAGACACAGGTGCGTTGGCTTTTGCAGAAGTTAAGCCTCTCCCATTGGAAGGATCTGAAAAGGGCGCGTGCATAGCAGAGGTTTTGTCCACAGCCAAAGAGATTAGGAATGTTGAGCTTCAGGATGATGGGGTAATGGATAGCGATTTAGAATCGCTCATTGTTGCTGAATGTGAGAGGATGAGGGTGACACATGCGATTTGCAGTGCTCAGGGGAAGCCGCAAGTTTTGTCAGTTGCCTCTGAGATAGAGGTCTCTTTAAATGACTCAGCCTCTCACGCTTTAGCAAATGAGCCCCTCCACATCGTTAGTAAAGGAAAAGTTCCTAGAGTTGTGTGTTTAAATGTGGCATGCCTAGAAATAACTAGGCAATGCTGTTGCAATTGGTGAAAACCTTTCCAATGTACACCTGCATGTATCCACAGCAGAGGAATGATGTGGTACTGCGTAGTACCAATCGGTGGACACAGGGGGTACAAGCGTTGTTAGGCAGTGTTGATGAAAATTGGTTGCTGTACTGTTGGTTAATTTTGTGTAAAATTGTCTCACAGTTCTCTTCGAGAGTGCTTCCAGCGGCGGTTGTGTGCGGAAGGCGCTCAGGAGAATTGTTAGAGAAATCAGAAATAATAGACATAGTGGAAGTCTCTCCGTCCGCTGATGTGATGGGGTGCATTTCTACTGCTACTGGTGCGGTCCGAGGTACGGCTGAGCAGTGGTTGGTACGTGGCGCGCATACTGTCACCTTCTAGACCTCATGTAAAGGAAGGGCTCGGAATGGACGTGACAGTAGTGGGAATTCAGCCCATTTCTCGCAAAGAGGTGCAGTTTGAGGTACCCAGAGACACATTGACAGGAAATAACAGTAGTGGTAACTGTAACGAAAACGTGTGTGAGAAGCACTGTAGAGCACTGTCAGACAATTCTGAGCTATTGGTTGAGGTACCAATGGACACAGAAGTGGTTAAAGAGAGTGGTATGAAAAAATGTGCGTTGGTAAGACAATTGCTATCGGAGTGTTGGACAACAGGGGGCGATGTGAAACTGCGGGACTGTCCCATAGGGATTAACTGCTTGCCTGTAGGTGGTCCCTCCATAGACACTTTCCTAGCAAACAAGGGGACAAGAGATCCCAATGATAATTTTGAGTTGAGTAACCCTTTGTGGAACAGTGCCAGTGAGGTTACACAGAAGGGTGTGGTGTTGATCTCAGATGGTTTGGTTGCCAAAGGTAACCACGTAGGGGTTAGTGAACCTGAGAAACAAATGTTGTTGGTTAATGTTGAATCAGGTAGTGAGAGCGGTCAGTCCCTGACAGACCCCGTGGAAGTAGGTCCCCAACAGTCACAGGAGAGTGGGTCCGTGGGAGGAAAAAGAAGGATCTTGAGGCCAGCAGATAGAAGGGGTAGAGACATTGGTGGGAGTGCCCCTTTAGAGAAAAGGTTGGGCAGATTAGGACTCCTGCTGCTGATAGTAGCAATAGGAGGAAGGAGATGGACAGCCGCACTCCGAAATAACTTTTCAAAAAAGTTGTCTTTTATTTTCAAGCAGGAACATGCATAATCACCACAACCATAAACCAGGACAGCCGACTAGTTTCGCACTCTTGCTAGTGCTTAATCATGGCTTGATTAAGCACTAGCAAGAGTGCGAAACTAGTCCATCTCCTTCCTCCTATTGCTACTGCTACGTGCATTGCCAGCACCTTGGTAATCCGACCGTCCCTGATTGTCTATAGGGCTCACCTGGAGCCGTGAAAATCTTCTTCTGTCTATTTGGATTTTGCATCCTGCTGCTGATAGCTGACACAGAGGCGCCACGGTGAAGTGTTGGTGGAAACATACCCGGAAAAAATGGGCCTGTGCAGCCAATGGTTGGCACAGAGCTGACCCATTTGTGATGATGGGTCTATGTGTTCCTCCCTCCGGTTCGAAACAAAGGGGGAGGGTATGTGATGGTTTGGGTCTGTCTTGTCTGAAGGATGGCTGGTTTTCGCCATATTTTGGAGAGACAGACTCCTTAATTACACAGCTGTGTGGTCAGCTATTTAGTGCTGGCCTGGCTGTGGCTCAGAGTCCCACCCACAGACAGGAAGTCTGGTCCCTAGTAGCCAGGTGAGCTCTCAACTCTCTGAAAGGAGTCAGAGAGAGGCTGCATGGATTGCAGGTAGTGTGTGCAGATCTGCAGGTTGCAGATGCCGCTTTATGTTTGAGCAGCAAGTCGCTGACTAGGAGAAAAGCAAGGGTTAAGCTTATCTCTGGGAAACGCTGTGTGTTCTGAGGAACAGAACTTAGGCTTAGGCTAGAGGCCTGAAGCCGTTGGATGCCAAGATTGAAAGCTAGGAGGCTAAGCTCTTGAGTTTGTACAATCTAGTAGTGATGGAACCCCTGCAAGGGCTGCAAATGTATATGTGAACTTTTGATGTTTTTAAATAAAAGTGGGCCACCAAGCCCTTAAAAACGCACCTACCGTTGGAGTCTGTTCCCGCAAGGTTACAATATATAGTATCTCACAAAAGTGAGTACATCCCTCACACTTTTGTAAATATTTTATTCTATCTTATCATGTGACAACACTGAAGAAATTACACTTTTCTACAATGTAAAGTAGTGAGTGTACAGCTTGTATAACCATGTCAATTTGCTGTCCCCTCAAAATAATGCAACACACAGCCATTAATGTCTAAACGCGAGTACACCCCTAAGTAAAATTGTCCAAATTGGGCCCAATTAGCCATTTTCCCTCCCCGAGGGGTTATGTGACTCGTTAGTGTTACAAGGTCTCGCTCTCACTCTCTCATACTGGTCACTAGAAGTTCAACATGACACCTCATGGCAAAGAACTCTCTGAGGATCTTAAAAAAAAGGAATTGTTGCTCTACATAAAGATGGTCTAGGCTATAATAAGCTTGCCAAGAACCTGAAACTAAGTTTCAGCATGGTGGCCAAGGCCATACAGCAGTTTAACAGGACAGGTTGCACTCAGAACAGGCCTGGCAATGGTCTACCAAAGAATTTGAGTGCACATACTCAGCGTCATATTCAGAGGTTATTTTTGGGAACAAGATGTATGAGTGCTGCCAGCATTGCTGCAGAGGTTAAAGAGGTGGGGGGTCAGCCTGTCTGTGCTCAGACCATACGCCGCACACTGCATCAAATTGTTCTGCATGGCTGTCATCCCAGAAGGAAGCCTCTTCTAAAAATGATGCACAAGAAAGCCCACAAACAGTTTGCTGAAGACAAGCAGACTAAGGACAGGAATTACTGGAACCATGTTCTGTGGTCTGATAAACTTATTTGGTTCAGATGGTTTCAAGCGTGTGTGGTGGCAACCTGGTGAGGAGTACAAAGACAAGTGTGTCTTGCCTACAGTCAAGCATAGTGGTGGGAGTGTCATGGTCTGGGGCTGCATGAGTGCTGCCGGCACTGGGGAGCTACAGTTCTTGAGGGAACCATGAATGCCAACATGTACTGTGACATACTGAAGCAGAGCATGTTCCTCTCCCTTCAGAGACTGGGCCGCAGGGCAGTATTCCAACATGATAACGACCCCAAACACACCTCCAAGATGACCACTGTCTTGCTAAAGAGGATAAAGGTGATGGACTGGCCAAGCATGTCTCCAGACCCTATTGAGCATCTGTGGGGCATCAGCAGGTGGAGGAGCGCAAGGTCTCTAACATCTACCAGCTCAGTAAAGTGGTCATGGAGAAGTGGAAGAGGACTCCAGTGGCAACGTGTGAAGCTCTGGTGAACTCCATGCCCAAGAGGGTTAAGGCAGTGCTGGAAAATACACACTGGAAACGCACACAAAATATTGACACTTTGGGCAAAATTTGGAAATTTTCACTTAGGGGTGTACTCACTTTTGTTGCCAGCAGTTTAGACATTAATGGCTGTGTGTTGAGTTATTTTGAGGGGACAAAGTGTAATTTCTTCATTGTTGTCACATTAAAAGATATCATAAAATATTTACAATATGTGAGGGGTGAACTGACTTGTGAGATACTGTATGTGTATATATCACACAAAAACAAGGGAATAAACCAGATTTGGAAACAAATCGTTGAAAAGATGACATTTGATTGGTTGCTATGGGTTAGGGCAACCAACCGACCAGCTGGTTCAGCAGGGACTAGCAGAATTTTGATCACTGTCTAGCCGTCCCTGCTCAACAGAAGTGGGGAAAGCCACAATATAATTTACAGTATCATTAAAAACACAATGTGCACAATAATGACTTTTTGCCATTATGAAGCTGTCCTGGAGCTCTAATCAGGTGACCTTGCCTAGGCTAAGATGATGTCACCAATCTGTCTTCTCTTATCCAAGGATCATACTGCAACATTATTTTATAGCAAGTCACATGTTTATAAGCTGCAGCAAGGGCTGATCTGTGTAATAGATTTGTGAACACAGCGAAGAACTGCTCCGGCATCAAGATTTAGATGATGATATCGTGCCTAAGCCAGCATTTCAGGAAGTATATCCCTGGAAAGCTCCTGAAAAGTACATAAAGGCATTGTCATTGGCAGTCCTGTAATCTCTATCAGAGATAATAAGCTGCAAATGTCGCACTTACACATTACTTAGCATGCATACACATCGCATGAATAAATCTATCTGATCATAGGTCCACGCGTTTTTTAATTTTAGATTCCTTTTTTAAATGTGGCTTGTGTCTCTGAAACAGATGCCCCTTGAGAGGCTGGCATTAGTGGGAGGCTTCAGGGCAGACCCAGGACATATGGAAAGGATTACATTTCCATCTGCGCTGAACATGCCTTGGAATCCCCCAGGAAGGGTGTGAATCTGTGGTCACACAAAGGGAAGTCTGGCCTGGCGTGCTCAATCTTGTGCTTTTGGCCTCTATTAAAATAAAGGATTAATATAGGACTGAAACTTTCCTGCTGATGATGTTTACAAAGCCTAACTTAAAGTAGTATTAGCCCCGGTTCACATTGAGGCTACTCGAAGTAGCGCGAATTCAAAGTAGCAAGGTCAGCGCGATTTCAGGTGCTACTTGATAGACATATGTGTGGCTTCATACACAGATGTCTATTGAAGTTGCACCTGAAATCGGCAAAAGTAGTACAGGAACTACTTTTGGAAATCGGTGCGGCGCCGCAAGACCGGTGTCGCATCGATTAGAACAGTGCCATTGCCTCCAGTAGGCTGTGACTTGTCATGCGATTTGATCTGTCAATAACTTGTAGAACCACCTTTCACTGCAATTACAGCTACAAGTCTTTTTGGGGATGTCTCTACCAGCTTTGTACATCTAGAGAGTGACATTTTTACCCATTCTTCTTTGCAAAATAACTCAAGTTCTGTCAGATTGGATGGAGGGCGTCTGTGAACAGCAATTTTCAAGTCTTGCCACAGATTCTCGATTGGATTTAGGTCTGGACTTTGACTGGGCCATTATAACACATGGATATGCTTTGATCTAAACCATTCCATTGTAGCTCTGGCTGTATGTTTAGGGTCGGTGTCCTGCTACAAGGTGAACCTCTGTCCCAGTCTCAAGTCTTTTGCAGACTCTAACAGGTTTTCTTCTAAGATTGCCTTGTATTTGGCTCCATCCATCTTCCCATAAACTGTGACCAGCTTCCCTGTTCCTGCTGAAGAAAAGCTTCCCCACAACATGATGCTGCCACCACCATGTTTCACAGTGGGAATGGTGTGTTCAGTGTTATGTGCAGTGTTAGTTTTCCGCCAAAAAGTCCCATTTTGGTCTCATCTGACCAGAGCACCTTCTTTCCCATGTTTGCTGTGTTCCCCACATGGCTTTTTGCAAACTTAAAATGGGACTTCTTATGACTTTCTTTCAACAATGACTTTCTTCTTGCCACTCTTCCATAAAGGACAGATTTGTGGAATTGTCCTGTGCACAGATTCTCCCACCTGAGCTATGGATCTCTGCAGCTCCTCCAGAGTTACCATGGGCCTCTTGACTGCTTGCTCTTATTGTCAGTTAAGGTGGGCGGCCATGTCTTGTTAGGTTTGCAGTTGTGCCATACTCTTATCATTTCCGGATGATGGATTGAACAGTGCTCTGTGAGATGTTCAAAGCTTGGGATATTTTTTTTATACCCTAACCCTGCTTTAAACTTCTCCACAACTTTTTCCCTGACCTGTCTGGTGTGTTCCTTGGCCTTCATGATGCTGTTAGTTCACTAAGGTTCTCTGACAAACCTCTGAGGGCTTCACAGAACAGCTGTATTTATACTGGGCCATATTCTCAGTGAAGTTACGATGGAGTAAGTCAGATACTCCATCGTAACTCCCTTTTTTGGCCAGTGTATCTATGCTCCTGATTCTCAGAATCATTTTTGCATAGATACACTTAAGATCCGCCATCTGTAAGTCACTTACACTGGCGGATCTTAAATGCAATGACGCCGGCCGCCGCTAGATGGCATTTACGTGAAGGAGTCATTTGCATATGCAAATGATCCTTCTACGCCGATTCCCGAACGAGTTCGCGTCGCGTAACCGTCGCTAACGTCGTTTGCGTAAGCGGAAACTTACTCCTGCTATATGAGGGGTAAGTTTCCGCAAGTCTCGCGTAGGCCATGTTACGGATGGCGTCGGGTCCCCGTCGTGTTTTTTCGTCGGGTACGTCGTTTACGTAAGTCGTTCTTGAATACGACTTTACGTCAATGACGCACACGTCGGCGTCATTGACGTTTTCCGCCGAGAACTGGAGCATGCGCACTGGGCTTTTTGCAGCCCGGCGCATGCCCAGTTCTTTCGCATCGGGGGCGCGCTTCATTTGAATAGAAGCCGCCCCCTTGGAGATCCGCCAGGCTACGCCGGGACACTTACACTCCGCTTTCCCAACTTATGGAGCAAGTGTTTGGGGAATACAACACCTGCTCCAGTAAGTTGGGACAGCGGAGTGTAAGTGCCCTAAGCGCAGCAGGCGGATATTTTTAGAGAGAATATGGCCCACTGAGTTTAAAATATACTCAGGTGGACTCTATTTACTAATTAGGTGACTTTTGACGGCAATTGGTTCCACAGTTAGGAGTATCAGAGCAAAGGGGGCTGAATACAAATGCACACCAAGCGCCCAGAGGAGATTCAGTTTGCATGTGTAGCGCTATTTAAATTTTTCACTCACTCACTCACTCACTCACCACACTATTCAGATATTTATTTGTAAAAAAAAAAAAATTAAAACCATTTATAAATTTCCTTCCACTTCACAATTATGTGTTGGTCTATCACATAAAATCCCAATAAAATACATTTACATTTTGGTTGTAACAAATTTCATGGGGTATGAATACCTTTTCAAGGCACTGTCTGTACATACGTTCAGTAAATAGGCCTGTCCATAACTAAGTGCAATGCATGTGGCTGCAGCATGGTGTTGTAGCATTATAAGGATTAAAACAGGTGGTGAGGAGGTGACATAACACCTTCTCATTACTTTTCAAATGCCTCTGAAAAGTGATCCACCACAGATTAGAGGCACGGCAATGTGTTGCCACAAATGTGTGCCCATAGGGTGTTTTTTGGAATAAAGGTAGCCCATAGAGAAGTAATTTTTTCCGTTCTGTCAGTGTTAAATTGTTTTTCTTAACACTCTCACTTTTGCTCGACAGCTCA
This sequence comes from Rana temporaria, assembly GCF_905171775.1. Classification (NCBI taxonomy): domain Eukaryota; kingdom Metazoa; phylum Chordata; class Amphibia; order Anura; family Ranidae; genus Rana; species Rana temporaria. The sequence goes on from NC_053491.1 coordinate 334,367,779, forward strand.
GTCTATTAAGGGAAGTGAAAAAACAGACTTACTGGATGGATCAGCAAGTAAAAAAAAATATGGAAAAAGCCTAACAAAAATAAAAATATATATGAATTGGCAAGCTGCAATGAAATACATTTTTGATTTTGGGTTTAATACCGGCATGCGCCGTCCGTGAACGTTTCCAAGTGCGCATGCTTCAAATTACGCCGCAAACTGTTAATGCTTTCGACGTGAACGTAACTTACATACAGCCCTATTCGCGAACGACTTACGTAAACAATGTAAAATACGACGCTGTTCGTGTGTTTCCGACATCCATACCTAACATGACTTACCCCTGCTTTATGAGGGGTAACTTTACGCCGAAAAAATCATTACGTAAACGACGTAAAAAAATGCGCGGGGTGGACGTACGTTTCTGAATCGGCGTATCTACCTAATTTGCATATTCCTTGCGTAAATCTACGGAAGTGCCACCTAGCGGCCAGCGTAAATATGCAGCCTAAGATACGACGGTGTAAGAGACTTACGCCGGTCGGATCTTAGGGAAATCTATGCGTAACTGATTCTAAGAATCAGGCGCATAGATACGACCCCGCACACTCAGAGTTACGATGGCGTATCCGGAGATACGCTGTCGTAACTCGTATCTGAATCCGGGCCAGTGAGTGGAGGTCCAGACATTCAATAAAGAGTTTTCAATGCTTTATTGCCCAGGCCAAACACGGCCAACATCAACACTATTTGGGGAGATCAAAGTTGATGAAGGAAGAAAAGAGAACCATGCGGTATCAGGCCTGGATATAGAACTGAGCAATACACTGCTCTGCATTGAACCAATTTGGTTACATGTCGCCACTCTACTCGGAGTGGGTGAAGTGCCCCCGGACAGACCCCTATGATAGGCCTGGCCGCTGGAGCGTCACTTAGGATAATACTGGGAGGAACAGGTCTCTCACACAGACCAGTCTCTAGAGCCCCTGCCACAGGCCAATTTCAATAGAGGACTTGAGTGAATAAGGAAAGAGAATCCTCCCAGTAGACTTTTCTATAAATGGCCCCCAGAAGACAGCAAGCATACCTGTCAGTGGTCCGGACACCCGATCCCAGGCTGGGATTCTGTCAATAGGCCTTGGAACCCAGCGGAACGCTGAGATCCCTTCTCTCATCAGGATGAGGTTTGCTGCAGAGTTCAGCTCTGGCCAGGTGGGCCGCGCTGGCGGGGTCCATGGATGCGCGTACCCTGAAGGTGGGTACCGCACCTGGAACGGGGACCCCGCGAAAGATTTCTCAACACATGACCTCTGTCCCAGATATACCCTCCCCCAGCATGCCCTGCGAGGGAAAACATCCTCTAATTGGCTGCTGAGCGAAGATCTGCTCTGCTAGAACCCCTCTGGCGCCAGCAGCCGGCCAGGGGTGGCATTACACTCCCTGACCGCAGACTGACCCAGTGGACATTTCCAGAATGACAGAGGTCCCAAATTTAAACAAACACTAGAAGGGAGCAAAGTAGTTCTCCCTTCCCACTAAATTTAGGCGTAGTGCCCAGGCTGAAAGCAAGGGGGCGCTACACTAGTATTTATCCCTTGGAAGAGCAATTTGCAGTGAATCACTTTTCAAAGGGCGTTTGATTGGTGAGGAAGTGTTATGCCAGCTTTTTAAAACCTGTTTTAATTTCTAAAAGCCCACACCTGCATGCCACAACTGCATACAGAGGGTGGTACTGCCCACTGAATGTGACAGCCTTAATCTTGCTGCAGCCACAAAGCAAAGCATTGCAAAATGTGAAAACCCGAGTCCGCAAACTGCAGAATCCTTTACATAGAGGTGATTGTGTTGAAGTGGTTATACTGGCGTTATGGCTACAGCTGTATGCCATAACCCCGCTATTTTATTTTCAGTTGTTGATGCTCCTTTATCTAAAAGCAATCCTAACGGCTGATTAGCCGCTGGATTGCTTTTACAGGAGGCGTGAGGGTATGCCTTCCCTTCCCGCCGCCCACTGTCACCTCTCCAGGCTCTCCTATGCAATCAGGGAGTCTGGCCGAAGACCAGAATGTCCCTGGTCACCTCTATGGTCTAGGAGGACGGAAGCGATCATCACTTCTAGTTAGGGCAGATGTAAATACTGCCTTTTTTTTTGTTAAGCATGAGATCAATTTTTTTCCCATTGTTTTCAATGGGAAGGAGCAGTGAAGGAGGGGTATACATGCCGATCCTCTCACCGCTCCAAAGATGCTGCTGACAGGAGATTTTTTTGTCTCCCGCCAGCGCATCGCCTCAGTGTGAAAGCCCTCTGGCTTTCACATTGAGTCTGCAGTAAAGGAGTTTTTCAGGCGGGATAGCAGCGCTATTTTCAGCGCTGTACCACCTGAAAAACTCCTCAATGTGAAAGGGGCCTAACTCTAAACTGGTACCCTGTAAAAAAAATTAAAGCATCGAATATAAAGATTTACAAGTATCAAAGTTTGTTGCCATTCATTTTTAAAACGTGACATTTTAGGCATGTATTTACTTGGCGCAACATCATCTTTTAGATTTGACCAAAAAGTTGGGTTTTGAATTGTGTTTCTTTGCATTAAAATGAATTAAAGTGTAATTTTTCCATATAAAAAAAATGTATTTAAAAAATTGCTGTGCAAATACTGTGTGACATCAAAAAAAGCAGCAACCACCATTTTATTCTCTAGGTCTAGGGCCTCTGCTAAAATATATATATATATATATATATATATATATATATATATAATGTTTGGGAGTTCTAAGTAATTTTCCAGCAAAAAAAGTGCTGTAAACAAAAAGTGTCATGCCGCGTACACACGATCATTTTTCGTCTTGTAAAAAAAGACGTTTTTCAGCCTCTAGAAAAACATATTTTTTTTCAACTTCATCATTAAAACGACGTTGCCTACACACGATAGTGAAAAAAAAATGCTCTAGCAAAGCGCGGTGACGTACAACACGTACAACGGCACTATAAAGATGACTCCACCCTTTGGGCTGCTTTTGCTGATTTCGTTTTTGTAAAAGACGATTTGCGCTTTTCTGTCTGTTACAGCGTGATGAATGTGCTTACTCCATTATGAACGGTAGTTTTACCAGAATGAGCACTCCCGTCTCATAACTTGCTTCTGAGTATGCGTGGGTTTTTAACGCTGTTAAAGCCCACACGCGATCATTTTTTACAACCCGAAAAACGACATTAAAACGTCGTTAAAAAATAGAGCATGTTCGAAAAAAAAATTGGTCGTTTTTCAGAACCCGAAAAATGCTGTGAAGGCCACACACGATCATTTTAAATTACATTTTTAAAAAACGTTGTTTTTTGCAAGCCGAAAAATTATCGTGTGTACGCGCCATCCGAGTAGGCCTGGTCTTCAAGTGGTTAAAGCGGACCTTCAGTAATTTTTTCAAATTTCCATCTATTAAATCTTCTGCACTTGTTGTTTAACTTTGGATAGTAAAACATTTTTTTTTCTGCCAGTAAATACCTTATACAGCCCACTTCCCGTTTCTTGTCTGGTCATTTGCCTAGGCTTATGAGAAAAGAAGAAAAGAGTTCCTAAACAAAATGTCTATTATTAAAAACGACCAGGATACACCGGGGACCCCAGGTATTAGTCGTGTAGACCTGTTTCACATATCTGACCTGTGCTTAATCATGATTAGGTATGGTTAGGTATGATTAAGCACAGATCAGATATGTGAAACGCGTCTATGTGACTAATACCTGGTGTCCCCGGTGTATCCTGGTCGTTTATTAATAAAAGACATTTTGTTTTGGAACTCTTGGATGTGCAGTCATTTCTTCTTTTCTCAAGTTTGTACGGAGGCGTGCCGGGGCTAGCACTCCTACCTGGTTCCAATTGAGGTATTGCACACACCCTTTTCTCTTAGCCTAGGCTTATGACATCATGCACAGCTCTCTCACTCTTCTGAGAGTTTGCCAGGAGGGGAGGGGGGAATGAGTCATAAGAGGGCCTATTAGAGCTGCAGAGCTGGAGGTGTGCCTCTGTGTAAATCCAGAAAGTGAACAGGAAGCAGCTTCAGCTGCCCACAGTTAAAATGGATGCAGCCAGACTTAGTGGAGGGAGATTTCTACAGCATATTTGGCAAGTACAGAATCACAGTATATATAAAATAATATGCAAAGTGGTTGGAGGAAAGCTTCAGAATGGCAAAGATGTTTTTTATTACAAATTATGAGAGCAGACTGCAGTTCCTCTTTAAGGGGGAGCAGTTGGGGGTGGCAAAGACAGACCTTGATCACGTGTTTTTACCACCCCAACCGCAAGTGTAAACAAGCCCATAGAGAACTTTGTGTGAGAGAATTCTTCCCTTTTTCTTAGGTAAGGAACATTACTAGAAGTTATGAATACTATTTAGTCAGGGACAGTAGGTCAGAGGTTTCTTTGTTCTGGTAAGGCATCTCCGTTATGAGAACTCTTGACCTACCCCTCATAGTCTTTCACTCATCTACGGGCCAGGAAAGGACACCCTGGCTGTTTCTATGTTACAAGAGGGCAAAGAGAAGTCTTGTATAAAGAATTTCTCCTGCCGAGCTGCTGTTTATATTCAATAAACAGCTGTGGACGATGTTCTGACACCTTCACATGGCTACAAAATGTGAAATACGAGGAAATAAAAATGAATAGAAAGGCCTGCATCTATCATACTACAGCTTACCTCCATGTCCATCCAGGGCCGGCCTTTGGGGTGTGCGAGCTGTGCGGCCGCACAGGGCGCCATGGGCAACGGGCGCCATGCGGCCATCCAGAGGCGTGGGGGCGTACCACACACTGGGGGGGTTTCAGGTCGGCAACGGGGGGGCTACTCTGAACAGGGGGGGTCTGCATTGAAGGGGTGATACACTGAAGGGGGGTCTGCACTGAAGGGGGGTCTGTGTAACATGCAGGGGGTCCAGAGTTGCAGGGCTCTGTGTAATGTAAAGGGGTCCAGTGATGCAGGGTGCTGTGTAATGTAAAGGGGTCCAGAGTGCTGTGTAATGTAAAGGGGTCCAGTGATGCAGGGTGCTGTGTAATGTAAAGGGGTCCAGAGGTGCAGGGTGCTGTGTAATGTAAAGGGGTCCAGTGATGCAGGGTGCTGTGTAATGTAAAGGGGTCCAGTGATGCAGGGTGCTGTGTAATGTAAAGGGGTCCAGTGATGCAGGGTGCTGTGTAATGTAAAGGTGTCCTCTTTGTGTATGTTTAGGTGATCAGGGAGCGAGGGGTGAAGATGGGGGGGGGAGGTGGCACAGGATTAGCTTGCACAGGGCGCCTGAACACCTAAGGCCGGCCCTGTGTCCATCTAATATGCAAACAATGAAAGTCCAAATTACAACCGTGGCTTTGATTAGATAGGAAAATGCTGAACTGGAATTCATTCCCCACAATCACCAGTCAGATTCACACATTCAGGTCTGATGCTAATTGGTGGCTCTCAGTATGAACATGTTCATACATAAGTAGGACAGTTGGAAGGTGTGCCTCTCCCGGATGGCTATGAGTATGAGATGAGGAGATGATGAGATGATGTCAGTGGGTTTAAACTAAACGGCACAAATCAAGTTTGTACGGCTCGTTTTGATGTAATATTTTGTACAAAACTTTATGTTGAAACCAAGGCATTTAACAAATTATAGATGATAAAGAAAACCAACCATCAGATATATTTTTTCATGTAGTGCATGCATGCTAATTATATATTAGTGAAACACATACAGGTATTTATTACTTCTCACAGAGATCACAGTACTCCTCCTGACCTACCTTTATCTGATTTCCTCTCCAGAAGGATAGAGCCATATTTATTGGAGTAACATCTAAGGTAGGATCTACTTCCTAGACTGAGATGCTGGCTCAGACATGATACCGTAATCTACTGTAAATCCTGGTGAGTCTTAGGCTGGGTTCACATAGGTGCGAATTGAATGCTGTTTTCACTGCATCCAAGTGGGTGGATCTCTTAATGGAGCCGATTCAAACATATCCGGGGTGGCCACATTGCAGCTTCCAAAGGGGTCCTGTGCGTTCTTGGGTCTGTTCAGGTGTGAATTCAGGCAAAAATTCAGACCTGAATCTCACCTGAATCAGTGAACAGAAACGCACCAGACTGGAAACCACAGCTGCACATATGCAAACCCGGCCTTACGTTTTGACTTGCTACAGTTACAATGTGGCATTTTGATCACTGGTGGAGGAGACACTGAGGAAATGCTTCCTCGTGCCTGCAGACTAATTTCAATTAAAATATCATCAAAATATTTATTTTTTTGCTAAATGAGCCGCTAATAGTAGAACTTGTATATTCTTGTTGCTATTTCTATAATGTTTCTCCTCTGAGCTTCCTTGCACTATGTGCATGCTCTCATTTAGAATTACACAGTATGTGTAACTGTTCCCAAGAGGGACACAGAACCAAAGCCATGCTGACTCAAAAGGTCAGTAATATGTAATGCACAGGATGCAGGGGTCAGGAGTACGTAATGCATATGATGCAGGGGTCAGGAATATGTAATGTACAGGGTGCAGGGGTCAGGAGTATGTAATGCATATGATGCAGGGGTCAGGAATATGTAATGCACATGATGCAGGGGTCAGGAGTATGTAATGCATAGGGTGCAGGGGTCAGGAGTATGTAATGCAAAGTGTGCAAGGGTCAGGAGTATGTAATGCACAGGGTGCAAGGGTCAGGAGCATCCATCAGAGTGCCTCTTAACATAAATGTACCCATCAGAGTGCCCATAAAAAAAGGGTACATTTTATATGAAAGGGGCATGCTGATGGGCACATATGTTAAGGGGACACACTGATGGGCACATTTTATGTTAAGGGGGCACTCAGATGGGGACACCTGATGTAAGGGGGCACTTTGATGGGGACACCTGATGTAAAGGGGGCACTTTGATGGGGACACCTGATGTAAAGGGGCACTCTGATGGGCACACCTTATGTTATGGAGACATCTGATGTAAAGGGGCACTCTGATGATGGCACCTAATGTAAAGGGGCACTCTGATGGGGACAAATGATGTAAGGGGGCACACCGATGGGAGACACCAGATATAAGGGGGCCTTCTGCTAAAGAAACCTGATGTAAGTGGGAACTTTGATGGGAATACCTGATGTAAGGGGCACTCTGATGGGGACACCTTCTATGAGGGGGTACTCTGATGGTGGCTACTGGTTTATGGGGGTAGTCTGATGGGGGCACCCAATATAATGAATTGCTCTGGTAGGGGCACCTGATGTAAGGGGGGACACTATTGGGGACATTAACAGAGTATTACCAGAGTGTGTGGAGGAAACAGTAAGGAAAGAGCCACATGCGCCGAAAAAAGAAAAACATATGCATCAAATCATTCATTGTGCAGACCTCGGCTGAAAAAATTGTCTAGTGACCACTGAACAGGCCTCTTCGAAGTTTAATTCACTACCCCTGGTATATACCATAGTTTGTAGATGCTATAACTTTAACGCAACCCAATTAATATACACTTATTGGGATTTTTTTTTTACCAAAGATACGTAGCAGAATACATTTTGGTCTAAATTTATGAAGATATTTGGATTCTATTTGATATGTTTTTTTTGTTCTATCCCCACTGTATGTATTGTTTCTGTTGTTATATTGACCTGACCTACAGTGCCTTGAAAAAGTATTCATACCCTTGAAATGTTACAACCAAAAATTTAAATGTATTATATTGGGATTTTATGTTAAGTGGAAAGAAAATGATAAATGGTCTTCCAGATTTTTTACAAATAAATATCTGAAAAGTGTGGCGTGCATTTGTATTCAGCCCCACTTACTCTGATACGTCTAACTAAAATCTAGTGGAACCAATTGCCTTCAGAAGTCACCAAATTAGTAAATAGAGCCCACCTGTGTGTAATTTATGCTTGTTATAAATATAACTGTTCTTTGAAGCCCTCAGAGGTTTGTTAAAGAACCTTAGTGAATAAACAGCATCATGAAGGTCAAGGAACACACCAGACAGGTCAGGGATAAAATATAGAATTGGTTTCTAGGGGCGTGGCCTGGCCGTGATCAGAGATGGCAGCTTGAACGGGGAGCTCCCACCACCACAGAATTAAAGCGGAATATATTTGCTCCGGTAAGAGGATTGACCGTGCCGACTCATATAGCTAAAATCCCTGATCCCCGGGGATCAGAATAATACCAATCCCGACTTTCAATTCAGGATTTTTGGCGGTGATTTTGGAATCTGAACTTTGGTACCCAGACCCGCAATGGCTAACCCTCAAAGCATCCCTATGGGGATCATTGGAACACAATCTACCGGTATTATCCCGGTCCCCGTACATGATGGAAATGGGGCAAATACAGCCATTCTTCTATCACAATCCCCCAGCCTTAATGATCTTCTCTCAGTGTCTGCAGATATTAAATCTACCCTCACAGCTGCCATTGCGGACTTAACCCTGGAAATACGCGCAGTTACAGCGCGAGTACAGGAGGTGGAGAAAGTTACTGCGCAACAGGGAAAGGCACTGCGTCATGTTAATAACAAAACAGATGCCAATACAATGCGCCTAAGAGATATGAATCGCCATTTAGAGGATTTGGAAAACAGAAGCAGGAGGCATAATGTGAGAATAAGGGGTCTGCCCGAGACAGTGGATATAGACCAGCTTTCCCCTGTGGTTACGGAAATGTTTAACAATTTACTGGGTCGCCCTCCACTCACTTCTGTTCACATGGAACGTATACATAGAGCGCTTCGTCCAAGGGGCAGAACAACAGATCCGCCTAGAGATGTAATTTGCCATGTAGACGACTTCCAGCTTAAGGAAGGCATTCTTAGAAATGCGAAGCTCAGGTCAAAGTTTGCTTTTGAGGGTCACCCTATCTCCTTTTATCAAGACTTATCCCCCATAACACTGCAAAACAGGAGAGATGTGCGACCCCTGTTAGAGAAGCTGCGTGACAAGGGGATTACATACAAATGGAAATTTCCATTCGGTTTGCAGGCTAGTAATCAGGGGCACACGGCAATACTAAGAGTTCCTGAAGAACTCCAAGCTTTCTGCAAATCGATGGGCATAAAACTATTGGATTTGCCAGATTGGTACGCCGATTTCCGTATAGGGAGCCCCACCAAGGAAGTTGCTAAGGAGGAATCCATGGAGACGACTCATTCAAGATTCCGGAGACGTCGATCCCAGTCAAACGATGGCAGAGCTTCATCATCAGCTGATGCGAACACTACTCCACGATCTGCGACGTCACCGAAAGCAAGAAGATCAAGAAAGGAATATTGATTTAATGTCATGATTTTCTTGGTCTCCCCCTGTCATATTTAATGCTCTCACCCCCTCTCTCTTTGTTCATCTTTTTTCTGAAATATCTTCAAATATGGAGTGGTGTGTAGGGACCTTCTCTCTGACTATATTTCTATTCTGTTTATCTGGGATTCCTAGATCTAATGATCAAAAATGTATCATATAAATTATGACTATTTCTGAATTTTGAGTTTAACTAATGTACCTATTTATTATTTACTAGAACACGGTTAAGGTATTGGATTTTGCATTCCTTGCTGGGATCTCATAAATTATTTCCAGATCGACATAAAAATTGGTTTGTCGGTGTGTGAAAGGATTTCCTAAGCAATGATTTAATATACTAGTTATGAATTCTTACTGTTGATTTAAGTTCAAGGTTAGTATTTACTCCGCCTTATGCGCACACATTTTACATTAAACACTTCTGTGGCGGTGGATGGCTGTGGAGTTTTGGTTGCTAATTTTGTGATTGGCCTTATTCCACCCCCGGATAGCAATTGTCTCTGTCTACTTCTCCCTGTGAGAAAAGGGCAAGAGATTATTGCTACACTTCATTTTCTATCAATTCCTCCTGTAGGAAGGTTTTTGATAGTACTGTTCTTCTTTTTTTTATTAGATACCCCCTCTATAGATCCCTCCCTTTTTTTTTTTTTTTTTTCTCTTTCAGGGGAGTGAGATCTGTTTGCTCACTTCCCATTCCATCCTTCCCCTTGGTCCTTTGACTGATCCCCTTACGTTTGGTCTTTCCTGCTGCATATCCCTTTGACGAGAGATATGTCTTCTACTACTGGCAATAAGGTTGTTCCGGCACGAAAAATCAGAATATATTCTATTAACATAAAAGGCCTTAATGTACCGGAAAAGAGGTCGAAACTATTATTACTACTCAAAAAAACTAGATCCGATATAATATTTGTACAAGAAACACATTTTAAGACTGACAACTTCCCAGCATTTACAGACAAAAGATTTCCCCATATGTTTCATGCAACTAACCCGAATTCCAAGAGCAGAGGTGTTTCCATTTTAATATCAAAATACTGTCCATTCCAAGTTTTGGATACTAAATTGGATACAGAAGGCAGATACATATTTATAAAGGGCACACTATATAACAAACAAATAACTTTAGGTAATATTTACGCCCCTAATAGACTTCACGCCCCATTTTTTAAAGATGTATTAGAATCCCTTGAATCTTTTGCTGATGGCATGGTTATACTGGGTGGGGATTTCAATATAGCTCTCAATCCCCTTCTAGACACGTCATCAGGCTCTTCCAAAACACCATATAAAACACTGAATCTAGTCAAAAAATTGATGCACCGTCTATCATTGCATGACTCATGGCGCACTTTAAATCCTTCTACAAAAGACTATACTTACTATTCCCCGCCGCACAACTGCTACTCAAGGTTGGACTACTTTTTTATTTCCCAGGGAGACCTGGAATCCCTAATCGACACATCTATAGAGCCCATGGTTTTATCGGATCACAATCCCATCTCTATAAGTTTGACGATGGAGGACAAACCTGCTCCACGAAAAACTTGGAGACTGGATACTTCATTACTCACTGACAAAGGAGTGGTTCAAAAAATAAATTCTTTGCTTTCATTGTACTTTAAGGAAAATTCTACACCTGATGTGCATCACTCGACTACTTGGCTGGCCCATAAATGTGTAATTAGAGGGGAGTTTATTTCATTAATGGCAAAAAGTAATAAAGACAGGAGGGTACATATTAAAAACCTCACCGATAGAATTGAGACTTTGGAAAGAAGTCATAAACAGTCCCTTAATTCGGATATACTCGAGGAACTGACTAACACCAGGAAGGAATTGCTTGAGATATTAGAAAAAAAAATAAAAAGAAATAATGTATATTCACAGAAATTCTTCTATGAATATGGCAATAAGACCGGTAGGCTCTTAGCCAACTCACTGAATACATCAAAAAGGAAATTTGATAATATTCACTCTATAATGGATAAAAAGGGTAAGAAACTCACGAGTACCTCTGATATCACCAAGCAATTCCAGATTTACTACTCGGATCTGTATAATCGAAATTCTATGGATCCAGCTAACAAATTAAAATCGAGAACTGAAATGATTGCGGAATTTCTTGCATCCTATTGCCCTAATCCTATTTGTCCGGAAGTAGCCAAGGATTTGGATAAACCATTGGAAGTATCCGAAGCCCTTGTTGCTCTTGATCAACTTAACGTAGGTAAAAGTCCGGGTCCTGACGGGTTTCCTGTCAACTATTACAAAACCTTTAGTGACGTCATAATTCCTAATTTTGTATTGGCGTTCAATTCTCCCCCTGCTCAATGGTCGACCTTTCAAGACCTACTAGAAGCTCATATAGTGCTCATTCCCAAACCTAATAAAGATAGTAACCTAGTATCCAATTACAGGCCAATTTCACTCCTAAATGTGGATATCAAGTTATACGCAAAAATTTTAGCGAACCGCATCTTACCCCTTTTAAAAGATTTGATTTCATTGGATCAAGTGGGCTTTACTCCGGGGAGGGAGGCTAGGGACAATACCACCAAAGCCCTATGTATTCAAAACTGGCTTTTAGAAACGCAGCTTCCTGGGTTCATGCTCTCCCTTGACGCAGAGAAAGCCTTCGACAGGATTGCTTGGGATTACATGCACGCAACTTTGGGGTTTTTAGGCTTTGGAGATCGCATGTTGCAGTTCATAAAACTTCTTTATTCATCCCCAAGGGCAAGGATCAAGGTTAATGGATGTCTGTCGGAGGCTTTCTCTGTGTCAAATGGGACACGTCAGGGCTGCCCATTATCGCCAATTATTTTTATTTTAATACTAGAACCTTTTCTTTGTAGAATTCGATCCAACAAGGATATAGTGGGTATAAGTATTAAAGATAAACAATACAAACTAGCTGCATTTGCCGACGATGTGCTGCTTTTTCTGTCAAAACCCATAATTACTCTCCCCAACCTACTAAAAGATTTTTCAATGTTTACTTTTATATCTAACTTTAAAATCAATTTGGCTAAATCAAGAGCACTTAATATCTCACTGCCCAATGACGAGATGGCACTGTGTAAACAGAACTTCCCTTTTATTTGGGTGGACGAGGAACTATCTTACTTGGGCATTAATATTTCTCCGGATATTAATAACTTATACAAGGCTAACTTCTTACCATTATTGAATACAGTCAGATCAGATTTATTGAAATGGGACAAAGGTATGTTTTCATGGTTCGGTCGTGCGAACATACTGAAAATGAATATTTTACCTAGGTTTCTATATCTATTCCAGACTCTCCCCATAACCGTTCCGGGTTCTTTTTTCAAGTCATTTAGACGGATTTGCCTAAACTTTATTTGGGGGGGGAAACAGCCACGAATTAAATGGGATAAATTAACCACGCCAAAACTAATGGGAGGCATTGGAGTCCCGGACTTACGCAAATATTATTGGGCCAGTCACTTGTCCAGGATAGTAGATTGGCATGTGCATGTTAATTTGAAGGATTGGATTTACTTAGAAGAAATTTCTTGCCTTTCAAATGTACCTATAAGCCACTTACCATGGACCATTCCTAAAAAAATCCCTAGGTGCATCAAGTCACATCCTGTAACGGGAACTTCCCTGAAAATCTTTAGACATCTGTGCAAAGCTATGGATTTGTCCTCAATATATGGACCAATCACTCCTATAACCCATAGCCTCGAAATTCCTTTTCCTAACACTGGCTCGACTCCTTCTGACACCTCTTCCACAATGAAATACAGGGCGGCGGACTTCTTCAAAGACCGTGCTCCCATTTGTTATGAATCCTTTAAATCCACCAATCCTGGATGCAATATATCCGATTTATACTTTAACAGAATTTCTGATTTTCTCAAGAAATTAGATCCTGTGACTGGATGGTTTAGACCCAAAACGCTGTTTGAATCCGTCTGTTTGAGTGGTTTCCCTCAGAAACACCTAATATCTCTTTTACACACCCTTCTTAATTCATCCATTGACCTCCAAGCAGATTTCACAAACCTCAAATGGGAAGAGGATCTTCAGATATCAATAACATCTGAAGACTGGTCAACTATTTTCAGACGTATACACAAGGGCACGTTAAACGTTTTAACTCAGGAAAATGGGTATAAAATTTACTCGAGATGGTATAGAACCCCGTCAATTATTCATAAATTCAGTCCAGAAACATCCCCGCTGTGTTGGAGATGCAATAGTGCACCTGGTACTTTGTTACACATTTGGTGGAAATGCTCCGCTTTAACCAATTTCTGGAAAGAAATCCATAGATTAATAACACAAATTACTACTTATGAACCGGATTTTACTCCAGAACAATTTTTGTTACACCTTTCTAGCCTCTCACATTCCACCTATAAGAATACCATAGTTTTGCACCTAATTAACGCGGCGAGATTATGTATCCCAATTAAATGGAAACAAACTACACCACCTACAATTCCCGACTGGATCCACAGGGTTAATCACATTGCCAGCATGGAAGAACTGATACACCAGTCAAGAGATTCTTCTAGTGTTTACATAGATAAATGGTCATGTTGGATACATTTTGCGGAATCTACCGAATATGGTATTTTGTTGAAGTCATGAACATTAAAAACAAAATATTCTGTCTTTTCAATGTTGAGGAAAAAGAGTTTTCTCTCACCTTTTATAGGAAAATAATAGACCAGTTATAGATATTCTGTATTTAAAAGTCTAGACCGAATATACACCCTTCTCTAACTTATTCTCTCACTTTTCCCTATGTAGTCCTTGTTATTATTTTTTTGTTTTGAATGACAATTCATTTGATGTACTGTTTAATGCATTTTTTTTTTCAACATTTAGGTATGCTACTGCTGAAAAGTCTTATCTGGCATTTGCATAATATATGTTGTTTCAATAAGAAATGTTTGTAAACTTATATTCTGAAAATCTAATAAACAGAATTCAAAACAAAAAAAAGAATTGGTTTCTAATAGCTGGATTCAGGTATGTTGGCGTAATTTTGACCCGGCGTAGCGTATCGTATTTACGCTATGCCTCCGTAAGTCAGAGAGGCAAGTGCTGTATTCACAAAGCACTTGCCTCCTAAGTTACGGCGGCGTAGCATAAATGGGCCGGCCTAAGCGCGCCTAATTCATATGAGGAACAGGGGGCGTGTTTTATGTAAATGATTCGTTACTTGACGTGATTGACGTTTTTTTACGAACGCCGTCCGTGGACATATGCCAGTGTGCATTGCTTCAAAGTACGCCGCAAGGACGTATTGGTTTTGACGTGAACGTAAATTACGTCCAGCCGCATTCACAGACGACTTACGCAAACAACGTAAAATTTTCAAATTTCGACGCGGGAACGACGGCCATACTTAACATTGGCTAGACCAGCTATTTGTTCGACTAACTTTACGCCGGAAAACGCCTTACGTAAACGGCGTATCTTTACTGCGACGGGCAAGCGTACGTTCGTGAATCGGCATATCTCGCTGATTTACGCATTCTAATCGTAAATCAGCATTCACGCCCCTAGCGGTCGGCGGAACTAGACAGCTAAGATACGACGGCACAGGCAGTCGTATCTTAGCTACATTTAAGTGTAACTCAATTTGAGAATACACTTAAATCTACGACGGCTTAGATTCTGAGTTACGACGGCATATCTACTGATACGCCGGCGTAACTCTTTGTGAATCTAGCTATAAATGTGCAATCGCGACCTTACCGCAATGACGTCATGCGGGCGGTCAGACTCAGTGACGCTGTGCGCTGGCAATGGTCGCCGTGCACTGACGTCATCTGAGTAGGGGATATTTAAGCAGGTTCATCCTGCTTTGTTTGTGATGAACGCCGGGTCCCAAGATTGCTGTCACTATAACCAGTGGACAGTAAGTTGTACCCCCTTTTTACCCAAATTGACCTTCTCCAGTACACTCTAGCCCTTAAACCGGCCCGTGTATTTAGGGGATTAATCCTCCCCCCCCCCCCATGTATCTAGGTTATCCTGGTTATAATTTGAAGCTCCAAGTGCGATTGTTTTTGCCCTCCACTAATGCACTTAGCAGTGCCCTTGCTTCTTCCAACCACTATGCTGGTTAAGCACCAGCTCTGGCTGGGTCCCCGGTGACCCCTTACCTCTGCTATTTACCATTACAGGTATCTTCCTTCTACACATTGTTTCTTAGCACCCACTCCCCTGCCCCCCCTTCCCCTCTCTCCCTGCCCCCCTTCTTTTACCCACTGGTTCCTCCATGTTCTCCCTCTCCCCCCCTCCTTGGTTTCCTCCCCCACATCCCTCTCCCTCCCCTTCTTTTCCTCCCCCCTCGCCCCTCTTTCCCCCAACACAACTGCCAACCAACCAAGACATGACCGTCCACCTAAACTAACAGGCAAGGAGAGCATTAATCATAGAAGCAGCCAAGAGGCCCATGGTAACTCTGGTGGAGCTGCAGAGATCCACAGCTCAGGTGGGAGAATCTGTCCACAGGACAACTATTAGTCGGGCACTCTACAAATCTGGGCTATATGGAAGAGTGGCAAAAAGAAAGCTATTGTTGATAGAAAGCTATAAAAAGTCCTGTTTGCAGTTTGCGAGAAGCTATGTGGGGGACACAGCAAACATGTGGAAGAAGGTGCTTTGGTCTGATAAGACCAAAATTGAACTTCTTGGTCTAAAATCAAAACACTATGTGACAAAAAACTAACACTGCACATCACCATGAACACACCATCCCCACCATGAAACATGGTGGTGGCACCATCATGTTGTGGGGATGCTTTTCTTCAGCAGGGACAGGGAACCTGGTCAGAGTTGATGGGAAGATGTATGGAGCCAAATACAGCCCAATCTTAGAAGAAAACCTGTTGAGACTGGGGTGGAGGTTCACCTTCCAGCAGGACAATGATCCCAAACATAAAGCCAGAGCTACTATGGAATGGTTTATATCAAAGCATATTCATGTGTTAGAATGGCCCAGTCAAAGTCCAAACCTAAATCCAATTAAGAATCTGTGGCAAAGGTAAAAGTGATGGACTGGCTAAGCATGTCTCCAAACCTAAACCCTATTGAGCATCCGTGGGGGAACCTCAAACGGAAGGTGGAGGAGCGCAAGGTCTTTAACAGTGAAAGAGGACTCCAGTGGCGACCTGTGAAGCTCTGATGAACTGCATGCCCAAGAGGGTTAAGGCAGTGCTGAAAAATAATGGTGGCCACACAAAATATTGACTCTTTGGGCCCAATTTGGACATTTTCACTCACTTTTGTCGCCAGCGGTTTAGACATTAATGGCTGTGTATTGAGTTATTTTGAGGGGACAGCAACTGTACACACTACTTTACATTGTAGCAATGTATAATTTCTTCAGTGTTGTCACATGAAAATATATAATAAAATATTTACAAAAATGTGAGGGGTGTACTTACTTTTGTGAGATACTGTAGGTACAATTTGAGTTTGAATCTGCCCTCACATCTTGTATATATATCCTCTGACCCAGGCCTGAGGCAGCCAATGCTTGATGGACCCACAACTACAGGGTCCATGCTGATGCTTGTTGGTTTGCTGCCTTGGGAGGTTGATTGCAGAGTAGAAGGATCCCAGACGAACCCCCACATATAGCGCTTCCCCCGCAGGAGCCGCTTGAATATTGTTTGTTCCTTTCTCTGCTTCTTCAACCCCTAGGACAGACTCAACCCCACTGGCACAGATGGCAGTCGTGTAGTCTAAATACCTCAGTAAAGGACACAGGTTATGCTGAAATCAGAAAGAATCTTTTACTGTGAGCTTGCTTAAAAGAACATGGAACAAACAGTCACAGTAGAATAAGGCAGTAAACAAGTATGGTGAAATATAATAAAGGACAAAATCAAATCTGTATGCTTTCAGGGGACTCCTTTAACTGAAATGGCCTCAAGAGCTGAGGTAAACACATGAAAATAACAAGTCAAATATGTAATGTTAACTTCAATAGAACACCCAACAACCTCCAATAAATTGGGCTTTATGAGTCCAGGAAGGTAGGAGGGCATAAGAATTACCTTGCTTTTGTCTGTCTGACCTCTCCCTTCTTAGCCCCAGCACCACAGTCCCAGTAGGCCCGCTTAACCACAATACCTGACCCAGTGCACTGAATAAACCCCCAGTGTGGATCCACGAGTAAGTGACTAATGTCCTGAACACAGATGGGGCCCTTAAGACTTCAGTTGACTTCAGGTTAGTGTACTTCTTAATCTCCTTTTATGAGGTGAAGGGCTTGGCATACAACCAATATTGTAATCCTATAGGGTAGTGGATAAGTGTTTTCACTGCCAGGCAGGGTGTAACAACATTGCAGTCCTGTGTAACTAAGAAAGGCCGAGTAGCAAAGAAAATTCAGAGTTCTGGCTTAGGGAGGATTGGGCGAAAGCCCTCTCACCAACTCCTGTGTCCAAAGGCCACAGGGGAAGAGAATGTGGTACTGGTCTATACGTGTACCCAATTGACACCTCCTCACAGAGACATCACATGCTGAAATAGGGATGCATGGAGATGCACTCAGGGTTTTTCTTTAACTCTGGATTCCCGCCATCGACCTCCCGGCTGCAACATGTGCAATCCCCCAGATCTCAGGCCACAGCACTCGGTCCCCCATGTCCACACTCTCTCCCGCCTTGTGATAGCTCTCCCTTCTCCCAGAAAGCCCTTGAGGTAAAACTTTTTCCATGCCTCATCGCTTCTTGGGATGTGTAGTTCCCTGTGTGTTGATTTCAATGAGGCAGCCTATGCTGGAAACAACATCTCCCAGAGTTCTTCGCAGCTCCTCCAGTCCTCTCTTGATTGGCCAACTTGATTCTGCCTATGAAGAAACAGAGGAAAGGGCAGAGTGAGCAGTCCTGCCTGTAAACATGTCTATGACTCGTGACTGGTCCTAGTGTAAGGATTCCTCCTTCAGAGCTGACAGGCAATGTCTTTCGTCAGTGAGAGTCCTCACAGCTTGACAATGTACTTAGATGAGAAGTAGCCGCTACATAATGTTAGCACATAATACAACTGGTAATAAGTCTTACTTCAAAGAATAGCATGCAATCCCGCTGGGTTTCCTTTAGGATCCTTATGGGTTAATAGGAGTCCTGTTTACAGGAACGTTTGGCGTGTTACCAAGTCTTAACCATGCAGACTAAACAATTCAGAAATGTTTGTTTCAAAATACAGCAATACTTCTACAGACATCAGGCTTAGATCCAGCACTGTTAATGAACACCAGTAATAAGACTTCCAACTCCTCTGGTCTGGTGCTGGAATCTGCAGGATCTGGATCTTCTGTGGGATGGGGAGAGTGGATAAAAATGATGTGCACACACATGAACATGAAGACTCTGCGCACAATATCAATGAACACGATGAATATCAAGGTATAAAACTGTAGAAACAATAACAGACAATGAAACAGGTGAGTCCACAAAACAGAGCAATCTTCAAAGGGTAACTCTCAGATAATTAGTAAATAGGAGGATGACACAGGCACTCTTCTTCTGTCTCAACTGCAGCTCCTCAGAAGACGGGGGAAATCAACTAAAAATTATATAAACACAAGGAGAAAGGACACAGCTAAGTGCAGCATTAGGTTCCTTTATTTAAAGCATAACAATTGTAAAACATGGCCACTCACAAAAGTGATGATGTCAAGCACATATGAAAGAACCTGCTTGTATCAAGGCGCTCCTCTATTCCGTAGCCTGGGGCTGCAAATGTAATGAAGCCGGAAAAGCTTTGCTGACTAAGTGTGGCTCTGACAAATACAGATTTGACTTAGCAGAGGAAAGGGAAGCTGGGTGATGTGACTGTACTGGGAAGAACCAGTGGGAATAGCGTTTCAGTGGACCACCCACTTTATGAAGCCTGCCCAAAGGAGGATGTCTCTCAACTTATAAGCCAGGCAACCGAAATGGAAAGAAAGTAACTCATACTGATATCAGCAAAACAGGGTTGATGCCCGGACATAATTGCAGCTCTTTTATGTAATGGTTCCTCCAACTGACACCTACTGTACATCTACAGGACAGAGAAGTGATGGTAAGGTTGTGAGGTTCAGCAGTAATGCAAAGTCATCATATAACAATACAAAGCAGGAAGCAGAGCCTTGATCTGTAATGAGTAAATATGACATCATGTACACAGTACCTCATAAATTATAAACTATAGAAAAAGACATTTTAAACACTGACACTCTATTTCAAGGCAAACCTATTTTTAAGTTTTAGAAGATGGGGATGTGGGGAAGGTTTGGACCCTACTGTCTGTGTCCCCATTTGGGGTATTAACCCATCTGTTGGTCCTGATGGTCATTGTCATTGAAAAAGAAGATATTTTCCCTAATTTCCTTTATTTTTTCTTGGTGATCTGGCCATTAACACATTTTAGGGCGTCTCCGCCATCTATGGAGGAGCAATGGAGTCATCTTTATACAGCAGCACTGTCTGGAGAGGGTAATGTTGAATGGACTAACAGATTTAGGTGAACTTTACATAAGTGACTAACTAATTCAAGTTTAATGCTAGACTTCACTTTTTATGCAGTTACAGAGACAGTTTTTTTATTTTTGAGATAAAGATTTTACATAAATGCATAAAAGCTCACCATTGTACGCACCACCCGTGTGTTAAAAAGTTTGTCTCAGTCCTCTAACTGCCACTTTTGCTGGTCAGCTAACGACTTCTGGACCGCCCACCGTACATATACTGTGGAAAGGCGGCCCGGCTGCACAAAATCACATACCTGTACTTGATTTTGTGTACACAGTGTAGTTGTCGCACACGTGCCACCAGAGCACCACTCCCGCTGTAATTGGACGCAGCGGGAGACAATCAGCGGGTCCGTTGGCCACTATGGCTGCCGCGACCCACCGTTCGTTCACAGGAGACACGGAGCAGCCGATCTGCCAGTAAGGAAAAGAGAGATCTTTGAGCTAGTGTTATATCGCAAAAATTGCCTGGTCAGGAAGTGGGTAAAACCTTCCGGGGCTGAATTGGTTAAAGGAAGTTGAAAAATAACATCAGGATCAACAGGTGATAAAAATAAAATATAAATAGAGGGCGCTAGGCCCATATACAATAAGTATAGTGCCGTGACACAGTGTCTAATTAACAATAAAATTGCAACATAAAAACACAAAAAATATATATAGATGAGTCCCAACAATTGCAGCCAGAAGCTGCACTTGAAACCACGCAAGTGAATTCAAATATGATCAAAAAATATAAAAATCAAATAAAACAGTGAACAAAGTCCAATTGTAATGATAATTCTGTGAAGGAAGAAATGCCACCACCGCTTCAATATAATTATCAATTCCACCCAAGGTGCTTTAGATAAGGTTTGCTCTTACCAGAGCTCGTTGACCCCTTTAACGAAAAAGATGGTCAACTGAGCTTATGCAGGATTGTGCCTGCAACACATGAAGATATGGACAGACCACTTTGCAAATCCAGGAACCTCACACGGGATTGTATGTAAAAGAAGAGAGGCCAGATAGCCAAATAGCGTGATACCGTTTTAATTAAAATTTTAAAATGTACGTAAAAATCAGCCAAATGGCTCCTTACATTGGGGGGTGCCCACCCGGCACTGAGGCTGCGGACCTGTCACCGCTCAAAGCGGTTTTTAGATGGGATTCGCTGGAGAATGGAAGCCGCCGCTCACATGTATAGCCAAACGATCTCTCCAACAGTCCAAAGCACGGGGGGTACGTCACGTGACCAGGCTGCCTCCGACGTACGTTTCGTTATGTTAACGTCATCAGGGGGCGTGCCTGGTCACAAAGCATGATGGTATATGTAGTCAAGAAAACACAATGATTGGTGGGCTGAAACTAATTGCAGATACAACCTCGGTGCCGTGTGTCATCGATAAAATATAACACCGTAGGTAAATTACATTACATTAATCCGGTTTAAACAAGAAATTAGAGAGATACACAGAAATATAGAATGGCCAAATAACATGAGTTCAAGAGAATTCCACTGTTGAAATACATATTAAATAAAATACAGATCTCGCATCCCTCCGGACGTGCAGATTCAACAATAAGTGCCAGAAAACAATATGACTTAACTCCATAAAAATTCGATCGTGATCACTATAAATGATTATTAATAAAAGATCAACTTAAATAAACCAAAAATAAATGTATATAATTATAAAGAATGTATAAAAAATATACATATATAAAAAAATGTTCTTTATGTATATAAAAACCGAATTCAAACAGGGTAAAAAGAAATTATCTCACAATAATTAGTGATATATCACAAATGTCACTGGATCTCTCCAGACATATAATATGGATGAATGGAGATTAGAGAGTATTCAATAGATTAGATCTTACCTCCAATTTGGTATGGAGTATTTAAATATAACAATGGTCTCTACAAGAGGGGGATCACATTATTAGCTGGCCCCAACCAAATTCCAGCGTACAAAAATAAATTATATAAATAAAACCCAACAATCCTAAGTAGTCACTGACGACTATAGATAATTAGATAAAAATAATTAGAAAAATTAATACATAAATAAGGAGAAGGAAATGAATAAGAAGGGGTGAGGGACTGGAAACTGAAAAGAGGAGAGGACACTCAATCATCGGTTAAAAAACAATTGAGGTCCAGCTCCACGTTCAGTCCTAAAGGTTGCATGGTACGTAGTCTGTGTACCCATTTCATTTCGTTTTGGGAAACACTACGTAACATATGTGTACCTCGCCAATTTCTTTCTATTTTGTCTATGCCATAGAACTTACATAAACTAGGGTCACTTCCATGGTAATTGGCAAAGTGTCTTGAGACACTATGGTTAGGGAAACTTTTTCTAATATTTGTTAAGTGTTCATTAATGCGGATCTTAAGTTGGCGAGTGGTCCGGCCAACGTACTGTAAATGACATGGGCATTCGAGCACATAAGTAACATGATCAGATCCACATGTGATTAGGGGTTTGATCTTAAAAGATTCGCCTGTTACATTAGAACTGAACTCGATTTTTTTCTTTTTATCACCAGGATTCCGTGTAGTTCTGCACGCGTTGCACCTAGTGCAATGGTGAAAACCAGATCCATCCAAAAAGGTCACCAATTTCTTTGGTGGATCAGGAACATTGGGAGCAATTTTGCACCATTGCACTAGGTGCAAAGCGTGCAGAACTACACGGAATCCTGGTGATAAAAAGAAAAAAATCGAGTTCAGTTCTAATGTAACAGGCGAATCTTTTAAGATCAAACCCCTAATCACATGTGGATCTGATCATGTTACTTATGTGCTCGAATGCCCATGTCATTTACAGTACGTTGGCCGGACCACTCGCCAACTTAAGATCCGCATTAATGAACACTTAACAAATATTAGAAAAAGTTTCCCTAACCATAGTGTCTCAAGACACTTTGCCAATTACCATGGAAGTGACCCTAGTTTATGTAAGTTCTATGGCATAGACAAAATAGAAAGAAATTGGCGAGGTACACATATGTTACGTAGTGTTTCCCAAAACGAAATGAAATGGGTACACAGACTACGTACCATGCAACCTTTAGGACTGAACGTGGAGCTGGACCTCAATTGTTTTTTAACCGATGATTGAGTGTCCTCTCCTCTTTTCAGTTTCCAGTCCCTCACCCCTTCTTATTCATTTCCTTCTCCTTATTTATGTATTAATTTTTCTAATTATTTTTATCTAATTATCTATAGTCGTCAGTGACTACTTAGGATTGTTGGGTTTTATTTATATAATTTATTTTTGTACGCTGGAATTTGGTTGGGGCCAGCTAATAATGTGATCCCCCTCTTGTAGAGACCATTGTTATATTTAAATACTCCATACCAAATTGGAGGTAAGATCTAATCTATTGAATACTCTCTAATCTCCATTCATCCATATTATATGTCTGGAGAGATCCAGTGACATTTGTGATATATCACTAATTATTGTGAGATAATTTCTTTTTACCCTGTTTGAATTCGGTTTTTATATACATAAAGAACATTTTTTTATATATGTATATTTTTTATACATTCTTTATAATTATATACATTTATTTTTGGTTTATTTAAGTTGATCTTTTATTAATAATCATTTATAGTGATCACGATCGAATTTTTATGGAGTTAAGTCATATTGTTTTCTGGCACTTATTGTTGAATCTGCACGTCCGGAGGGATGCGAGATCTGTATTTTATTTAATATGTATTTCAACAGTGGAATTCTCTTGAACTCATGTTATTTGGCCATTCTATATTTCTGTGTATCTCTCTAATTTCTTGTTTAAACCGGATTAATGTAATGTAATTTACCTACGGTGTTATATTTTATCGATGACACACGGCACCGAGGTTGTATCTGCAATTAGTTTCAGCCCACCAATCATTGTGTTTTCTTGACTACATATACCATCATGCTTTGTGACCAGGCACGCCCCCCTGATGACGTTAACATAACGAAACGTACGTCGGAGGCAGCCTGGTCACGTGACGTACCCCCCGTGCTTTGGACTGTTGGAGAGATCGTTTGGCTATACATGTGAGCGGCGGCTTCCATTCTCCAGCGAATCCCATCTAAAAACCGCTTTGAGCGGTGACAGGTCCGCAGCCTCAGTGCCGGGTGGGCACCCCCCAATGTAAGGAGCCATTTGGCTGATTTTTACGTACATTTTAAAATTTTAATTAAAACGGTATCACGCTATTTGGCTATCTGGCCTCTCTTCTTTTACATACAATCCCGTGTGAGGTTCCTGGATTTGCAAAGTGGTCTGTCCATATCTTCATGTGTTGCAGGCACAATCCTGCATAAGCTCAGTTGACCATCTTTTTCGTTAAAGGGGTCAACGAGCTCTGGTAAGAGCAAACCTTATCTAAAGCACCTTGGGTGGAATTGATAATTATATTGAAGCGGTGGTGGCATTTCTTCCTTCACAGAATTATCATTACAATTGGACTTTGTTCACTGTTTTATTTGATTTTTATATTTTTTGATCATATTTGAATTCACTTGCGTGGTTTCAAGTGCAGCTTCTGGCTGCAATTGTTGGGACTCATCTATATATATTTTTTGTGTTTTTATGTTGCAATTTTATTGTTAATTAGACACTGTGTCACGGCACTATACTTATTGTATATGGGCCTAGCGCCCTCTATTTATATTTTATCATGTCCACATATTACTTGTGTTATTGAGGAGCAGCTTATTATTTATTTATATACACTCTCAATATTTGTATATCTTTACAAATATTTATATATAAATTTAATTTTTCTATATATATATTAGTTAGGCGCGGAATTTCACTTTACACACAGGTGATAAAAATACTAAGTTACAAAGGGGAGTTAAAAAAAACAGAGAATTTTGTGGTAATGTCAGTGACAGACTTAAAATTATAGTAAATCCTTGTTTTAAAAACAATAAAAATAACCAACATGTAGCGCCCTGCTCCTGATGACCAGGCGCTATGTTTAAATTTAGTGGGTGTCTGAGCTGGTAGTTAGCTCAGCCTCTGATGATTAAGGGTAAACCTCTGTTCCAGCTATGGCTGTGCTTGGAGGGTTTTCCCATTGTTTGCCTGTAGGTGGCGTTACCACCACAGGCCAATGTTGGAACACAGGCAGGCCAGAGTATATTGGGTGTTTTTCCTTGGGAACAGCCCAGTGGGAGTGGTCTCCCCGCTGGGCATGCTGGGGAAGTATACTTAAGGGGCCGACGCCATTTTCTTGGGCTCTTTGCCACGTGGCCCTCCTGGCTCGAGGTATGTGATGGTTCATTTTCAGCCCCGGGACCACGTTGGCCTGAGGCTGCAATTCCGCCAGGTAGGCCCAGTTGTCTTGACTGGGGCCTGCACTTTGAAGGTGATCCTGTGCTGTGCGTCCCGCGGGAGGAAGCCACTCAATAGAGGAAACCAGGGGAGGACCTGTCCTGGGGAGGACCAAGAGGAAGGCTGGTATCTCGGGAGAGGCCTGGTAACTTTATTGGAGGATGCACTGTATTCTATAATGCCTTACAGTGTTGCCGGGTCGGCTTAAAGGTTCTAAACTGTAGGGCTGGAAATCCCGGGTACTAAATCCTGCGGCAGAATATTCTGGAACAGTTTATTTCTACTTTCAAAGAAAGGTTTGTGGCAGAGACTATTATTCTTTCTTTTTTTCCGTGCATCATCCCGGCTGCTAGGCCAGTGAGAGGGGCCTATCCAGGTGAGCAATACCCACTCAGAGGAAAGTGGTGAGTGTGACTTTTGAAACGTAGAAGTTCCCCAATGATCTGCATCGTGTGCCTGAACCTTTCCCTGACCCTCCATCCCACTTCCTCTACAAGTTTGTGTGAAATAAAACCTGACAGAAAAAATTTCTTACAACTTGTGTGGACATTGAAGTTTCTTAGACTCTCATCTCATCCCCTAGACAACGAAGAGCGAGGTAACGTGCAAGGCCCAAAATTGAACCAACAGCTCCTACGGGGGTAGTGCTACAAACATGTTATTCTTACCTGCTCTATGCAGTTGGTTTTGCACAGAGCCTTACTGACACTTCTGGCCCCTCCCTCCTGCCCTTCCTGCCTTCTGCCCCCACAGCAAGCAGATTTCTGCAGGGGCACCCAAGCAGCTCCGCTCCTGACCATTCACAAACGGAGCCACGGGTCAGCACCGCCCCCTCCATCTCCTGATTGGCTCACTGGCTGTGATTGATAGACAATGGTTCCCGCTGCTGCTAATAGCCAATCAGGAGCCAAGGCTCTAGTGGACATCGCTGGATCGAGAGGGGTCTCCGGTGAATATCAGGGGCAGGGCTGCTGTACACAGAAGGTTTTTTACCTTCATGCATAGAATGCATGAAGGTAAACAAGCTTTTGCCTTTACAACCACTCAAATCAAATGTGTTTTTGTATTTTGCCTTTTGTATCACTTTAACTCTACCCTACTCTATTCAAAATGAAAAAATAATGGCTATAGATACAATTTAAGTCAACAATGTATTCTTTGTTGTGTTGGAACGGTTACTATTTCTGCATAAATAAACATATTATTATTTTGATAAAAATGGGATAATGCTTTAAATCAGTAATAAAAATCTGTCAATTGGCATGATTGCTTTATCAGTCCTAGGTAGCATGTACCACTTCCATAGAAACCTAAAGCTCACCCATTGAAAGCCCCATCAGTCTTCCTGTGCATCTACCCTTTTGCTGAAATGTGATGCAGTGAGTGCAATGATTGAAATTAAACACGGAGAGGGAGCTCAAAGCAACCCTGGTTTAACATTTAAGTAAGCATCAATAGAGATACCTAAGCCATACAGAGCTAATCCTCCTATAGGCAATGCTCTGGTGAGCGAAGAAGCCAGCTGTATGTCATCACTGGAAAAGTCCAACTTGAGTGTAAGATTTATGTGTTTGCAAATATGACCTGTTGCATTCCTCTCCATGACTTAGCATCCCAGAGCCAGTCCAGAAATACATGATCAGCATTCATCATGTACCAGTATAAGACGATACAAAACACTTTTTGCATTCATTGTATTGAGGCTCTTATTCCCCATGTCATGGTGATAGGTCAGCCTTGCTTGAAATTTGTTCCCTGGGTCTAAATCAGGTTTCACCTTTATATTTAAAGTTATTATCACTCTGCAAACAACCACCCCCTCCCCCCGAGCAGCCGGCGCCCCCCCCCCTGCTGTCTGCTGGTTAATCCGGCACTTACCCCATCTAGGCGGGTAGCGAGTGGCGGGCAGCTGCTCCCTGTCCTCTCCTCCAGCACGGCGGCTTTCAGCCTGCGATTCCTTCCCTCCACCTAGGCGTCCAATAGGATCGCCTGTCCTTTCTGCCAATCGGGTGACAGGTCTCAAAATCCTGATTGGCTGGGAGGAGGATCAGTGTTACAATAGCGAATATTCATTTGCTGTTGTAACACACCTGGGTGGGCTCTGTTCGCATTCTCTGCGCCCCCCGAGCCCACCCTATTTTGAAGCCCATTAGAGCCTCTGGCTCTAATCAGAAGCTTAAAAAAAAACAACCCCGCCATTGTAATTCATGCATTGGGTGTCCTGCTAGGGGCCGGACGCATGGATAGAGGAGGAAGGGGGGGTGGCGATGGATAGGGGGGGCAGCACCTGTGCACCCTTAATGGACAGGCCGCCCCTGTTCAAATGGCTTTCTTAAAAATGATATTGGTAATCCTGCATAAAGACACTTATTTGGGCACTTCCTGTTATCAGTTGACAACTGTCTCCTACCTGTGCTCCTGTGTTGTCACCCTGTCATATGTGCTATCAGTGCAGATTCTGGGTTGGATTTTCTAAAGGCAAATAGACCGTGCACTTTGCAGTTGCTCTGGAGCTTAGTAAATTACATGAACCTTCACTTTGCAAAGAATAACCATCATCATATGCAAGGAGCATAAAAACATTTTTGCTTGCACATGATTGGATGATGGAAGTCAGCAGAGCTTCTCTTCATTTACTAAGCTCTGCTCTGGTGCAAATAAACTTTCAGAGTGCAATTGCACTTGCAATGTACACAGTCTATTTGCCTTTGGTATATCCACACATATGAGTGGTCATGCTGGCACTTAATGAACAGGTATTCTATGCTTTACTTGCCATTTAAGCGAATGCTTGTACATGGGAAATTGCTAAAAGAGGCTAGAGGACATCAGAAGCATTGAGAAACAAAAACAAATGAAACAAGTGTATTCCAAAATAATAAAAAATAAATAAACAGTGCTTTAAGCCCTGCACACACGATCGGATATCTGATGGAATCTAATCCGATGGATTTTTTCGTCGGATATCCGATGAAGCTGCCTACACACCATCAGTCAAAAATCCGACCGTGCCAAAACGCGGTGACGTAAAACACTACGACGTGCTGAGAAAAATGAAGTTCAATGCTTCCGAGCATGCGTCGACTAGATTCTGAGCATGCATGGATTTTTGACCGATGGACTTCCACACAGGCGATTGTTTTTTTCTATCGGTTTTTATCCATAGGAAAAATTTAAAACATGTTCTATTTTTTTTCACCGATGGAAAACAAACCAATGGGGCCCACACACGATCAGTTTGTCCAATGAAAACAGTCCATCGGTCTGTTTTCATCAGACAAACCGATCGTGTGTACACGGCATAAGCCAAATAAATGTAGTTTCGTTTTTTTTTACAGATTAACTTTAAAGCCCACATCTACAGCCATGGCCAAAAGTTTTTAGAATGACACAGATATTCATTTTCACAAAGTCTGCTGCCTCAGTTTTTATGATGGCAGTTTATATATACTCCAGAATGTTATGAAGGGTGATCAGATGAATTGCAATTAATTGCAAAGTCCCTCTTTGCCATGAAAATGAACTTAATCCCCCCCAAAAAAAATTACACTGCATTTGTGAAGAAGGCCTCAGGGCGCTCAAGAAGGTCCAGCAAGCACCAGGACTGTCTCCTGCAGATGGTTCAGCTGCGGGATCGGGGCACCACCAGTGCAGAGGTTGCTTAGGAATGGCAGCAGACAAGTGTGAGTGCATCGCCACACACAGTGAGGGGAAGTCTTTTGGAGGATGGCCTGGTGTCAAAAAGGGCAGAAAATTAGCCACTTCTCTCCAGGAAAAACATCAGGGACAGACTGATATTCTGCAAAAGGTACAGAGATTGGACTGCTGAGGACTGGGGTAAAGTAATTTTTCTGATGAATCTCCTTTTTGATTGTTTGGAGCATCGGGAAAAAAACTTGTCCAGAGAAGAAAAGGTGAGCGCTACCATTAGTCCTGTGTCATGCCAACAGTAAAGCATTGTCATGGACCTTGAGATATTAAAGTGTTTCTACTTGACATCTGTTACACAGGAGAGGGACATTCAATGCAAGGCTTTTGAAATGCTAAGTGGAACCAGCTTGTGAAATACCTTTTATTGTGTCCTGCAGGTTAAGAGCGGGTGTCGGAGACAGCCCGTCTGAAGATGTATGTGTTTATGCTAAGGGACTTTGTATTGTTCTAAAGATCAGAAGCCTCCTGTCAGGAGCATTGAATTAGCATTATATTGTCTAAAGCAATGTAACCTCTCAGAGGTAGTAATTAAGTAGACCGGGTTATTGTGTACATTGATTACCCCCTGGGGCTTCTGTCTCAATACACAAGTCTTTCTATCCAAGCTATTGGACCAATCCCTGTTGACTATTTCAAGTCCTCATTTGCATGGCCAAGGAGGACCTGAGTGAAGACTGCATACTTTACAATTGACCAATGGGAAAGCGGTTGTTGGGGGTGGGATGTACCAAATTCTGTATAAAAGTGTGCTGTGTACTTGAAAATAAAGTGTCCTGTTTGAACTTACATACAGCCTGCCTGGTGTTTGTTCTTAATGGGTCTGAACGGCACATAGCTGTAGTTCGGACCCCGGAACCTTGGATGACTGGACCATCAGACGTTGCAATCTGCAAGCTGACGCACTGGTAGCAGAGGAGTGTCGGGAGAGCAGAAACGGGCGAGAAAGGATCTCGTCACAAGCATCCTAATGCCTCGTACACACGACTGCCATGACAGCATTTGGCCGGGAAAACTGGCCGTGTGTATGCTCCATGGCAGTTTTCCTGACAGGAAAACCGCCGGGAATCCCGGCGGGAAAAATAAGAACACGTTTTCCTTTTTTCATGCCGGGATTCCCAGCAGTCTTTTCCCCCGGCAGTTTTCCTATTGGAAACACTGCGGTGGAGCATACACACGGCAGGGATTCCCAGCCAAAGCTCTCATGGCAGTTTTCCTGCCAGGAAAACCAGCCGTGTGTAGGGGGAAAAGCTGCCGAGCAGGTTCTCGGCTTTCCCCTCGGTTTTCCCAGCGGACTTTTTACTCCCGGGAAAAACGATCGTGTGTACGGGGCATTAGACCATTCATGTGTGGGGTTCCTTCTCAGCCAAGGGAGTGGTCTCACTCATGATTTTGCCTAAGAACACAGTCATGAATAAAGAATGATACAAAAACATCCTTCGAGAGCAACTTCTCCCAACCATCCAAGAACAGTTTTGTGACAAACAGTGGGCCAGATTCAGGTAGAATCACGCAATATTTGCGTGGGCAAAGAGCAAAGATTTTTCTCTGCGCCCACGCAAATATTTTGAAATGCCCGCGATTCACGGAGCAGTTGCTCCGTAAATTGCGCGGGCGATATGCTAAATAGCCCTGCGTAAGGGCGCCTAATGTAAATGATCCCGCCGGGGGCGGGAATCATTTAAATTAGGCGCGCTCCCGCGCCGAGCGAACAGCGCATGCTCCGTCTGAAAACTTTCCCGACGTGTATTGCGGCAAATGACGTCTCAAGGACGTCATTTGCTTCTAAGTGAACGTGAATGGCGTCCAGCGTCATTCACGGTTCACTTACGTAAACGACGTGAAATTTAAATTTCACGAGCGGGAAGCGCAGCCATACTTTAGCATTGGTTGCGCCTGCTATTAGCAGGAGCAGCCTTATGCTAAAGTCGCCGTACGGAAACTCCGTACCTTGCGTGCGCAGGGCCCGCGCAACTTTTGTGAATCGGTGGTAGTATGCAATTTGCATACTATACGCCGATCACAATGGCCGCGCCCCCTAGCGGCCAACGCAAGAATGCAGCCTGGGATGTGAAGGCATAAGGAGGCTTATGTCTGTCACATCCTAGGCTGAAGTCGGTGTAACGAGGTTCCTGAATCAGGAGCACTCGTTACACCGGAGCAAGTAAGCCCTTGCGCCGCGCAACCTATGGTTGCGCGGGCGCAAGTGCTTCTTGAATCTGGCCCAGTGTCTTTTCCAGCGTGATGGAGCACTTTGTTATAAGGCAAACGTGGTACCTAAGTGGCTTAGGGAAAAAAAACATTGAAATTTTGGACCAGGAAACTCCCCAGACCTTAATCCCATTGAGACTTGTGGTCAATCAAGTTCTGACAAACTGAAAGCATTGATTATGCAAGAATGGGCGCAGCCATCAGGGTGTGGCCTAGAAGTTAATTGGCAGCATGCCAGGGTGAATTGCAGAGGTCTTGAAAAAAAAAGGGTCAACACTGCAAATATTGACTTAATCTAATTGTAAATAAAAGTCTTTGACACTAATGAAATGCTTGTAATTATACTTCAGTTAGGATACTTTCACACGGCCACGTTAGCGGTAAAGCGCTGCTCGTATTAGCGACACTTTAATATTGTTTTAGCAGCACTTTTTGGTCGCTAGCGGGACACTTTTAACCCCCGCTAGCGGCCGAAGAAGGTATTAAAACCGTCCGTTTTGTGGCGCTTCCGAAGTGCTTTTCAGGTGGTTTGGAAGCGCTGCCCATACATTTCAATGGGCAGGGGTGGTTTAGGAGCGCTGTTTACATCGCTCCCAAACCTCCCCAAAGATTTGTTTTTTCCCCGTCCCGCAAGCGCACCGCCCCATGAGGCATGTGTGGTAGTTTTCAGGCGCATTACAGGTGCTATTTTTAGCACTAAAGCATCTGAAAAGCGCCTTCAGTGTGCAATTAGCCTTATACCATAGTAACATCTGACAAAAAGATCTAAAAACACTGAAGCAGCACACTTTGTGAAAAATAATATTTGTGTCTCAAAACTTTTGGCCGCGGCTGGATGCTTAGTCCTCTGCTTCTCAATTGCCCCACCTCCTCTCCAGGAGAGTCCCCCCTTTTTTACACTATGTTTTGTTATTATTTCTTTTGATACTTATCAAAAGAAGATAATCTTCAGTTTGTTCACGTGACACACATATGCCGCATACACACCATCACTTTATGTGATGAAAAAAAACTACATTTTCTGTGAAGTAAAAAACAACGTTTTTGAAACTTCAATTTTCAAAGACGAAGTTGCCTACACACCATCGTTTTTCTCACAATGTTCTAGCAAAGCGAGGTTACGTTCCACCACGTTTTTCCATTGAAGCTCGCTTCATAAGTAGCTTCTGGGCATGCGCGGATGAAAAAACGTCGTTTTAAACGACGTTTTTGCTACACACGGTCAATTTCTGTGAAGTAAAAGTTGACGTTTTGAAAAACGACACATAAAATTGAAGCATGCTTCAATTTTTTTTGGTCGTTTTTTAGAAGACATAAAACGACGTTTTCCCCCACACACGGTCAAGTGATGTTTTTAAAAACGTCATTTTTTTTCATCACATAAAACGACCGTGTGTACGCGGCATAAGTCCTCCTCTTCAGAATAAAATCTGAATTAAACCATAGACAAAGCAATTGTCAACTAGCCATAATGCATCAAGTAAATGCAAATAGGAAAATTATTGGTCCCTGTCGGCATCAAAGACACTCCTCATTTCTGACGCTTTGATGAGGCCCTGTCAATGTATTATTTGGGCTCAGAGAGATTTATTTTCCAAAAAAGGTCGGACATTACACCTTTCTAGTAAGGACTGGAATTGTCCAGGAGCCAGTCAAGAATTTGTCTTCTGAGGAATGTCCTAACATTAGGAATTAGCCTTTCAGAATCTTTTAAACCCTGAAATGCCATGGACCCGGTAACATTTACAGATATGAAGCTTGTCTCAAAACTTTCACATATCTCAGTCAGGATCTGGTCTGGATAGTTCATATAATGACAGGTAATCATTGCCTTCAGGGAGTATTAGTAGACAGGTCCTTTATTCAACATTTCCTTTTTTTTTTTTGTTTACAAACTTTTATTGAAAAAATAGATAGTGGTACAGATCAATATAAAAAAGAGTCATTATAAAAGTTACGATTAGCTTATATAAGAAACAGAACCAATGAAAGGTACAGCCATTGACATATAAGGTAATAATCATCATCAAAGATAGGGGTCAATTAACAGAAAGTGATTCAATGTACACTGTTGAAATCAATACATATCATAGCGGACATAACATTTGAATGAGTCTAGGCTGTGTTGAAATACAGGGAGGAATATTCAGTCCAGGGGGACCATTTTTTATTGAAGATGTGCATCGTGTTTTGTAATGTATGGGATATTTTTTCCATTAAGTATATATCATTGATTATAGGTTTGAGTGGACCTAGATGAATTGTTATAGATTTCCATTGGGATGCTATCAGCCAGTGTATGGCAACACAAATTGTGTGAATAAGCCTCATTTGATATGTAGAAAGGCCTGTAATTGGGGAAAATATTATACAATTCTGTATTGTTAGGACAATTGCATTACCAGAGATTTTGGAAGCAAAATTCTCTAGTTGTGACCAGATGTTTTTGACCCTGTCACATAGCCAGAAAGTGTGGGGGAACGAGCCCAATGCATCACAACCTCTGAAGCAAGAAGGGGAGATTGAGGGGAAGATGGAGTGGAGTTTGGTCGGAGTATAGTACCATCTTATGAAAACTTTTAGGGCTGTTTCTTTGATCGAGATAGATTTTGTGCATTTGTGTAGATTATTTATACAGTTATCCCAGTTTACTGAGGAGAAGGTGAAGTTTAAGTCATGTTCCCATTTCGTCATATAAAGTAGTTTATTAGATTCTGTATTGTTGGCTAAGGTGGAATATAGTTCTGAAATTAATCCTTTTTTTCTGGGAGTGTTGAGACAGAGTTTTTCAAAAAGGGTGGGAGATTGGGTATTCATGATCGTGAAATAAGTATCAAAGAATTGTTTTATGAGGAGGTAATTATTGTATGGGATTTGGTATTTTGATTTTAGTGAAGGGAAGGTGATGAAGTTTGTGCCTATTATAAATTTATTAAGTGAGGTGAGGTTATTATTCTTCCACCATGTGAGGTTTACTGGGGTATTTGGTTTAAATTTTGGGTCCCCCAAGAATGTAGCATATGGGGGGGATTTAGAAGTGAGATTGTATTTTCCATTGTGAAGTTTCCATAGATGATAAGAGTGAGCGACTATTTGATTTCGGGAGTTTAGGGTTGGAATTGGGATTTTATTTCCCCAGAGAATACCCGAAATGGAGAATGGTGTAATCGAGGCTTTCTCAAATATGATCCATGGGATCTTAGACTGCGGAATATGCCATTGTGCAATTTGGGACCATCTTGCTGATAGGTAGTATAGCCATAGATCCGGGAGGCCGAGGCCGCCAAACCTCTGGGGTCTATGCAGGATCAATCTCGAAGCACGTGGATGGGAGTCTGACCAAACAAATCTGTTTATATCAGATTGGAATTTGGTAATAAGTGTTTTGTTTATTCTAATGGGAAGTGCTCTAAATAAATATAATAGTTTGGGAAGTAGTGTCATCTTAATCGCCGTTATTTTTCCAAGGAATGAGATCTTAAATGATTTCCACATTTTTAGTGTCGCTCTTAATTTTTGCATCATTGGGATATAGTTTTTACTTGCTAAATCGTTGATATTGGAGGTGAGGTGAATGCCTAGGTATGGAAGGGATTCAAGAGTATAGGAGAAATCAAAGGAGGACCGTATGGAGTTTAGTTCTGAGGGGGGGATATTAATGGGCATACCTATTGATTTGGAGACATTGACTGTGAGGCCTGAAATATTTGCAAACATGTTCAGGGTTTGCAGTAGGTTAGGTAGGGTGGTTTCAGGTTGTGTTAAAAATAAAA
This sequence comes from Rana temporaria, assembly GCF_905171775.1. NCBI lineage: Eukaryota > Metazoa > Chordata > Amphibia > Anura > Ranidae > Rana > Rana temporaria. The sequence continues at coordinate 334,402,623 of NC_053491.1, forward strand.
GCATGTCATCAGCATACATGCTAAGTTTGTACGAATGGGAGCCTGATGAGTATCCTTTGATTTCGGGATTGAGAAGGATTGCCGTGGAGAGTGGTTCTATTGCTAGGGCAAAAAGTAAAGGGGAAAGGGGGCAGCCCTGTCTTGTGCCTCTGCCTACATTGAAAAATTCTGAATTGCAGCCTGGTAAATGAATTCTGGTTGAGGGGTTGTGGTAAAGTGCGTGGAATGCATGTAAAAATTCACCGGTGAAGCCGTATTTTTGGAGTACAGTGTCTAGATATGGCCAGTAGACACTGTCGAAGGCTTTATTAATGTCGAGGCTGAGTAACAGAAGCGGATTGGAATGTATATTGGTGTCTTGAATAATATTCGTGACCAGTCTAATATTGTCCGTGATTTGCCTACCTGGGATAAAGCCTGATTGGTAAGGGGAAATGAGAGAGGGGATAATTGTGGAGAGTCTATTTGCGAGGAGTCTGCTAAAAACTTTGAGGTCATTATTTATGACCGAAATTGGTCTATAGTTTTGGGGGAGTGTGTGGTCCTTATTGGGTTTTGGGATTAGAGACATATTTGCAAGTAACATCTCATCTGGGAAATGATCACCTTTCAGAACACAGTTAAAGAGCTTCTTTAGGTGAGGGACTAAAAGTTGGGAGTATTGTTTATAATAGAGTGATGAGAAACCGTCTGGGCCTGGGGCAGAATTTTCTTAAGTGATTTTATAACATTTCCAAGACAACTATCAAATCTAAAGTTCTATAAATATTTAAATAGGAGTTATTGTCTGATAGTATAAGTTTGCTTTTGCAGAATCTTACCCAGGCCACTTCTTCAGATATTGGTAGCACACATTATATGTACATCTTGTATGCATGATGACATTATATTGACTCTAAAAACGCTACAGTAGTATCAGAGGGTCAGACTTTTGTCTTTAGGTGCATGCTTTACCCTGCAAAGCTCATCAACATATATCAAAAGCAAAAAGTGAAAAAACTGTGCTATTCTTTATAACAACAACATAGCACCAACTTTCCTTTGAGACACACACTGCACAAAATATTTTTCTCCTAAAAAAATTGCACTTATCAAAATATGAATAAATAATTGTGGAAAAAGAAAAAGAAAAAATATCCATGTAGTGACAAAGTCCATCCAATAAAAAGTGAACCATCCCTCACCAGAAAACATGTGATCTTGAATAAGCCTCCACCAAATAAAATGCTTGCTTGCCAAAACATATTGACCTCATATTAAAAAAAGGTCAATCCCGCTTGCGGCTCATAACCCAGCCAGGGCCTTTGTATCCTTCTAGGAAACATATAGACGTAATAAGAGATCGACCGCTTTAGAAGTACTCGATCATATGGAATCCCCCAGAAAAGATAAACTTGACATAGCATAAAATCCTTTATAAATGTATTCAAAATATAATGACTGCACTTGCATCAAATACTTAGGAAAAACGCATGTAATAAAAAGCCAGCCAGCTCCAAACTGCAGCCTGTCCTTTCATGATGTGATGTAAGCATGTTGCTGCACCCGATGTGTTTCTTCACAATCTGATGTCGTCCTGGGTCACGGGTGGTGTACAAACTCACCGCTATATAAAGAAAACATTAAACAACCACACTTTGGCCTGAGCCTCAGATATTCTCCTCTTCTACTAGAATTGGCCATCTTGAAAAGGTCATGCCCTTTCCCCAACTGGAAAAGTGCATCATAATTGATTCATCAGCTTTTATAATTATGATGCGCCTTTCCAGTTGAGGAATGGGCATGCCCTCTTTCAAGATGGCCGATTCTAGTAGGAGACTATCTAAGGCTCAGACTGAGGCATGGTTATTCAATGTTTCATATAGATAGCGGTCCGTGTCCCAGGATGAAGGCAGATTGTGACAAAACGCGGCGAGTGGAGCGATGTGCTGACGTTACCACGTACGCCATTCCCGAAAGGACAGGCTGCAGTTTGAAGCTGGCCAGCTTTTTATTACATGCGTGTTTGCTAATGATGATTGTAAGTGCAGTTGTTATATTTTTAATACATTTATAAAGGATTTTATGCTATGGCAAGTACATATTTTCTGGGGGATTGCATATGATTGAGTACCTCTAAAATGGTGGATCTCGTCATTATGGCTATTCGTATCCTGGAAGGATACAAAGGCCCTGGCTGGGTAATTGGCCTGCAAGTGCGATTGACCTTCCGTAATAGGAGGTCAATATGTTTTGGTAAGCAAGCATTTTAAATGTTGGGGGTTTATTCAAGACCACACGTTTTCTGATGATGGCTGGTGCACTTTTCATTGGTTGGACTTTGTCACTACATGGACTTCTCTTTTTTTCTTTTACCACAATTATTTATTCATCAATATATACAACTCTTACATCCTAATTTAGCAAATAAGCTTTGTCCCGGAGTAAGTTTCAAAGCAAAAAATGAGGCTTGATGTGAATGCATCTTTTAGGAATGGGCTAGAAGGCCTGGACATTCCAAGCCCAAGCGGGAAGGTGTTCAATGAGTGTAGAGCCCCAAGCTTTCGTGATTTGAATGGAACCTTTTCCTGCCACTAATGCTGTCCCTGGCAGACGGGTGACCTGTCCCTGCACTACCCACATGCAAATGCATGCCAAACCAAGGGCCAGGGTCTTAAATAGACTTTGCTACATCTAAGATGGCCGCCAGAGTCACATGAACAACCAGCCTGTGTAAACTGGCAAATACAGTTGGATCCGCTTTTATGCGTGTTTGCAGCTACTCAACTTACAGCTTGCCACATTTTAGATAAAAGAGAAAAAAATGTATTTGATGGCGAGGAATGAAGTGATACAACTTATCTGCTTTATAGGTCTAATTTTCATCCTGTCAGTCAAATTATGCAGCCAATGAATGACTTTGTATCCCCTAAATGGCTATAATTGCAAATATCCTTATACTTTAAATGGCCCTGCTCCAAGCTATACCCTCTATTGAGCCTACTCTATCTATGCAAACACAAATTGGAGCAAGGGAGAGGTTATACAGCACAGACGACAAAAGTCTGCAGACCTACCCAGATACCCTGCAGGAGGATTTGAGTACAGTTGTAGTATCTCTTGATAGTAATAGTCATTGACTGACTGGTTTCAATGGTTTGTGTAGAGCTACATGACAGGTCCACTTAAAATAAGACGGACGTTATTTTTCTTTATTAGACAAATAGGCAGAACGGCTGGTAGGCTGAGTGACGAGGAAGCGATTTCTGGCAGCTTCTTATAATGACTCATTTAATGACCTTGCACTTAAAAACTTGTTCCAGCCAGGTTACCTTCCTCTGAACAAATGAGCAGTCTTAAGGGATAATGAAAGACAATAAAAAATAAATAAATAAATGAAAGCAATGTCGGAATGTCTGAAGAAGTAAAACATTGCACCAATAAAACATTCCTTTGCCAGTACAAAAATGTGTTTCCTATTTCTCATTTGTTTATTGTCTTTCTAGATTTAGGGCCGGAATGCATGTACCTGGGAGAACGGAGTCTATCCTGGTTTCATGGACTGTGCCCAAAACAGAAGAACCTTCGTAATCTGCCTCCTTGCTTCTTTTGTATGTCAGAATCATAGCAGAGTTTCCAAAAAGTAAAGGAAAGGCTTTAAGAAGAACTCCAACGCAAGCAGCTGAATACACATTTGAAATGTACATTATATACATGAACTGTTTTAACTGACAAATTATCCACTTGCTGCTTACTGGGCACATAAACCCCCTTCGTGCCCAGGCGAAATTTCAGCTTCCGGCACTGCGTCGCTTTAACTGACAATTGCGCGGTCGTGCGACGTGGCTCCCAAACAAAATTGACGTCCTTTTTTCCCCACAAATAGAGCTTTATTTTGGTGGTATTTAATCATCTCTGCGGTTTTTATTTTTTGCGCTATAAACAAAAAAAGAGCGACAATTAAAAAAATATATATATATTTTTTACTTGTTGCTATAATAAATATCCCATTTTTTTTTAAAAAAAACTATTTTTTTTCTCAGTTAAGGCCGATACGTATTTTTCGACGTATTTAAAAAAAATAAAAAATCGCAATAAGCGACTGGTTTGAGCAAAAGTTATAGCGCCTACAAAATAGGGGACAGAATTATGATTATTTTTTATTTTTTTTACTAGTAATGGCGGCGATCTGCGATTTTTATTGGGACTGCGATATTGCGACGGACGTATCGGACACTTTTGACACAAATTTGGGACCATTCACATTTATACAGCGATCAGTGCTATAAAAATGCACTAATTACTGTATAAATGTGACTGGCAGTGAAGGGGTTAACACTAGGGGGTGAGGAAGGGGTTAAATGTGTATCCTGGGTGTGTTCTAACTGTGTGGGGGGAGGGGGGTGACTGGGGGAGGTGACCGATGCTGTGTCCCTATGTACAAGGGAAACAGATCGGTCTCCTCTCCTCTGACAGCACGTGGAGCTCTGTGTTTACACACAGAGCTCCACGTATCTGCTGTGTTACCGACGATCGCGTGTACCCGGCGGACATCACGGCCGCCAGGCACACACATCGGCTCCCCAGCGATGAGCCGGGACAGTGTTTACCCGCTGCGCGCCCCCCAGAGGCGCGCGCGGGTAATGCACTTCAAATGACGTCCAAAGACGTCCAGTTGGCACCTGAGAGCCGCGCTGTTGACGTCTTTTGTCAATAGCGCGGGTCTCAAGTGGTTATATGTACTACTGTTCAGTCTCTACTGAGTGACACCACGGCTCAGATACCGCAACCGTGCCACTTGTATTGTTTCTCTTCAACCTCATTTTTAGTAAGAAAGGAATAAGCCTTACCTTTCTCAAAAGGTACTGCTTGTGTTCCTACTGAATCAATATGTTTATCATTATCTAATATTGATTATATACATAATTTGTCTATAACTCTAAATATATCATGTATCATTTTCTTGTACCATGAATTTTCTTTATGTGCATTTTTAAAGTGGTTGTAAACCCTTACATAAACCCAGTGAAGTGACTCAGGTGATACACAGTTGAAATAAATCCTCCTACACACATTGTACCTGTTTATCTGCAGCATTCTCTCCTGTACATCCGTTCAAAGTCCAGACTTTATAAAGCTTGTCTGAGCTGTCAGAAAAAAAGGGGTGGAGGGCTAAAGTTACAATCTGCTTGGCTCAGTGAGGAGAGCTCAGAGGGCTGATTGAAGGATAGGGACACACCCCTTACAAAGCACACAGGAACAGAGCAGAGGCTGTCAATCACAGGCTATGTGGTGGAGCTCCCTCCCCTGTCACATTTTTTTCTCTTGGTGTCAGGAAAACCTGTCAGAATTTTTTTTTATGCCAATAGCAGAGGAACAAAGCAGCAGACAAAAATTACACCTAGTGCTCCTAATTGAGACAAGTTCACACTAAAGAGGTACAGTATATACTTATATTTCATGTCTGAGGTTTACAACCACTTTAATGAATTTGTACATTCCTAATGAGTTGATATGTTTATTATTATTTATTAATGACTATTTACATAAATTGTCTATACCTCTACATATACCATTTTCTTGTACTATGCTTTAATTATGTGCCATGCATTTCTAATGAATTGATACGTTTATCAATGTTTATTATCAATTATTTACATATTTTGAAAGGTTCTCTATAAAATGACATACATGTTTATGGATTGATATCCAGTATTTTTTGATCATCACTATTTAATTTATGATTGGTACCCCTTATCATTATCATTATTTTGAAATCATATATGTTTATATTTGTTTCATATTGACATTGTGTCTTATAAGCATACCTTTTTAGCATAATTATTATTGACGACCCTTGATTTTCTGGCATGTGGGTGGCGGTGTTATTAGTCCTTCTTTGTCAGTCCATTATGAGTCCGCCGGCCCCCTTTATGAGTATTTAAATCCCTGTGGGTAGCCCTAAAATTAGGCTGAGGAAGAGGTGAGATACCTTGAAACGCATCCTACTGCGCATTTCCTATAGTGATGTCAGAGGAGAGTGGATCCTGGTTTTGCGGCCACGGGTCTTTGCTTGTTGGTGGTCCTAAACGTCTCACAATGGTGCTCTGCTATCTCTGAATCATCTATGCTTTCAGCCGAGGCACAGAGGGCCACATTCACAGAAGAGATACGACGGCGTATCTCCTGATACGCCGTCGTATCTCCTGATACGCCGTCGTATCTCTGAGATACGCCGTCGTATCTCTGAGATACAATTGTCGTATCTATGCGACTGATTCATAGAATCAGTTACGCATAGATAGCCCTAAGATCCGACAGGTGTAACTGTGTTACACCGTCGGATCTTAGGCTGCAATTCTAGGCCGGCCGCTAGGTGGCGAGGCCATTGCGGTCGGGGTAGAATATGCAAATGACTAGTTACGGCGATTCACGAACGTCCGCGATGCCCGTCGATTTAAATTTACGTTGTTTCCGTAGCGATACGTGTCGTAAAATTAGGGCTGAGCCCTAGGTGTCCAATGTTAAGTATGGCTGTCGTTCCCGCGTCAAAATTTAAAAAATCACGTCGTTTGCGTAAGTCGTCCGTGAATGGCGCTGGACACCATTTACGTTAACGTCTAAACAAATGACGTACGTGCGACGTCATTTAGCGCAATGCACGTCGGGTAATTTTCCCGACGGAGCATGAGCAGTACGTTCGGCGCGGGAACACGCCTAATTTAAATGGTGCCCACCCATTTGAATTAGGCGGGCTTGCGCCGAGCGGATTTACGTTACATCGCCGCAAGTTTACAGGTAAGAGCTTTGTGAATCAGGCACTTACGCTGTAAACCTGCGGTGGTGTAACGTAAATGGGATACGTTACGCTGCCGCGGAGCAACGTAAATGTACCTGAATCTGGCCCAGAGTTTCTATCTGAGGTTGTCGGCTTTCTCATTGTGCAATGACCCAGCAGTATTCCATCATCCATCTCTTCGTCACTTTAACCTTTGTTAGTGCATTTCTTATGGTTTTTAATACAATTTCTGGATTTGACTTACTACACGATGCAGGTTTTGTACTGTGACTTTTCCCTCCTATTTTTGCTTTAGATGGAGCTCCCCCTCAGGGTATCCCATACTTAAGCTGGCCATACATTATATAAGTTTTTTGTTCAATTTCCTTTAGATTTACCTTCAACTACAGTGGGTGACCGCGATATTGTGTCAATCTCGCTCCCTTTCTCAGCGAGATTGACCACCTATGAGCCCCATCGCGGGAGCCAGCGCCGAGCCGGCTTGCCGCGATGGGGAAAAAGACGTCATAGAAGCGACGGGGATCCGACTTGGATTTCCGGCGTTTGGTATGATTCATGAGGGGGAACTCCACGCCAAATTTTTTATAAAAAAACCGCATGGGTTCCCCCCCATGGGGAATACCAGGCCCTTAGGTCTGGTATGGGTTGTAAGGAGAACCCCCCTATGCCGAAAAAACGGCGTGGGGGTCCCCCCACAATCCATACCAGACCCGTATCCAAAGCACGCCACCCAGCCGGTCAGGAAAGGAGTGGGGACGAACGAGCGCCCCCCTCCTGAGCCGTACCAGGCCGCATGCCCTCAACATGGGGGGGTTGGGTGCTCTGGGGCAGGGGGGCGCCCTGCGGCCTACCCTCACCCCAGAGCACCCTGTCCCCATGTTGATAAGGACAGGGCCTCTTCCCGACAACCCTGGTCGTTGGTTGTCGGGGTCTTTAATAAGGGGGCCCCCAGATACCGGCCCCCACCCTAGGTGAATGAATATGGGGTACCGTACCCCTACCCATTCACCTGGAGGCAAAGTTTCAATAAAAACAAACACACGACACAGGGTTTTTAAAGTAGTTTATTAGTCAGCTCCGGGGGCCCCCCTCTCTTCTTTAGCTCTTTTACGAGGGGGGCCTTCATCTTCGACGGGGGGGGTGTTGGTCTTCACCGCCGTCTGGTTCTCTTCTGCTCTCATCTTCTCCACTCTCCGGGGGTCTTCTCCGCTCTCCGGGGGTCTTCTCCACTCTCCGGGGGGTCTTCTTCCATCTTCTCCGCTCTCCGGTTCTTCTCCCGCTCGCTCTCTGGTGCCTCCTTCTTCAGGGCCTGGCCGCCGCTATCTTCGTGTTAGCTCAATTACTAGCGGCGACGCAAGCCCGCTCTTCTTTGCCGTCTTCTTCTCTTCTTCCGATGTTGACGCAATGCTTCTTCCCGCTGTAATGCCGGGTGCGCGGCTCACACCGATTTATATAGGCCTCTTATGATGTCACAGTCCCATCATGCTCTGGTACCTACCCCCGGAGAGCGGAGAAGATGAGAGCGGAAGAGAACCAGACGGCGGTGAAGACCGACACCCCCCCCCCGTCAAAGAAGAAGGCCCCCCTCGTAAAAGAGCTAAAGAAGAGAGGGGGGCCCCTGGAGCTGACTAATAAATTACTTTAAAAACCCTGCATCGTGTGTTTATTTTTATTGAAACTTTGCCTCCAGGTGAATGGGTAGGGGTACGATGTACCCCATATTCATTCACCTAGGGTGGGGGCCGGTATCTGGGGCCCCCTTATTAAAGGGGGCTCCCATATTCCGATAAGCCCCCCGCCCGCAGACCCCGACAACCAACGGCCAGGGTTGTTGGGAAGAGGCCCTGTCCTTATCAACATGGACAGTGTACCTTTGGAGTGGGGGGCCGTAGGGTGCCCCCCCGCCCCAGAGCACCCAACCCCCCCATGTTGAGGGCATGCTGCCTGGTACGGTTCAGGAGGGGGGGCACTCGCTCGTCCCCACTCCTTTCCTGACCGGCCGGGCTGCGTGCTTGGATACAGGTCTGGTATGGATTGTGGGGGGACCCCCATGCCGTTTTTCCGACGTAGGGGGGGGTCTCCTTGCAATCCATATCAGACCTAAGGGCCTGGTATGCCCCTGGGGGGGGAACTCATGCCGGTTTTTTATTTAAAATTTGGCGTGGAGTTCCCCCTCATGAATCATACCAAACGCCGCGGCTAGAATTGGCGGGAATCCAAGTCGGATCCCCGTCGCTTCTATGACGCGCTCGCTGGAATGTGCTTTTTCTATTCCAGCAAGTGCGAGATGTCGGCACCCTGTCGCCGAGAATCAGCGCGATGCTGTTGTGCTGGAAACACATTCTCGGCAACAGGTACTGTATGTAGTATGATGGCCTGCCTCATTGAATACACAATAGAAAGTGTTTAGGTATGACCTCATATTATATGGTTTTGGTAAATCTAAAGGAAAGTTGTAGAAGAAAATTGTATAATGTATGGCCAGCCTTAGTTAGGTCATTCTTTTCCTAATTAGTGTTGGACTACCCATACACTTGTGTGTTCTCAGGTTGTGTTCATTTATGATCCTATTAACTGCCTGTTACAGTCATTGGGGGTAATTTACTAAAGGCAAATCCACTATGCACTGCAAGTGCAAACTACAAGTGCAAAGTGCACTGCAAGTGCACTTGGAAGTGCAGTCGCTGTAAATCTGAGGGGTAGATCTGAAATGAGGGGAAGCTCTGCTGATTTTATGATCCAATCATGTGCAAGCTAAAATGCTGTTTTTTATTTTCCTTGCATGTCCCTTTCGGATCTACAACGACTGCACTTCCAAGTGCACTTTCAATGCACTTTCAAGTGCACTTTGCACTTGTAGTTTGCACTTGTAGTGCAAAGTGGATTCGCCTATCATAAATAACCCCCATTTTGTTATATTTCAGAAAATCTTATGATATGATTGGGCAGCTTTCACAGATAGTTGGTATGATGTGAACTGTTTATCTCGTGGAGGCTATTACAGGACCTTACTTCTTCCCTTTTGCCTGCCATGGGCCCAAGGTTCCAGTACCTCAAACATGTTAGAATGTAAGCTGACTGGAATTGTAAAAATATTGCAGCCTTATCTCTCAGGTATTCATTAAATTATATTTTTATTTTTATAATTTACACAATTAAAAACATATAACAAAGGTGTTGTCAGGATCTAAAAAATCCTAAATACTTTATTAAAGTGCAACTAAGGGTGAAAGCAAAAATGGCATATATGCTATGGTCTGTCACTAGCACTCTCGTGCAAAACTTGTCTCTTGTGACTCACATTGGGGTCTTACGAACTGATATATTTGCTGTGACAGGACTAAAATACAAGTAAATAACAGCACAAACACCTATTCCTGAGATGAAATTCCACACTAGCATAAACAACTTAAAAGTAGATTCATATTCCTGTTAATGCCCATTCATGATTTTAACAAGAAAAGATTTATTCAAAATCTTTACAGTACAATTGATGAACAGACACATTCAGTAACACTTTCATTACAATAGGGATTACCACATAGAACCATTAAAGGGGTTTTCCACCCATTTTGTAAGTTTATTAAAAGTCAGCAGCTACAAAAAGTGTAGCTGCTGGCTTTTAATAAACCGACACTTACCTGCTCCACGGCTCCAGCGACGCGCCGGACGGGGCTCCGCTCCTCGCCCCCCCTAGCCGGCCGGCGTCTTCATGCTCAGTGTGGGCACCTGGCCGTGACAGCTTTCGGCTTCACGGCCGGGCACCCACTGCGCATGCGCGAGCGGCACTGCGCATGCGCGAGCGTGGCGCGGCCCGGCGAGGCGCCGTCTGATTGGACAGGCGATCGCCGAGGACCTGTCACGTGTCCTGGGCGATCGCCTACAGCAGCCCCTTCCTGTAGGTGATTAAGCTTAATCGCCTAGGCGATTAGGCTTAATCGTCTGCCCGGAAGGAGGAAGTGGGACAGGAAGTCCCACTCCTCCTGAAGCCCCCACTCCCCCCAAAAAAATTACATGCCAAATGTGGCATGTAAGGGGGTGAGGAGTGGGATAAGCGGAAGTTCCAAATTTGGGTGGAACTCCGCTTTAACTAATATCACGGAGGATAAAGGGTGTAAGACACCTAAAATACAGTAGGATGGTCCTCCAACAGGTGTATTGTGCTATATGGATACAGAAGGAAGGGAGTCACACTAGTATGGTAAAGGGGTAGGAGAAGGCAAGGAGGAGGACGAGGGAAAAGGGGAGGAGGGACCCCAAGGGATAAAATTAAGTACAAACTCTATAAAGGTATTAAGAAGCATGGAAACATATGAGTAAACAGTTATCAAGGCACATCCTCATAACCCAGAGCAGCATATGCAATCTCAAGCCCCAAATATCTATCCATCCTGACCAGATTTTATTGAATTTGTTAGGGCAATTACGGATAAGTTAAGTGATTTTATACAGTGGCAAAACAGAGTTCAGAACAGAGCGCCAAGTAGACACCATGGGTGGTATAGCATCTTTCCAATGAAGAAATATCTCCCTACATGCGTAAAAGGTGGCATAACCTAGGAACAACTTAGTAAATCGGCCCCTAGCGTTTGTGCCAAAAATATTGAGCAACATAAACCTGGGATCCGACTCGAGGGTTAGTGAGGTAATCCGATTGAGGTCAGTAAGAATCTCTGACCAATAGGAATCAAGACGTGGACAGGACCAGGCTATATGGAGAAATGAAGCAGTACCACATCTGAAACAAGATACCGGGGCCACAGGGTTCATAATCGTTGATCTTTTCGAGTAAAGTAGGCTCTGTGTAAGAATTTAATTTGTAGAAAATGGTCTTTGGCTGAGACCATATTAGTAAGAAAAGAGGACAAACAACCTTCCCAATTCTCCTCAGTCAAATCAGGGATGTTCACTCGCCACTTGTCAAAGGGCTTTTTGAATGTATTAGTAGGGGCTATAGATAGGTGGAAATACAGGGAAGATAGAGGCTTATCTATTACCTTAGCAATAAGTAGTCCTTCAACAGGTTCCGATTCTAGGGTGAGAGAGATTGGGAACTGCTTATGAAATGCATGACGAAGTTGGTAGTATCGAAACAACACCCACCGTGGTAATGTATATATATTAAGGTTGGGGAAGGAGCGCAACTTTCTGCCTGAAACAACATGTTTAAGATTCACTATCCCTCTTGGTATCCAAACCTGCGGATCAGGAACACTATTCAAATATGGGAGATTTGGATTACTTAAAAGGGGGGTATGTGGGGAGAATGTCTCCGGAGAGCGATAACGGGCCTTCGCCCTGTGCCATACCGATATAGTGGTACGCATCAGATCTGTAATCCCGGGGTGGGATTTTGCTCCCTGGAACACCAAGTTGCTAAGGGTGGAGAACGACCCCATGATGGCCACCTTTAGAGTAACAGCAGAATTATCTTTAGGCTGGGAGAACCACGATCTTACCCATAGGCGTGAGCAAGCGGTGTGCCAGTTGTGCCTGGGCACACCCTAATCCTGGGGTTGGCAACCTGTCAATGGTGGGCGGGTGACAGGTAAACCGCAATCCTTCCTTGAAGATCCTCAGAACCCGGACAGGAGAGGCGGCGGGGGTGGAATTTAGTGGAGCCGATCTGTATTTTCCTCTTGCAGCAGCTGAAAGTAGGCTTCTCCTCCTCTCTCTTTTGTCAACATTCAGCTGCCACAGGAGGAAAATATAAGGGATTAGTACTAATATATGCCACCCCTCCTTTCCATGTTCCTCTTTTTTCTGTTGCCGCATCCCCCATGTGCTCCCTTGCTCTCCCTTCCTCCCATTGTTTCAGGATGGAGAGCGGGGAAGAGGCCGGTAAATATATCAAATGCATATGTGTTGGAGCTTTGGGGTGCACACCCTAATGCAATAGGCTGTGCACACCTATGATCTTACCGTTACCAGGACCGCCGCCCAGAAATAAACCTGAAAGTTAGTTAGGGACAAGCCCCCCTGAGTTGACCATTCATGATTGGTTTCCTTTTGATTACCTATACACCATCTCATAGACACACTGCCCGACCGATATTCCCCATTCAGAGAGAGCCTCCTGCACCAAAGAATACTTTGCACCATGTTTGTTACCTTAAGGAGAGCCCTCCTATATGGCAGTGAGTTAAAGGAGTTGTAAAGGATTTTTTTTTCTTAAAATAACAAACATGTTATACTTACCTCCACTGTGCAGTTCATTTTGCACACAGTGGCCCCGATCCTGGTCTTCTGGGGTTCCTCGGCGGCGGTCGCAGCTCCTCCCCGCAACAACTACACACAGACATGCAAGCGAGCTCGCATGGTGTGTAGCTGTTGCGGGCGCGCTCCCGTGATACAGCGGCGGCCATAGCTGTATCACTCGGCCCCGCCCCCCGGTGCGCCGCATCATTAGATGTAACTGACAGCAGCTCAGCCAATGGCTGCGCTGCTTTCAATCCATCCACTGCAGCCAATCAATGGCCGGGCTTTGACTCAGGGAGGATGATTTTTAAGAGTTCCCATGTATTGAAAGCCCAGGATCGAAGAATCTCTACATTCATTTATGATGTTGAATAAGATGATAGGTTAAATCAGTAAGAAATTAATCCTGATTGACCGTAATGGGTTACTGCACTTTGCAAATTGTTTTCTGTCTTACTAAACAAGCCAGATTGTCCCTGCTAGAACAATGATCATGTCATCTGACAAGTGAAGAATTATGCCTGCGTGTGACGCTCAGTCTGGTACTGATGGATATACAGTAAAAGTATCTTTGTTTTTCTTCTCACAAATCCAGCTCTAAGAGTCCTATTGCCCACTCCACCTTTCACTGTGATTCAGGTCATTCTGCCGCTGTGCATGAACAGAGATAAGGCACAACAACCACAGCCAAAACACTTAGTGAGAGGATGGGTCCAGACCAGTCCACAATTACCCATTTCCTTTCATTCCACCGCCTGGGACATGTAAATAAACATTATGCTTTCCCACTCTGACGGAGGGCTAGAAGAATGAGCCAAGCCTACAGTTGTTTTTTAACCCCTATATCACATCTTGGCCTCAGAAACTGCTACATGACCAGCTGTAGTTATATGTGTGATTGATGGTTCCTCAAAAATGCACAGGGCTTGCCAACAAAATTGTCTCCACCTTAAGAAATATAAAGCTATTCAGCGCTGTCAGATTAGGGAAACAATTCCAAATACTTTCTACTGTGCAAATGATGGGTGTGAATGACCTTGTTGGCTTACAGCCCTTATCCAGCTGGCTCAAAGTGTTGTCTGTCGCCTATAGACCTGTCACAGCATGTCACGTCACAGGAGACTGTGCTAAACTGCTCAGATAACCAGTGTGCCTGATTCTTCTTTGTATATAAGAACACAGAAGCTATGTCTAAAGAAACATATAATATATATATATATATATATATATATATATATATATATGTAGCGCCTGGTTACTTTGGAGTACCGGTGCTATTAAAATTTAGAGGGGGATCAGAGTATAGTTAAACTCTGATCCAAATTGTTATGTTCAAAACAGGGTTTCTGTCTCAGCTTGGCTGTGCTGTGGGCTCATTCTGTTGTGCTGGGGTGTGCTTTCCACCCCTGTGCAGTAGGTGGCAGCAGTGGAGTCAAGGTTTGGGTGCTCTTCCTCAGCAGACAATCAGGAGGGTTGAGCCTCGCTGTGCATGCTGGGGGAGGGTATTTATGGGGCAGACACCATTGGGTCTGAGTCTTCTTCGTCCAGTTTGGCACCCACCTTTAGGGTGACCACATCACGTGGCCCCAGCGTTATGGCCTACCTGACCGGGGCGTGCATGTCACGCGGTGTTCCTGGTTCCGGGACCATGAATTTTGGTTTTGTTCATTTTTAACCAGGTCTGGAGGAACGCTCAGACGTAACCCTATCTCTATATATTCCTGCAGTCAGGAATTGTCTATATCCATGAATTGACTTGGTTCGGTATGTAGTCTATCTGCCAATCTGTTATACAAGTTAAATATTTGCATCCTTAAACTCACACCATATGCACAGTATTCTTTGACGTATCTTTTATAATTTTTAGTGTAAAAAGAACCACGATTGTACTACTCTTCATCTATGATCCCTGATGACGGTCTATTACCAGAAACGCGTCGGACATTTGTGAATCATCAACATAGGATAGTTTTTGCTCTTGTCACTATTTGTGGCATACGTGCTGTTTTGTTTTTGTATATTTGTCTTTTTCTATATGCACACTGGGTGCTTGCTGCGTGTTATAATATCAAGTGCAATTATGTGTACCTATTTCTATTAAAACAATTTTATACTCTAAACACTGTTTGGTCTTTAAAGTCCCACTTAGGGGAGATACTCTCTTTTTTGTCCATTATCTGATGCTGGAGATGACAAGTCGTTCGAGTCGGAGTTTCCAGAGTCGGGGTAAAAACTCCCGGGCTGCCAAGCCCCGTAAACACAAGAGACACTGCAGGGATGCCGCACCACATGCGGATGTTCCGCAGCTGACAGGAGGTGCCAAGTACCAGTGTTGTTAACCCCATGACTGATCTTTTGCCTGTGTTGAGAAGAGCGCCTGACGCTATTGTCCTGCTAGGACTTGGACATCCACGTACCTTGCCGAAATTGGCCCGCCTGGAACGCATCCTAATGAAAAAGGTGGCCATGGACTACGGGTGGGAATATCCCTACGTGCCTCCAGCTCTCATGCCCATAATAGAAGAAAAGAGAGAGGACTGGTAAAAGGACGCAAATTTGGGAACGTTTAAATGTACCAAAGACTGACCGCAATACTGAATATGCGTTCATTTGTGTTGGCCAACGGTTTGAAGGCTGCTTGAAGGACTGGAGCCCCGGTCGGTACATTTTCAGTGACAAAGTGGTCCTCAAATGTCCTGGAAAAGTGGAACAAGTTTTCTCCATTACCACTACAAATCAGCGAGGGGACATTATCACTTTGCCTGACCCAAGGTTTTACAAGTAGAACATTTGTCTACAAGTGCTATTTGTTATCTGCTGCTGCTTTGAAGAAGTCCCGAGGGGGAGAGCCCCCCTTTCCAGTTTTGTTTTTATCCTTGCCGGATCCACATTTGCAACACACATGCAGAACTTTGGGGGGATAATAGTTGGTAAGGATAGGGCCCCAACGGCTTCATCATCAGCAAGTCATCATTAGCAAGAAGAAGAAAATTTTTTTTTTTTGCTGTTTGCTCCAATTAAGCCAAGGACTGCCTTATTCTGGTAGTACCAGCACACTGACCGCTAGGGGCAGTGTTCTGCAACTTCTGCCAGCGCAGAGAGACAATTGTACATAGCTATTTCTCTTTAGCCTTGCAGTAAAGAAAAACAAATATATATATATATATATATATATATATATATATATATATATATATATACTGTATATATTAGCACTTACTTTGAATGTGTCTATTTGGGAGGAGAAGAGGTTTCACCTTTTAACTGGGAGAGGGTGCAGCTTCGGTTCCAACCTTAGTGACTGTATATGCATAATAATTAATGTATATTTGTACATGCTTTTCTCTTCCACTTTTTGTTTTACAGGAGGTTGACCAACTATCCCTCCTTTCCTTCTCGATCTATGGTCAATTAATCAGGCCCCAAGCAGCCTTGGTTTGTGCTCATTGATCAAAGACATACCTATTACAACTATCAAAAACTGTCGGAGAATGGGGCAGAATAGATAGTCAAGAGTGTGAAAATTGTATATGTATAGTACATAACTGCACACATTGATGATGTTTTAAGATGTTTGTAATTTTCTATTTTCTTTTTCATTGTAATGCAGATTCAGGTCAGGTATTCAGGAGTGAATACCTTTTGTTGGGACACTGAGGACAGTGTCTATTCAGGTGGGAGGAGTGTGTAGCGCCTGGTTACTTTGGAGTACCGGTGCTATTTAAATTTAGAGGGGGATCCAAATTGTTATGTTCAAAACAGGGTCTCTGTCTCAGCTTGGCTGTGCTGTGGGCTCATTCTGTTGTGCGGGGGTGTACTTCCCACCCCTGTGCAGTAGGTGGCAGCAGTGGAGTCAAGGTTTGGGTGCTCTACCCCAGCAGCCAATCAGGAGGGTTGAGCCTCACTGTGCATGCTGGGGGAGGGTATTTATGGGGCAGACGCCATTGGGTCTGGGTCTTCTTCGTTCAGTGTGGCACCCACCTTTAGGGTGACCACATCACTGAGCCCCGGCGTTATGGCCTACCTGGCCGGGGAGTGCGTGTCCTTTAGGGGTGAATGTTGTATATATATATATCTTTTTATTTGTATTTGTGTTGACATTGCCTGCAATATTTCATATATGTCTTCATGTTTTTCAAGCACATTTATATTAGTACCTAGTATTAGAGTACAGTTTTTAGCAGCTTTAGATGGTGTTTGCTCCAAGCGTGCATATAAATAATTATTTATAATTGAGGCATTAACCAGAAGGGAAGAAACATACCATATCAAGAAACGAATGGCGCTGGGAAAATGTAGTCACATTTCAAAGCAGGTATATAATACAGAGACAGCGGCACTCACACAAAAAAAGGAGATCACATTTTGGGGGTGGCTATTATGGCTGCTTGAAGAGACTTTCTTTTTCTTTTGTATTGATGTAACCAACTGTCAAAACTATTAGACATAACACAGACATAAACCATTATGCTTACATTGCAGTATGCATGTCCCAATATGGGATTCACACCCCACCACACCCTGACGTATGTGGGAAGGAGCACTGTTTCCTCATGCTGGAAGAAAATCAGCATCAATAAATCAATATCTGTTTTTACTATTCCAACTTCTGATAGCTTGCTGAGCAACCTCCTTAGGGAATATGCATTGGTAGACATTCTGCAATGGTAATTAGCATGTTTTCACCCTGATTTCAATGGCTGCATTCCAATAGCATATTTACAGATGTAGGGGCCAAAAGCGGACATAACATTCGTAGAGTCCATGTACAGTGCCTTGAAAAAGTATTCACACCCCTTGAAATTTTCCAAATTTTGACAACCAAAAACAGAAATGTATTTTATTGGGATTTTATGTAATTGGCCAACACAAAGTGGCACATAATTGTGAAGTGCAAGGAAAATGATAAATGGTTTTGCAAATTTTCAAAGTCAATACTTTTTGGGGATGTCTCCACCATCACTCGAGAGTGAGATTTTTGCCCATTCTTCTTTGCAAAATAGCTCAAGCTCTGTCAGATTGGATGGAGAGTGTCTGTGAACAGCAATTTTCAAGTCTTGCCACAGATTTTCAATTGGATTTAGATCTGGACTTTGACTGGGTCATTCCAACACATGAATATGCTTTGTTCTAAACCATTCCATTGTAAGGCCCCTTTCAGACTGGGGCGGGAGCTGCGGTGGCGGTATAACGCCGCTAAAAATAGCGGCGCTATACCGCCGGAATTGCCGCGGGTATCAGCCGCTAGCGGTGCGGTATTAACCCCTGCTAGCGGCCGATAAAGAGTTAATACCGCCCGCAATGCGCCTCTATAGAGGCGCATTGCGGGCGGTATTGTCGCGGTTTCCCATTGTTTTCAATGGGAAGGAGCGGTGAAGGAGCGGTATACATGCCGCTCCTCTCACCGCTCCAAAGATGCTGCTGACAGGAGATTTTTTTGTCTCCCGCCAGTGCATCGCCTCAGTGTGAAAGCCCTCGGGCTTTCACATTGAGTCTGCAGTGAAGGAGTTTTTCAGGCGCGATAGCAGCGCTATTTTTAGTGCTGTACCGCCTGAAAAACTCCTCAATGTGAAAGGGGCCTAACTCTGGCTGTATGTTTAGGGTCGTTGTCCTACTGGAAGGTGAACCTCCGCCCTAGTCTCAAGACTCTAACAGGATTTCTTCTAAGGTGTGATGTGAGAATGCCTGAGAACTGAATAGCGTTATTTTACCGCAGTTTCATAAAAGGACACCTTATTTGCTCTCCATTATACACTGCCTCGGCAAAGTATTCACAGCGCTTCACTTTTTCCACATTTTGTTATGTTACAGCCTTATTCCAAAATGGATTAAATTCATTATTTTACTGTACAAACAATGCCCCATAATGACAGCGTGAAAGAAGTTTGTTTGAAATATATATACTAAATATATATTAGTATTCACAGCCTTTGCCATGACACTCAAAATTGAGCTCAGGTGCATCCTGTTTCCACTGACCATCCTTGAGATGTTTCTACAACTTGATTGGAGTTCACCTGTGGTAGATTCAGTTGATTGAACATGATTTTGAAAGGCACACACTTGTCTATATAGAGCGGGCCACCTGGCCAAACTGAGCAATTGGGGGAGAAGGGTCTTATGGCTCATACACACGATCCGAATATCGTACAACGGATCGTACGACTTTTTTCGCTTAATAGTCGCAAGTAAAATGAAATAGGTTATTAAAGTCACGAAAATTCTCGTACGACCGAAAAAAGTAATCGGAAGTAAAGTCATGTGTTGTAATGTATTTGTATTGTATTTTCTGACGACAACTGTACTGACTAAACAAAAATCGTACGATCTGACATCGTACGAGGAAAATTTTCGTGCATGTCCGACCGAATAATATCGGATGAATTGTCGTGATCAGCTCTCAAAAGTAGTGTACACACAATCCGAAAATCGTATGATCCTTCATCAGACGATCGTTTTCGTCCGATATTAGGATCGTGTGTACGGTCCATTAGTCAGGGAGGTGACCAAGAACCCAATGGTAACTCTGACAGAGCTCCAGCGTTTCTCTGTGGAGAGAGCAGAACCTACCAGAATAACAACCATCTCTGTAGCACTTCACCAATCAGGCTTGTATGGTAGAATGGCCAGATGGAAGCCACTCCTCAGTAAAAGGCACATGACAGTCCGCCTGGAGTTTGCCAAAGGGCACCTGAAGGACTCTCAGACCCTGAGAAACAAAATTCTCTGGTCTCATGAAACAAAGATTGAACTCTTTGGCCTCAATGGCAAGCGTCATGTCTGGAGCATAATAGGCACCCTTATCACCTGTCAGTACTATACCTACAGTGAAGCATTGTGGTGGCAGTATCATGCTGTGGGGATGTTTTTCTGCAGCAGGAACTGAGAGACTAGTCAGGATCGAGGGAAAGATAAATGCAGCAAAGTATAGAGACATCCTTGATAAAAAAAAAAAAAACTACTCCTAAATGCTCTGGACCTCAGACTGGAGTGAAGATTCATCATCCAAAAACACAACAACCCTAAGCACACAGAAAGTCCCAACCAATATTTTTTGACCTGTGATATTCTATGCCAATCGGCCCCAAGCAGCCTTTTGTCTTTATTCACTTGGTTTCATCCTTCTAAGCACACAGACAAGAAAGCAAAGGAGTGGCTACGGGACAACTCTGTGAATGTCCTTGAGTGGCCCAGCCAGACTCTAGACATCAACCCAATTGAACATCTGTGGAGAGATCTGAAAATGGCTGTGCACCGACGCTCCCCATCCAACCTAATGTAACTTAAGAGATCCTGCAAACAAAACTGTGAGAAACTGGCCAAAAATAGGTGTGCCAAGCTAGTAGCATCATACTCAAAAAGACTTGAGGCTGTAATTGGTGCCAAAGGGGCTTCAACAAAGTATTGACCAAAGGCTGTGAATACTTACGTATATGTGATTTTTTTAATTTTTAATTTTTAATAAATGTGCAAAGATTTCAAACAAATTTCTTTCATGTTGTCATTATGGGTTACTGTTTGTAGAATTTTGTGGAAAAAATGTTTTTTATCCATTCTGGAATAAGGCAGAAATTTGGAAAAAGTGAAGCACTGTAAATACTTTCCAGATGCACTGTACTTTGCAGTACAACTGTACATCACCAACTGCATGACAGTGGTATGCAACCTCAGGTATCCTGCAGAGTTCTCCTTGTCTAATATAGCAAACAGAACTCCAGGACTTTTTATTTATTTTTTCTTTACAATTTGCCATTCCTTTTTATAACGCTGTGCTGACTTTGGATTCCTACACACAGGGCCGTTTGAAGGAATTTGGGGGCCCCAAGCAAAATGGACTTAGAGGCCCCCCAACCCCCCCTCCCTATCGTACTGCGCTGGCGGTGAGGGGGGGGGTTAGGTTGTCCCCGGCTCTCCTGCATCATGTGCGCCCCCCCCCCAAGTCCATACACTGCCCCCACCTTCAAGACAATACTTGGCTGTTTCCATAGGAATGAGGAATCCCTGACCCCCCTCCATCCATGGCTGCGTGTGCTGTACACTGAGTGCTGGAGAATCAGATCGCCACTCACAAGGATCTCTTTGTGTAGGTTCGGGAGTCCCCGGGGACTGTGCGCGGTCTTCATAGACCGGGGGTCCAGGTGCACGGGTCCCTGCACCGTCTATGGACTCCATCTACTAAGACATGACTTGACGGCGCGCGGCAGGAGATTCAGTTTCCTGTTTCCGGTGTCCTGCCGAAAAAGTTCTCCCAGCGGATAAGTTGTCATGTTCTGCGCAGGCGCGGTGCTTGCGCAGTACGAACCTCAACTGAGCCTCCAAAAATAGCCGAACATGTAGAGCTGAGAGTCAGCTCTACACGGCGCCTACGCAATGCCACACGCTGCCGATGCTAGTGCTACTCTACAAGGGAAGGGGGTGATTTTACCAATAAAGTACATGTCCTTATCCACCGGGAGGACCTTATTAGGCAGAACACCAGCCGGACTAAAAGGAAGTGAGCACTCAGTGTGCACTTCCTGTCAGTCCATCCGGGAACAGGAAACTGAATCTCCTGTACCGCGCGCTGTCAAGTCGTGTGCAGCATTTATGGGAAGAGCGGCAAGGGCTCTGGGGCCCCAGGCCAGCTCGGGGCCCCAAGCAATTGCTTGGTTTGCCTGCCTTGTCGCGACGGGCCTGCCTACACACCATCATATTTTTATTTTAGGCAGCACTAAACTAGCTGTATAGCCATTCCGCTGCTTTTGAAGAAACACCTCAAAGTTATCACTAATGGGGAGTTATGGCAATTTTGTAACGACTAACGTAGTACACCATTTTCCAAATACACACTAATGCCCTGTACACACGATCGGTTCGTCTGATGAAAACAGACCGATGGACCGTTTTCATCGGACGAACCGATCGTGTGTACAGGGCATTACTTTTCTGGTAAACAATGAAATATGCTGTATAAGTATGGAGTAACTGCAGTAAATCCAATTTTTTAACAATTCATTGTAAAATAGCCAACGGAATATTATTATCCCACACTGCAAAATGGATCTCAGGGTTAGAGTCAGCTAATTTCTTCCAGATCAGATTTCAGAGAATTTATTAATCTCATTTTAAACCTACTTTAATAAAACATCTTCATCTGAAAAAGTTAATAATTATTAATGTACATCAAACCCATGGATGAAGGTAAAGTAGGAAATGTCAAACATTACTATTTTAGAAAATAAATACTTTGAAAATGTCAGATGTAACCTGTGTAATAAAATACAGCTTCGTTCTCTCCGTAGCCATGTAGACGTTTAACATAGTTTCCATTTTAAACCTTAAGATTGAATTATTTTCCATGGCAGGAATATAAAATGACACCCCCATACTTTCTCAATCACTTCCTTCTCCAATGTTGTGTTTGTTTAACCAGTAATAAATAATCTGCAGTAGACCTGACTGATTTCTACTTCTAGTGGAAAAATAATAAAATTGATGGACTCGGGTGGGTCTTAAAAATGCAACTTAATGTTTTGATTAAGAGCTGGGAGAGGCTTCTGTTTATAGGTTTAATTAGCCTGGGGAATTGCATAGTCTCGTTTATGGTTTTTATTCTAGAATATAATGTTTTTTATTCCTTGTGTACTGTACTGTATGTTAGCATAGTCAGGTTACAGTAATTGAATTCGAGTTTTGTGTTCTGACTCTTGTTACGTCTGAATTCCTGAAACCATTCTATGCTTCAAGAATGGTCTCTGAATATTCCAAAACCATAATAACTGAGAAGATTAATTTTATTTAAAGGGCCTGTTTACCCCCAAATTTATACTGTGTAAGCTTTATTTTTTTGTCTTAGATAGAAAGGGACCTCAATACGTTAATTCTTGACTCCATCCATGTCTGCCTGAGAATTTAGGGTGTTCCTGTCTACGTGTGGATGTTCTAGCACCTCTAAAAAAATCAAGCATGAAGGGTGATACTCAGGGGTCAAGTCCTGGGGAAAAAAGTGTGGGAACTCCCACCCAAGATCCACTCCCCCACCAAAAAATAAATAAAAATGATACGCAGGTCTGCCGCGAGTTATCGCGGCATTTAGAAAGAACTTTAAACAAGTTCTTTCCAAATCCTGCGATAACTGGCGGCAGACCTCCGCAATGTCTCCTGAGAACAATGACAAAAGCTCCCAGGAGACATTGCGGCATCGAGGAAGTGACGGAATACCCGCACACTACCCGATGAATCCATATACAGGAAGCGGCCAGTAACATAAAGGATTACTAAGGTTCGCCTGCCCCTGACAGTGACTCAAGCTGGGCATCGCCGCTTAGTGAAGGATTGGCTTGGGCGGCTGGGCTGCTCTCGTCCTGCAAAGGGAACTGCGTTCCTGCTGTGAAAAAAGTGCAGGAACTCCTTTATAATGTGCAGCAAGTGTGAAGATTGAGGAACTAAATTGCTGATCTTATCTATCAAAATAGATATAAGAAATTGTCAGGTGGTTTATCTCTACAGCATCTGTATGAAACTGAAATATGGGTTTTGAGATGGACTGATCATTCAAACAATTTATAATCAGGTATTCAACTGCTAGCAAAAAATGGTCACACCTACTGTACCTACCAATTTCCACATCTCTTTGTAACCTTACATGAACCCTTTATTAGCAGAGTGTAATTTTATCTGAATGATGATTCAGTATACCAGTTCCTACCTACAGCTAGATCTGGAACTCCAACTCAGCCCCAAAAAAATAATGATTGGTTGCAAGTCCTGTATGGGTTTCATGTCAGGACTTTCGATTTTGTAGGCAAGCCTTTCTCAACCAGGATTCTGTGAACCTCTATGCAATTAGCGAACCTCCAGCTGTTGCAGAACTACAATTCTAATGAGGCATAGCAGGACACTGACCGTCACAAGCATGACACCCAGAGGCAAAAGCATGATGGGACTTGTAGTTTTGCAACAGCAGGAGGTCTGCTAATTGCATATCCCTGCTCTAGGGTTTCTATGGAGCTTGCAATGGGTTCCTTGAGCAGTGGTGGGTTGATCTTTAACTACAATAACTACCACCTTGTTTTTTTTTTTAATTATACGTTTTATTGCCTCCTGCAGAAGAGCCTAAAATGCAAATCACCACAAGGATAAGCTACATCATGAAACAGAGGGGGAAAAAACGGATTCCATTATCCAAACAATAAACATTGCACATTAGACATGGAAATCATGGGTAAACGAATATTAGGCATTACACCGGTTCTCAACTCCTGTCCTCAGAACCCATCAACCGGCCAGGTGTACAAGATAACTGAAATACAATATCGTTCCATATCATTAATTTCCTTTACCACTGCTCTCCATTACCCAACCATTGGTGGGTCCGTAGAATTTATATCTGCTGTTGGCCTTATATCTACTGTTGACCTAAAGCCAGTCACAGCAGCCTCTTGCTTTTGGACCTTTGGCCCACATGAAACTCCCCGAACATCCCGTCCCCTCTCTCCTCCCATTTTCCTGACATTCTCTGTCTACACCAGGCAAGCACCTCTCCTCTGTCACATCCACATCTTACCCTACTTAGCTTGTAATTTTTCAGTGTGCACTTGCTTCCTCTGCTTTTCTTTCCGCATTCCAGTGCCTTAGCTGCCTTGGCACCCACCCTCCCCCACACACACACACACTTCTGTAGATGTGTCTGTAACTGGTACCAAGGAGCATCCTACATAGGCAGCACCATCACCTTTACATTTTGTACTAGACACAGAATCTTTCACATGGTACAGTTTTGCTGTCTAGCCTTTTCGTATATGTTTTATATTGCTGTCCCTTGGTACATTTCGTGAATGGTAGCACCTCTGTACATATAGCTGTTTTTTTTTTTGTACCATTATTGTATTTATTTACATACTGTCTTGGAAAATCTCAAAAGCCATGTAAACTCTTTGTGAAACAAACCAAAACATGTTGGTAGGTCAACTGGCTTTTATCCAAACTGGTATTAACATGTATACGTGCAGGATTTGGTAGGTTAATTTGACTAATCACCTTCAGGTTAGGGATGGATTGGCTCAGTGTTCTCCGTAAAATGCTGTGAAGTAAATTGGCATGGTATAAATGGATAAAATAAATCAACTAAGAAAAAATTTCAGATTTTGATACACTTGCTTGGCTGAACCACAAAACATTCCTCAACAAACTGAAGTATGCTGTCTCCAACATTATTTGTGAAGCACATTCTGGTGGATCCGATGGTAGAAAACAAGGGAAGACATTTAGAAACAACTGCTGGGATTTATAGATATGCCACAAAACAGCACAAACCTGACATAAATCTGATGTGTGCACGGGTAATACCAAACAAGTAGAATTTCAACTCCTACATAAAATGGTTTAGACCATCTGTTTTTGCTATTATACATACATTTGCCTTAAAAGCAATATAATGGATAAGCATACTTTCACCAAAAATTCTGTTCCAGCATTAGACAGATCACGTGCTGACAGAATGTCAATATAATGGAGTAATTTTTCTCAAGAAGATTGTGTGCCTTTAACTACGCAACGCCTATGAAGATAGTGCCACATTTACATCACCCATAGCTCTGTATGCAATCGGCAGGGGGCCAGCCATGGAAGCCAGATACATTAAGTAGATTTGTCACTGAATTTTTTTATTACATAAGGCAAAATAAAAGTATTAATACCGTACTTATCTGCACCATCACGCTTTTTTTTAGATCTTTGCCTGCTGTTGAGGCCAGTATTTTTGAAGAACATTTTTTTTTTTCATTTATCTTCATTTATAGCTCAGATGCTGGTGGAAAGCAAGAAGAGGAGAGACAGAAAATGACATTTTCAAACCTGGATTACTGTATTTTGGAGGTCAAAAGGAAAAAGTGAAATTTAAATGCTCTTGCTTACAGCAATTAATTGATCTAATAAAAAACAAACCTTTAGTGTTCCTTTAAAGTCTATGGGACACAAACGTGAAAAATCAAAAGTGCTAATTGTAAAGGTTAAGATGCAAGTTATTGTCATAAAAAGTGTTTGGGGGCCTGGGTCCTGCACCAGGGGACATGTATCAATGTAAAAAAAGTTTTTTTCAGAAAAAGTAATTTTAATAATGCCTAAAGTGAAACAATAACAGTGAAATATTCCCTTCAATTTCATACCTGGGAGGTGTCTATAGTATGCCTATAAAGTGGCAAATGTTTCCTGTGTTTAGAACAGTCCCTGCACAAAATGGCATTTCTAAAGGAAAAAAAGTCATTTAAAACTACTCGCGGCTATAATGAATTGTCAGGTCCAATACAGATAAAAGTCATTGAAAAAAATGGCATGGGTCTGGTATGAATATTAAAGGGAAACCCAGACCAAAATTAAAAAGAAATTGCGTGGGGGGGGGGGGTCCCCAAATTCCATACCAGGCTCTTCAGGGAACCCTGCACCAAAAAAAAAAAAAGGCAGGCAGCAGGAAAAGAGGGGGGTGGACGAGAGAGTACCCCCCTCCTCCTGAACCATACCAGGGCCACATGCCATATGCAATAACTTGCATATTAACCTTTAAAATTAGCACTTTTGATTTCTTTCATAGACTTTTAAAGGGTGTTTGCCGTGAATACCCCAAATTGTTCGCTATTCGGCAAACACCCGATGTTTGAGTCAAACTTACTTTTGACTCAAACATCAGGCTCATCCCTACTCAAGGGTTAATTTCACTAGTCCACTAAATTAACATAACAAGACAAAAATGAATATCACATTAAAATATAACATAACATAACCAACTTTTGTTGCAATATTCACTTTTAGTTTAGAGATTTCCCCTGCAGTGATTCCTATTGCCTCAATATTCCCTCAGTTTGATGGTCAGCATCATTCAATCCACTTCCTCTTAACCTAGGTTGTCTTGGCCCTACTCTACCCTGTGAGTAGACAGTGAAGGATGTATTTGTCACTCTTCAAGCTTATCTATTTGTCACTCTTCTCTCTCCTAATATCGGCATGCTTCTTGGCAGCACATGAACTAACTGACTCCCTGTGCTGCTTCTTCTGCATTACAGGGACTGCAAGAGGGTGATAGCAGGTCAAATTCAGTTTCTTACACTGCATGCATGTAGTGCTCACAGCTGGAAATACAGAGGTCCCCTATACCAGAGGCTGCTAGCCCACGTACCAGTTCCAGAGCACACCGACAAACACAGGCTCAGTCTAGGGCCTCGTACAGATGAGCGGATATCCGCTGGAAACGGTCCGACGGACCGTTTCCAGCGGATAAAACCGCTGGCGGATTTTTATCTGATGGCTGTACACACCATCAGATCAAAATCCCAGCGGAATACATCCGCGGTGACGTGGCCGCGCCGTCGCCACGACGATGACACGGCGACGTGCGCGACCCTGGAAGGTAAATACTTCCACGCATGCGTCGAATCATTACGACGCATGCGAGGGATGGGATCGGACGGACTTATCTGGTGAGTCTGTACAGACGACCGGATAAGTCAGAGGGACTGGATTCCAGCGGATAGATTTCTTAGCATGCTGGGAATTTGTCGGCTGGATTTTTATCCGCTGGGAAATGTCCGCTCGGACGTACACACGACCGGATCTATCTGCTGGAACTGATTTGTGGATCAATCCCAGCGGATAGATTCGGTCGTGTGTACGGGGCCTAGGAGTTAGCTTTGTTGTTGTTTTATTGCAGTACTTGAACAGTAGAGAGGAATAAGGGTGTAAGGGTGTCCCAAAATACAAGCAGGTACAGGAGGACAGATTATCAAAAATTCTTCAGCAGCAGCCTTAAATTGTGTTGGTGTTAGAGGGACATCCAGTCCATCTGAGTCTTTGTAAAAGCAAATAAAGTCCTTTCAGCTACCCTTGGCGTCTAATGCCGCGTACAGACGGTCGTTTTTTGTGATGAAATAAAACGTTGTTTTTAAAAACGTCATTTAAAATGACTGTGTGTGGGGAAAACGTTGTTTTATGTCTTCTGAAAAACGACAAAAAAAAAATTCGAGCATGCTTCAATTTTTTATGTCGTTTTTCAAAACGTCTTTTTTGGGTCATAAAAAATGACCGTGTGTAGCTAAAACGACATTTAAAACAACGTTTTTAAACCCGCGCATGCTCAGAAGCAAGGTATGAAGCGAGCTTCAATGGAAAAGAGTGCTGAACGTAACCGCGCTTTGCTAGAGCATTTTGAAAAAATGATGGTGTGTAGGCAACGTCGTTTTTTAAAGTTTCAAAAACTTAGTTTTGTTTCATGATATAAAATGCCGTTTAATTTCATCACAAAAAACGACCGTCTGTACGCGGCATAACCCTCAAAGCACATAAAGCTCTGGGCATAAAAGTCCTTCTCACAATGTCCAGAGACAGCTCTCCGACCAGCTTCCCTGGGACACTCTTCAATGAAAGGGGGTACTTCTCCAGCCCAGCTCCATAAGGCAGTGCCCTCCAACATATGTCTTTCAAGCCTTCATCCATGCACATGCTGAGGGCTAGCATCTGATCTTCAGTAGCACAGTCTGCCTCCAATGAGCAGAGGCCCCAGGAGAAGAGACCTCTGAACAAGCCTTCCCAAACATGAATCTTCTCCCCAGCCACCTTCTGAGCACCCAATCCCAGGGATTGTCTGAGGTCACATAAATATTCATAGCCCAGCGATTGATCCTCCTACTACAATTATTAAAGTTTCTTTCAGAGGTGGGTAGGAGCAATCAATCCCCAGGTTTAGAGATAGATCTGGCCAGACCTTAAAATTTAATTGCTGAGTATAGCAGAGCCAAAAATTTAATGTATCCAGCCTAGGGCAGGGCACTACATGCATTTAAAGTGGTTGTAAAGTCAGAAGTTTTTTTTATCTCAATGCATTCTATGCATTAAGAAAAAATCCCTTCTGTGTGCAGCCCCCCTAATGCTTTTCTGAGGTCCATCTCGCTCCAGTGATGTTGTAGGAGAGTCTCAGTGCCCAAAACTCTCCCTCCTCATTGGCTGAGATGACAGGATGAAACCTTTGGCTCCCACTGCTGTCAATCACAGTCAGTAAGACAATGAGGCAAGAGAGGGGGCGGGGCCAGGCCACAATTCTGTGTCTGAATGGACACAGGGAGCTGCAGCTCAGCTCGGGTGCCCCCATAGCAAGCTGCTTGGTGTGGGGGCACTCACCAGGAGGGACGGGCCAGGAACACCAAAGAGAGACCAGAGAAGAGGAGGATCTGGGCTGCTCTGTCCAAAACCACTGCATAGAGCAGGTAAGTGTAACATGTTTGTTATTTTTAACAAAAAAAATGACTTTTCAATCACTTTAATAAATCAATTTAATTTTATAATTGGCTAGAGTTCAACCAACTAAAGTCAATCTCTGATGACCAATAGCAATTACAGTAACTGCTGGAGAATAGGACAAATGCATTAATAAATAAATAAATAGTTTCTGCTACTAAATTCTCAGTATTAAAAACATAAGCCGAGCTGATCTTCTAGAGCTGCCATAACATGTATGAAAAACGTCAGCACTGGAATAGGGGTTTAAATCTGAAATGCAGGAATACATAAAAGACAGATATTAAAGCGGTAGTAAACTCTCCTTTGTGATTTTTACCTAAAGGTAAGCTTTTAATAAAGCTTATCTGTAGGTAAAATTAATAACTGCTAAACATGCCCGATTTAAGAGATTTTCATATGTTTTGTAGCTAGTAATGTCACGAATGTGCACTGTGCTATGAATGGACGGCATACTCAAGTGTTGTCCTTTAAAAGTGCTGAGCCGTGACAGTTGACCATTCAAATGGTCAGAGCCCAGAAGGAAGACTGTGTGAAGGCAGCAATGACAGCAAGCTGCTGGAGGGATCCCTTTTACAGGTAAGGCTGCCATAATGTACTAGTATGCAACGCATACTAGCACATTATATTGCCTTGCTGTTTTTTTTTTTTCTTTAAAGTTTACTACCCCCATAATTTAATTATTCGTTTTTCTTAATTCAAGCAGTTCCCCCCTCCTGTAGTCACAAAAAAAACAAAAAAAAAACGGGCCCTTTAAGAATTTTTATTTTGCTTAAAATGTAGTTTTTACTTTTTACTAACTGCAGTGATGGCGGCCATCTATAGAGGGCGCTGCAGCGCCAACCCCTCTCGCAAATAACATACATTCATGTATTGCATTGCATGAATGTTTGTTATTGTTGCTAGCTGCCGCTGGTCTATTCAGATAGCCGGACATTGGGCGCCGGTTACCTGAATAAAGGCAGCTGGTTGGCTGAGCGAAAGTGCCTATCAGAGCCAGCGGCTCTGATAGGCTTTCCGAGTACAGCCCTCGTCTCCCGGATGTCTATCCTCGGAACGCACGGGGGGGTGCGCTCCTTGGATAAGACTGACGGCTGTCTCAGCCAATCAGATCCGCCTATTCTGGTTATAGGTAACCTGATTGGCTGAAGCGTCATCGAGGGCGGGGGAAGACATCGAGGGACATGGAAGCAGAAAGGTAAGTGCATTTTACAGGGCACAGAGGCGACAAAGGGCACAGTGACGACAAAGGGCACAGTGGTGACAATTAAAGGGCACAGTGACATGCACAGTGGCAACAATGGGCACAGTGGTGACAATGGGCACAGTGGCAAAAATTACAGGGCACAGTGACATGTACAGTGGCATCAATGGGCACAGTGGTGACAATGGGCACAGTGGCAACAATTAAAGGGCACAGTGACATGCACAGTGGCAACAATGGGCAAAGTGGTGACAATGGGCACAGTGGAAACAATTAAAGGGCACAGTGACATGCACAGTGGCAACAATGGACAAAGTGGCAACAATTAAAGGGCACAGTGGCGACAATTGAGGGGCACAGTGGCTGCGTTTGATGGCATGGCACAGTGACAGCGTTTGATGGCATGACACAGTGGCTGCGTTTGATGGCATGGCACAGTGACTGCGTTTGATGGCATGGCACAGTGGTGCGAATTGATGGCATAGTGACTGCATTTGATGGCATGGCACAGTGGTGATAATTGATGGCACAGTGGCTGCGTTTGATGGCAATGATGGCATGGCACAGTGGTGACAATTGATGGCACAGTGGCTGCATTTGATGGCATGGCACAGTGACTGCGTTTGATGGCATGGCACAGTGGCTGCGTTTGATGGCATGGCACAGTGACTGCGATGGATGGCATGGCACAGTGGTGCGAATTGATGGCATAGTGACTGCATTTGATGGCATGGCACAGTGGTGATAATTGATGGCACAGTGGCTGCGTTTGATGGCATGGCACAGTGGTGACAATTGATGGCACAGTGGCTGCGTTTGATGGCATGACACAGTGGTGACAATTGATGGCACAGTGGCTGCATTTGATGGGCACAGTAAGGCTGCAATTTTTTTTTTCGTTTGCACCCCCCCAAAAATTTTGAGCACCAGCCGCCACTGTCGCCGAGTGTACACACGGGCCATTTAAAAGAACCGCCGTTCTTTTGAATGGCAAGAACGCGGTGATGTCATCGACTACGACGAGCATGCGCTCATCACATTCGATACCGTCGCCGCCATCTTGCTACACCCTACACTATGCCTTGGAAGCTACCGCGAATGCTTCGAAGTCTCATCAAGCATGCCCGGGTTTCCATGGAGGCAGGTAAGTATACAGACGCTCGGGTTTCTCGGCAGGAAAACACTGGTAAAAATCACGAAGAGAAAATAGAGAGCAGGTTCTCTATTTTTCTCGTCGAGATTCCAGGCAGTTTTCACGACGAGAAACCATACACACACACGGTTTTCTCAGCAAAAAGCTCTGCCAGCAGTTTTCTTTCTGTTTCTAGCCTGAGAAAACCATGCGTGTGTACGAGGCTTGAGAGATAAAAGAGTTTATCCCCTTCAGTGTCTAGACAC
Organism: Rana temporaria; assembly: GCF_905171775.1. Classification (NCBI taxonomy): domain Eukaryota; kingdom Metazoa; phylum Chordata; class Amphibia; order Anura; family Ranidae; genus Rana; species Rana temporaria. The sequence goes on from NC_053491.1 coordinate 334,434,461, forward strand.
AAACTTGGAGCAGGTCCATGACAGACTGGGCTCATGGAAAGTGAGATGAATAATACTGGCCAGCAACCTGGAAAACTTAGGTCATCTATTGCTAAAAAAATATAATTATTGCGGGGGACAGTTTCAGATTGATGGTGACGATTGCAGCAAATAATTCCATTGTATCATAACTGTAATGCCCCGTACACACGACCGGGTTTTCTGACGGGAAAACTGCGAGGAGAGCTTTTGGTCGCGAATCCCGGGCCTTGTGTATGCTCCCTCGCAGGTTTTCCAACGGGAAAACTGCCAAATCCGCCGGCAAAAAAAAGAGAACCAGCTCTCTTTTTTACCGTCGGGATTCCTGACGGACTTTTTCCCTGTCGGAAATCCCGAGCGTGTGTACGGGGCATCAGTAAATAATGTGAGGAAAGAAAGGAAATAAATGTTCTCCAGGACTGTTATTTTCATTGCCAAAATGTTCTTTAGAGGACTGAACGAGTCTCCAGGCACAACAGAAAATACCTTTTAATGGAAACATTGCCAATCCCCAACCAGGCAGTACTACTACTTAGCACTGCTACTATGGACAGCAACATGATAAACATTCTGAAATATTTAAAGCTTTGTTTTGCGCGCTGTAGTATTCAGTGAGGAAGCAGCTCATGTGACAACATTCTGCACTGGAGGATTGGATTTCAGTAAACTTTTGTAAACGTACAATCTCTATATTCTATAAAGAGAGAATTAATACATTCTACACACTCTACTTTCAGTTCATATCATAATATTATTTTAGCTTTAGCTATAGAAAAGAAAATAAATCTGATTACCCCATTAAGATTAAATGGCTCCTCTAAATTAATCCTAAAATCAATAAACCACACAAGCTGATATTAAGCACTGAACAGAGACTGTGCTCTGTATAATAATAATCAAAAAAATCTGAATTTAAACATCTGAAATTAATTAAACTTGGGCTAGAAAATCAATGTCACCAATTAAGTAGAGATGGGATAAGCAGTAGTGATTTTTCCCCCTGCATGAATCTTGCTAAAACCAAGCGTAGCTTTCTGTGGCCTCTATGAGGTCGAATAAAAACCTCTGGTATGATGTAACTTGATGTAAATGTCCAGTGTCATCTGCAAAGAATTTGTAATATAAAGACTCCTTTATCAGACTTGCCATGTTTTCCACACATACTACAATCTGATTGTTATGCAATCCCTTTATTAAAAGACAAGCAGTTGACAGGTGTAATGAGGAGACACCTACAGGCCCATACACAGATCTTTAGCAGCTTTCAGTGCCTGTTGTCTACCCGATATCTAAGCCCTTTCAGGCAATGAAACAGCTTGGCCCCTAATCCCTTTTCTGTACATCTTTATTGGATCATCAATATGACTGGCTGCCCCACTGGCCAATAGAAATGTGTTTCAGGCAGGATGTACAGTGCACAGAACTCCCCCCGACAATGCCTTAAAAGGGAAGTATGGGAATCACCAAAAAAAATTAAAAATAATAGTCACATAGATGGCTGCAGCACCAACCCCAGCTAAAGCTTTCCCCTGCTGTCTCCAAGGTCTTCAGCCTGCAGAGAGTTGGTGACTGTCAGTCATTGTCTCTCTACTCGGCCCCTCCCGTGCTCACTGGAGCGCTAGGCTGTGGGGAGAGTGTGAGCTGCTTGCTTAGGCTCTCAGCGGTTTGCTTAGAGGCTGAGCCAGCTGCCGGTCCCAGCTTCTGGGCAGATCCCGACCATATGTTCTGGATCTTTTTAGAGCCTGGACCGGGTCTCTGACATTAGCCAACAGTGGACTTTATCCTGCTGCCGACTGAAAATGGGTTAACAGGAGTGTACGAACTGTGACCCACAGTAGAATTATAGGCAAAAAAGCTTTGGCCATACTTCTTTTTTAATCTGGTTTTCTCTCCAGAAGGATGGTTCCATTTTTTGTTCAGGCATCATCTTGGTAGGGTCGCCACCATTGGCGTATCTAGGGTATGGCAGCCATGGCACGTGCCATGGGTGCCATATGAAGGGGGCGCTGTTGAGTGGCTGGGCAGCAAGGCACTTACCAGGGTCTGAGGGTCTCTTCTTCCCTCCTCCCGAGCATAGGCAGGAGGATCTCCTTTTCAGCACCTTTGCTAATGGACAATGGCAGCGCTATTCCTGCTGCGTTCAGCCCCAGCCCTTCCCTGTTCTCCCAGGCTCTCCCATTCCATCTGGTTGCGCACAAAGAAGAAGGAGGAAAATCAGTTTCTCTCTCTCCTCTGAAAACTGAGGCCTTAAGTGATGAAGGGTTCATCACTTCCAGTATTGGTTCTGCATTTGCTTGGCTTTGGAGGGCAGAGGAGGGATCAGGGGTCTAATAAACCCCAGATTTCTCCATAAAGAGGATATGTCACTATCCAAGGTATCACTAGGGATGATAAATATCACTAGTTTTGTTAGCTTTTTTTTTGTTAAGGTTATCTGAAAGATGGGTTTCAAATGTTTCGACAGGGGCACAGTTTCAGTGCTTGCCATAGGCTCTATTTTCACTAGATACGCCTCTGGTCACCACTTCATTTTTGGACTGAGCTGCTGGCTCACAGATGATACAGTAATTGGATCAGACTCAACAAAAAAAAGGAACCAATCAATAGGATTTTTTAGGTACATAAACAATAGCAGCCATTTGAAATATTATAATTCAAACTTTTTATTTAGTACAAGGAAAAGTTATTTTTTTTGTTTTATAAAAAAAGCACATATAATAGTGCACTTTACCTATGGAATCGTAAAACTAAGAGTACAAGGATACCACCTCTAAATTTGGCCTGGGACAGCTGTAATGATGATACAGAACTCCAAACTATATAGTTAAAACACATGGACCTTTATTGGGACAAAAAAACATCTCAAAGCATTTCATGGCTAATCTACTTCTTCAGGAGGACTGTTAAGGGGAATCCACTCCACAACAAATAATACACAGTTATTTACAATACTAATATATACATTTCAAAGCATTAATCACATACATCAAAATTGTATGGTTTCTTACATGTATAGTGCTTTCTATGAACAACAAACATGGAGAGACATTTTTGTATACTGGCGAGCACTGTGAGGGTCATGTTTTTTTTACTTCTCCAGTGCTTTTGCTACCATCAGGCCGGCTCTCCTGATTGGGAAGCTAATTGTAATGCAGATTGATGTCATCCTTGTGTACTGGATTGTTGTCAACCTGACTGGAAGTCCACAGTATTTGCGTTTGCAATGATGTGTGTCAGATAGGGTGGTCAACAATACTGGGACCCCATAAGGCACAGTTTTCTCTTCCTTCCTCTTCACTGTTTGACGTCAACTACCAGACAAAGTCTTGCCATCTGCAGAAGTTTTCAGATGACTCTGCAGTAGTGGTATGTATCAGTGATTGAGAAGGGCGAATGCACCAGTAACCCATGTTTTCATCCAAGGAGTTGGTGTGTATGTAGTACAAGTATTTGGCATATACATAATAAGCTAGACAGGCGTATGAACACTGAAGTGCTCTACAGGAACAGCCAGAGCTGACTCTATTTTTTTGAGAAGGCCGGGGTCTTTTCAATATCTGTCAGACAATGCTGAAGCTGTTTTATGAGTCTGCGATGGCCAGTGCTCTCCTGTATGACGTGGCATGCTGGAGAAGCAAACTTAGGGTGGCCAACACCAAAAGACTCAATAAACTGATCTGCATGGTCAGTGATGTTGTTGGATTGGAGTTGGTGTCTTTAATAACAGTGTCAGAGAAGAGGATGCCCTTCTAGGAATATTCTATCTTGGACAACTCCTCCCACCCACTCCACAATACTCCACCCACATTCAGTGATAGATTGTTACAACTGCAATGCACCACAGAGTGACACAGGATATACCGTATTTATCGGCGTATAACACGCACTTTTTTCCCCTTGAAATCGTGGGCGCGTGTTATACGCCGACAGCATACCTCGGGGGAGAAGTATGGGGACGAGCGCTGCCGGAATTTACCGAGCCGTCATCTCTCCACTCGGCTCTCATTCGGCTGTCACGTCACACACACACAGTCCCGCCTCTGCCATGGCATTGGACCAGTGTTCTCTCTATCACAGGAGCTGGTTCAATGCCGATGGCGGAGGCGGGACTGTGTGTGTGTGTGAGAGCTGAGTAAACAGGAAATGACAGTTCTGTGATTTTTCCAATGTTCAGGTTGATTTGATAATAAATGGTGAGGCTGCAAATGAGACTAAAATAAAACGGCAATAATCAGGCTGCATTCATGCATTGATGGGCTGCAGATGGACATTAATCAGGATGCAGATGGACATTGATCAGGGTGCAGATGGACATTGATCAGGGTGCAGATGGACATTGATCAGGGTGCAGATGAAAATTGATCAGGCTGCAGATGGACATTGATCAGGGTGCAGATGGACATTGATCAGGCTGCAGATGGACATTGATCAGGGTGCAGATGGACATTGATCAGGGTGCAGATGGACATTGATCAGGGTGCAGATGGACATTGATCAGGCTGCAGATGGACATTTATCAGGGTGCAGATGGACATTGATCAGGCTGCAGATGGACATTGATCAGGGTGCAGATGGACATTGATCAGGCTGCAGATGGACATTGATCAGGGTGCAGATGGACATTGATCAGGCTGCAGATGGTCATTCATCAGGGTGCAGATGGACATTTATCAGGGTGCAGATGGACATTGATCAGGCTGCAGATGGACATTAACCACTTAAGACTCGGACCAAAATGCAGGTAAAGGACCAGGCCCCTTTTTGCGATTCGGCACTGCGTCGCTTTAACTGACAATTGCGCGGTTCTGCGATGTGGCTCCCAAACAAAATTGCCATAATTTTTTTTCCCACAAATAGAGCTTTCTTTTGGTGGTATTTGATCACCTCTGTGGTTTTTATTTTTTGCGCTATAAACAAAAATAGAGCGACAATTTTGAAAAAAAAATCAATATTTTTCACTTTTTGCTATAATATCCCCCAAAAATATATAACAAAACGTTTTTTTCCTCAGTTTAGGCCGATACGTATTCTTCTACCTATTTTTGGTAACAAAAATTTCAATAAGCGTTTATTGATTGGTTTGCGCAAAATTTATAGCGTTTACAAAATAGGTGATAGTTCTATTGCATTTTTATTAAAAAATATTTTTTTTACTACTAATGACGACGATCAGTGATTTTTTTCGTGACTGCGACATTATGGCAGACACATTGGACAATTTTGACACATTTTTGGGACCATATAAAAATGCATTGTTTACTGTGAAAATGACAATTGCAGTTTGGGAGTTAACCGCTAGGGGGCGCTGAAGGGGTTAAGTGTGACCTCATATGTGTTTCTAACTGTAGGGGGCGGGGCTGGACATGTGACGTCATTGATCGCCTTTCCCTATATCAGGGAACAGACGATCAATAACAGCGCCACAACGAAGAACAGGGAAGGTGTGTTTACACACACCTCTCCCCATTCTTCAGCTCCGGGGACCGATCGCGGAGCTTCGGACCGGGTCGCGTGGTGCACGCCCGCGACCCAGGGCTGGGCATTTAACAACCACGTACAGGTACGTGATTATGCCCAGCCGTGCCAGTCTGCCGACGTATATCGGCGTTAGGCGGTCCTTAAGTGGTTAATCAGGCTGCACATGGACATTGATCAGGGTGCAGATGGACATTAATCAGGCTGCAGATGGACATTGATCAGGGTGCAGATGGACATTCATGGGCACTGACCCTTAGATTGCTTCAAAGTTGTTTTTCTGAAAATTCCCTCTTAAAATTGGGGTGCGTGTTATACGCCGATAAATACGATAATTTCTGCCTATATGGCCATTAAATTATAAAATTCCTCTCTGTGAGTGCTGAATGCGAGAGTGTTAAAATTATATTAAGTCTTGTTTTTTTTTTGTTTAAAAAAAACAAACATGTTAAGACGACTTCAGAGGCGACTTGCAAAATGACTCCTGTATAGAAGTCAATGCAAGTCGCCCTGTGTCGCCCCCGAAGTCGTACAAGAACCTTTTTCTAAGTCGGAGCGACTTGCGTCGCTCCTATTAGAATGGTTCTGGTGAATAGAATGGGACGCGACTTGTCAAGCGGCTGAATCGCCTGACGAGTCGCCCCAGTGTGAACCGGCTCTTACCTGCTCTGTGCAGTGGTTTTGCACAGAGAAGCCCAAATCTTCCTCTTCTCGGGTCCCTCGTCGGAGCTCCTAGCCTCTCCCTCCTGCTGAGTGCCCCCACAGCAAGCAGCTGCAGCTCTGTGTGTCCATTCAGATACGGAGCCGAGGCTCAGTCCAGCCCCTCTCTCTCCTCATTGGCTTAATGTCTTTAATTGATAGCAGCGCGTGCCAATGGCACCCGCGGCTGTGTCTCAGCCAATAATGAGAGTCCTGGACAGCTGAGTCTCTCATGCATTATCACTGGATCGACTCAGATAAGTATTAGGGGGGCTGTGAGGGGCTGCTGCACACAGAAGGTTTTTTATCTTAAAGCATAGAATGCATTACAATGAAAAACCTTCTACTTTTAGAACCACTTTAATCTGTCACTTTATCATTTATTATTTAATTAAGGGATTGCGGATTTATTTTGCACTTGATACTTTGGATAAGGGCCATTATCACCAATAATTGTTTGAATTTGTCTGCTTTCATTAGAAGACTTTTACATATGAGAGGGTTGGCACCTCACTGGTTTTCCTTATTTTTAATTTACTGTTAGTATATGTGGGAACACATAATATAGGTGTAAGCAGCAAAACCCATGTATATTTATAGGTTTAGTACCGCACGTACACATAGCAGCACAGTGGAACATACACATTTAGGGAGCCAGATTAGGCATCCGACGGCCACTTCTTGTAGTTGGAGGTTCAATTGCATGACACAGTAGAGACAATTAGGTAGGTGCAGAGTAGCATTCCAGGCTGGTTGGACAACGGCAGTGGGTCTCCTGATCACCGCAGATTTTGTCCTCAGGTCTCTGTCACCAGGACAGATATGATCCCGATCACCCCCAGGAGCACCTGCAACTGAACTTTGCTGCAACATTCATATGAAAGTATATTTATTAATACATGAGTTTGTGCACAATTCCACCAGGACTCCTGTTGCACCCTTTGCTTATAATACCTGTTTGTACATTGGGTATATGTACTATATCATAGCTCCCAACTGTCCCTGATTTTGAGGCACTGTCCCTGATTTGGAACAAAGCCCCACTGTCAGACTTTCCTATTCATTTGTCCCTCATTTTGGTCTGATCTATATAGTTGTATATAAAATGCACTTTTTCTATCTGTCAAAAAGTGTTTCCCAGTGCTAAACCTTTCATCCAATTTCAAAATTCCTGCATTTGTAAATATCAAAAGTAAAGTTGATCCAGGCAATATTCGAATTGGATATTGGGATTTAGATCATGCTCTGCTGTTTTTTTTGTTTGCCTTCCTCTGGATCAACTGTGGGTGTGGAGTTGGGTATATAGGATTGTATGTTATTATTATTATTATTTTATGTTTTATTTATTTTTTAATGGTTGAACTGGATGGACTTGTGTCTTTTTTCAGCCTGACTAACTATATACTATGTAAAAGCCATAATAAAGGAATATGAATGGAATGTAGCGCTAACCCTAATGTGGTATGGAAAAACACATAAAAAAATGGACGTTCTAAAATCATTCAAAACTATGGGCTGGATTCACGTAGATTGGCGAATCTTTGAGGCGGCGTAGCGTATCGTATTTACGCTACTCTGCCGTAAGTCAGAGAGGCAAGTGCTGTATTCACAAAGCACTTGCCTCCTAAGTTACGGCGGCGTAGCGTAAATGGGGCTGGTGTAAGCGCGCCTAATTCAAATGAGGATGAGGGGGCGTGTTTTATGTAAATGATTGGTGACCCGACGTGATTGACGTTTTTTACGAACGGCGCATGCGCCGTCTGTGTACATATCCCAGTGTGCATTGCTCCAAAGTACGCCGCAAAGACGTATTGGTTTCGACGTGAACGTAAATTACGTCCAGCCCCATTCACGGACGACTTACGCAAACAACGTAAAATTTTCAAATTTCGACGTGGGAACGACGGCCATACTTAACATTGGCTACGCCACCTAGGGGGCAGCTTTATCTTTATACGGCGTACCTCTTAGGCCCCGTACTCACGACCAAACATGTCTGCTGAAACTGGTCCGCAGACCAGTTACAGCAGACATGTTTGGCCGTGTGTTGGCCCGAGCGGACCATTTTGGGACGGATCAGACAGGTTTCCAGCGGACAACTGTTTCCCGGACTTGTTTTAAAACAGTCCGCTGGAAACCTGTCCGCCCGGACATGTACGGTCGTCTGTACAGACCTACCGTACATGTCCTGCCGCCCGCATCCCTCGCATGCGTCGAATGACTTCGACGCATGCGTGGAAGCATTTTTAAGGCGGCCCGCCCACGTCGCCGCGTCATTGTCGCGGCGACACCGCGTCATCGACGCGGCGACACCGCGGACACGCCCCGCGTAATGTTTACGCGCGGGCTTCTGTTCGATGGTGTGTATAGCCATCGAACAGAAGTCCCCGGGCAGTCCCCGGCCAGACATGTCCGATGGAAACGGTCTGCAGACCGTTTTCATCGGACATGTCCTGCCGTGAGTACTCGGCCTTAGGCCTCGTACACACGACCGAACATGTCTGCTGAAACTGGTCCGCGGACCAGTTTCCGCGGACATGTCCGACCGTGTGTACGGCCTAGCGGACCGGTTTCCTGGCCTAGCGGACAGGTTTCCAGCAGACAAAAGTTTCATAGCATGCTAAGAAACTTGTCCGCTGGAAACCTGTCCATCGGACATGTCCGATGGTTAGTACGACTCATCGGACATGTCCGCTGGTTATGACGTATAACCAGCGGCCCGAAATCCCGCGCATGCGTCAAATTGATTCGACGCATGCGTGGAAGCATTGAACTTCCGTGTCAGAGAACGTTGGTGTCTTCTACATCACCACGTTCTCTGTCTACGGGGATTTTGGTAACTCTTTGGCCCCGTACTCACGACCAAACATGTCTGCTGAAACTGGTCCGCAGACCAGTTTCAGCAGACATGTTTGGCCGTGTGTTGGCCCGAGCGGACCATTTTGGGACGGATCGGACAGGTTTCCAGCGGACAACTGTTTCCCGGACTTGTTTTAAAACAGTCCGCTGGAAACCTGTCCGCCCGGACATGTACGGTCGTCTGTACAGACCTACCGTACATGTCCTGCCGCCCGCATCCCTCGCATGCGTCGAATGACTTCGACGCATGCGTGGAAGCATATTTAAGGCGGCCCGCCCACGTCGCCGCGTCATTGTCGCGGCGACACCGCGTCATCGACGCGGCGACACCGCGGACACGCCCCGCGTAATGTTTACGCGCGGGCTTCTGTTCGATGGTGTGTATAGCCATCGAACAGAAGTCCCCGGGCAGTCCCCGGCCAGACATGTCCGATGGAAACGGTCTGCAGACCGTTTTCATCGGACATGTCCTGCCGTGAGTACAAGGCCTTTGTGAATCCAGCCCTTAATGAAGAAAAGTCCCACATGATGACAATCATTCATTATAGGAAGAACAGGGTAGTCCAACTTCATAAGAAAGTGAAGACTGATCTAGTCCAGAGACCTAGATCTAGTCCAAGGCAAGCAAATAAAGAATAAATCCAAAAAGATGAATGATGCTCTTCTAATGGGTCATAACAGCTGATGAACAGGACATTAAAAAGGAAACATCAATCCTCTCTAATGTAGTAAGAGAGGATACCCTTACTGCAACTGATAGTCCCGTATGTCAGCGACAGCGGATTATATGAGCTTGGATAACCAAATCGATATGTGGCCTAGATGATGGAAGGAATCCAGGATCTCCAGTGGACACTCCAAAGGACCTCGTAGCACTCCAACGATTCAAGGCAGCCGGCTGGATGGAGAACACCTCTCAAACTTAGATCCCACAGCGGTATATGGAAAAAGGGGGGAAGGGGCTCCAATAGTGTAGGTCAAAACAATGAGTAGGTTTATTAAAATCAACTAACATATAATTAAAGTGATTACGTATAAAAAACAGCAATCTACCTCAATATGTGATCTCTGGATACTGCAATCAAAGAGAGCGCTGCCCACACCCCACAGCGGGCGCGATCACAGCATGCTGTCATATGAGGGCGTCCCAGAACTAGCTGGCCGAGCTGTAGCCGGCATTCGGCTATAGCACAGTCAGCAAGTGGTTAAGGGGGCGTGGCAGGGTGTGTCCTATGCCTACATATTTTTGCTAATAGGTGTCCCTCGTTTTCTTCTCAAAAAGTTGGGTATAGGTATGCTATTATTAATCTTTTCTTATATAAATCTTGTATTATTTCCATACTGGTGTGCATCTATATACTTTATGTTACTGTATATGCTGGTTGCAGTAATTCCTCTGCGCCCAGTTACTCTGATTAGATTACTGGTAATTTCTCAGGAAGGGAATCTCCTTTGTTCACAGAGGCCCTGTCCTGGGTGGAGACACTGCCGATTTTATTATCAAACCCACTCTTCCACTTAGCGAAGGTTCTGGTTCCTATTTACCTTCAGGTTTAGCGCACTATTCTGTTTGGTAAGGGCCATTTGTCATTAACCCCTCTTCCCAACAGAGGACTTTACATACATAGCCTGATGCCTCGTACACACGATCGGTTTTCACGGACGGGAAAACTGCCATGTTTGCATTTGGTCGGGAAAACCGGCCGTGTGTATGCTCCATAGCAGTTTTCCTGACAGGAAAACTGCGAGCAAAAAAATGAGAACTTGTTCTTTTTTTTCCCGCCGCGGTTCTCTGCGTTTTTTTGCTCAGCAGTTTTCCTATGGGAAGCACTGCAGTGCAGTATACACACGGCCGGTTTTCCCGACCAAAGCTGTCATGGCAGTTTTCCTGTCAGGAAAACCGGCCGTGTGTACATGGGGAAAAGCAACCCAGCAGGTTCTCAGTTTTCCCCTCGGGTTTCCCGGCGTACTTTTGACCATGTGTACGAGGCATTAGAGGTTATAACATAAATAATTATGTTCAATACAAAAGTCAAATGTTTATAAGGTGAGAGGCCCTGTTCCTAAAGCTTGCCATCTACAAAAAATGATAACTCCTGGTATGTATGGCTGAACATGGTATGACAGATAACAGTAGTTATCTCCATCTACTTTCCATCAGTGCCTTTACGTTGTTTTTGTCAGATCTGAGAGTATGGTGTCTGTCTGTGCTGCCCTCTGACCTACAGCAATAACTGAGTACATAGTCCTCCCTTACAGCTGTGATTACATTGTCGGAGCCATTTAGCAGCATGTGGGTGTGTGTAATCCTACACTAAGCAAGTACTTTCTCTTCTGGACTGTGAGAAGTAAGTAAAAGGGATTTTTCTTTGGGATTGTCTGCACCTTTTTATAGCGATATATATAACACCGCCGACATTTTACAGTATCTGTGAGGAAAACTTGGCGACTCAGATGGTAGACCTTATCTCATTATGTACAGTTTTCTTTTTTACATCTCAGTCACTGTCTCCTCTTCTATGATGTGTTTATAATATTGTCCAACAGATATATTACATGCATTTTATATGTTTATTTTTTCTTTTTATATGAATGTTGGTTCAAAAGGACCAGGGAACACCAAGGCTCGTTTACAGTTGCAGTCGGAGGATGGTAAAAAATAGGCAGCTGAGCTCCCAGTTGCCCCCCTTAAGCTGCTAAGGCAGCTGGACCACATGATGCAGCAAAAATTATACCCTCTGCTGCATGTGGTAGACAGTATTGCCACCTACTGCGTGCCATACAAGTGAATGGGGCCACCTGCAACCGCCTACAATGCATGTGAGTGCGGCGCAGTTGTGAGGATTTTACAAGGGTTAAAACAGGCAGTGTGGAGATGGCATAGCACCTCCTCACTACATCCCTCAGCGGCAAGTGTGAATGAGGCCTAACCTAGAGTATAAGGTGTTCTCAGCCAATAATGTGCCATTAAGCATGCTCTTTCCCTTACACATTATTGGGTATTCAAAGTGAATGCAGTTTAACCTCTTCATGCTGGTCGTATGCATATATGCTGCCTCTCGGTGGGGGGGGGGGGGGGGTAGGCCTCAACGCCATAGCTCCCAACTGTCCCTGATTTCGAGGGACTGTCCCTGATTTGGAGCAATGTCCCTCTGTCCCTCGTTCCTCCTCATTTGTCCCTCATTTTGGTCTGATCTATATAGTTGTATATAAAATGCACTCTTTATCTTTCAAAAAGTGTTTCCCAGTGCTAAACTTTCATCCAAATTATAAATTGCTGCATTTGTAAATTTTAAAAGCCAATATAAAGGAATAGTAGTGGTAAAAAAATATTATCTTGTAGATTTAATGAACCTTTTTTTGGTTAATTCTCCTTTAAAGGGGTGTGGCATGGGGCGTATCCTATGCCTACATATATTTGCTAGTAGGTGTCCCTCATTCCCATCTAAAAATGTTGGGAGGTATGCTTAACGCTGAGAGGCCGCATATACAAATAATACCGCATATTACCAAAATGTAAACAATACTGTTACAGGTGGGTGCTACTTGCGATCGGGAGCTTTCTGATCTTGTGACCGCTGTTACAGCCAATCATGGTGGTCTCAAGACCGAAATGACCGCCTATACCTTCTGGTGTCTGAAACCTCTTAAGGCCTGGTTCACACCTATGCATTTTTTTGTGCGTTTTCAGTTTTGTGCAAACACACTACTACAGTCCATTTACCATTGTTTCCTATGGGTCATGTTCACATCTGTGCATTTTTGGAAAGGGCCAGGGATTTTATTCTGGTTTTTGGTTCCACAGAATTCAATGGATCAAAAACGCACATTGAAAAATGCAAAATGCACCCGGAATATGCAAACTGCAACCTGCATAGATGTGAAACAGGCCTAAAGAGCTGGGTGGCGTCGACACTAAGGCTGGATTCACACCTATGCATTTTTTGTGCTTTTTGCAGATTTGCACTACGGTCCATTTAACATGGATTCCTATGGAACAGGTTCTGTAGTGCAAATCTGCAAAATGCAAAAAGCATTAAAAATGCACAGGTGTGAATCCAGCCTTAGGGCCTATTGTTGGGGTGCATCAGTGCGTTGACAAGGCAATTTGCAGTAAGCTCCCTGATTTCAATTCACATGGCTGCACTGCTATGGTGTGCACTTGTTGTGATGCACTACAACTAGGGTGACCATGTGTCCCGGATTGTCCGGGACAGTCCCGTATTTTGCAGCTCAGTCCCGGGCACCTTCATTCCAGGACAATACAGTGTCCCAGAATAAAACTGACACAGCCACCCCCAAAGCCAAACTAATGCCCCCAAAAAAGGCCGCCACATCACTGCTTTATTCACTGACAGTACTTGTCCTGGCCGGGAATGGCTGGAGGAGCACATTCCCCGCCCCCTGCTTGTGATTGGAGAAATAATAAATCCCGCCTCTTGTGTCCAATCACTGTGCTGTGATTCGTTACAGCACAAGCTGATTTTTGGGAAGGGGGGGTGTCCCTGAATGGTAGTTTGGAAATGTGGTCACTCTAACTACACCGCATTTCAACGCACTGTGGAGCATAAAGTTGAATGGGGCAGCACAGTGGTGCAGTGAGTAGCCCTTTCGCCTAGCAGCAAAAGGTTCGCTGGTTCGAATCCCAACCACGACACCATCTGCCTGGACTTTGCATGTTCTCCATGTGTCTGCGTGGGTTTCCTCCGGGTACTCCGGTTTCCTCCCACACTCCAAAGACATGCTGGTAGGTAAATTGGATCTCGTCCAAATTGGCCCAGTATATATGTGTGTCTCTAGCGTGTCATGATCCTACGGGGTAAAAATGACCGCACCAGCCAAGCAGATACTGGCTGGAAAAAGCACCCAGAGGCGATTCAGTTCGCATGCGTTGCGCTTTACAAGTCATTCATTCATGAAGTGTCAACTATAAGATGCGTCACTTACAGCACATCTGCACTGCTCTCTTCGCAGCACACACCAGAAGCTGCGGCAAGACATAGTCCCTTTTTTCTTTTTTTAATGTGCACATTCCCCACTCCTTTAGCATACCAGCCCCTGTATATTTATATGGCGGAGAGGTTCATAAGCTGCCTTGACCAGTTTGATCGCTTTTGCAGTTGAAAGCTGGCTAATACTGCAATAAAACTGCCCGTGTGTATGGCCAGCATAACTATGGCTCAGCTGGCAGCTCAGTGATCTATGGACTCAGAACTCTAAAGTAATAAGACTTCACTTTAGCAGACTTTCACTAACTCCACTCCATGCTCTGCTTCTGCATCCAAGTCGAGTTACTTACTTATCTATAAATATAGCCGCCTAATGCCTTCAATATGTATGAAATATACCATATGCTGGGGTTTGCAGACAATAGGTGCTCTGTTTTATAAAACTCCCCTCTCCTCTCCTCTCCACACCCCCCTTCTCTCCTCCTTAGTGCTCCTTCTCCCTGCCTTCTTCCTGAGCCTGGGGCTGCTGAATGACATAGGGAGAGTGCAGTACGAGCTCTGCCTGCATCTGGGTGTGCAGATCACTTTTCTTAGGTGGATGTGACAGTGGTTGCTTGGAGCACCAGTCCCCAGACAAGGTAAGTCCCTGCACAGAGGACCATCCTGGGGAAGGGGATGACTGGCCTTCGCAGTAGTAGATGTGTGTGATGCATAGAGATGAGTAAAAGTTCCAAAAAAGTTCTTAAAGGGATACAGAACTACAACAGGGGGTTGCTGAGGGACCACAAATAGTGGTGGCCACATACCTAGTGGCTTTTCTCGCAGCGGCGCCGTTTTCAGTTGAATTTCCATTATAAGTGGCATGCAAACGATTTTATCTGATATATTAATAGGAAAAAAAATAAAAGGAAGCTTAATTTTATATATTTGATGGACTTGTGATTATGGAGAGTGTAGTCATAATGATGATTTGTAATTAAAAGCTCTGAGATCATTTGCATGATTGTTTAATAAAAAAAGATGAAATGGGAAGTGATTTTGTTTTAAAAAATCAAATTATGTTTAATTATTCTCCTTCTGTGCATTGGGGCACCTGTATTTTCACCTGGCAGGCGAGTGCGTTTACAGGTAGTTGGCTTTTTTTTTTATTAAGTGGATATTGCTTGAAAACTGCTTGGTCACTGAGCTGCATGTTTTTTTTTTTGTTTTTTTTATTGCAATTGAATATAGATTTTTATTTCAAGGGGTTATTTAATTTTCGAGACCTCAAAAATTGATCATGCTGCAAACAGAAATGAACTTTCATGAGACAGCCCATTCGCGATTGTGTCTGTGGTTTGCTGCACCCTAATAATTGCTGTACTGTGTTATTATATAAGCCCAAACTTTCTTCTTATTCATATTATTATTAATATTATCATATATAAATAATTAGCATAATAATAATAATAACAACAATATAATAATAATAATAATAATAATAATAATAATATAATATAATAATAATAATAATTATTAGCATAATCATTATTATTATTTTCATGTATAAATAATAAAAATCATACAGTAAACCATTGGTTTGAGAGTAACTTGGTTTGAGAGCGTTTTGCAAGACAAGCAAAATGTTTTAATAAATGTTACCTTGATATACAAGCGATGTCTTGATATAAGAGTAGCGTCCTGTCACAACTGAGTATAAAAAAAGAAGAGAGGAGCCTCTAAGTGTAGCAATATGGTTACATTTAATGAAGGTACAACATTTAGCTACACTTAGAAGTGCCTCTCTTCTCTTTTATACCCTGTAAAAAAAATGCTTTGATATACAAGTGCTTTGGATTACAAGCATGTTTCTGGAACGAATTTGTGCTCGCAAACCAAGGTTTTACTGTAATAATATTTATTTATTCCAATTCAATGTTTATTGTAGACAAATGATGGAATACATGAAAGGAACAGGATAATGAAAATGTATAAAGTTCAGTACAATGTATTGTTACAAGATATCAGAGATAGCATTGGGAAGTATACATCATACTTAAAGGGGTTGTAAAGGTACAATTTTTTTCCTAAATAGCTTCCTTTACCGTAGTGCAGTCCTCCTTCACTTACCTCATCCTTCCATTTTGCTTTTAAATGTCCTTATTTCTTCTGAGAAATCCTCACTTCCAGTTCTTCTGTCTGTAACTCCACACAGTAATGCAAGGCTTTCTCCCTGGTGTGATGTGTTGTGCTCGTCCCCTCCCTTGGACTACAGGAGAGTCAGGACGCCCACTAACACACAGCTCCTTTCTTTATCTGCAACGTAGAGAGCCTCCTGACTCTCCGTAGTCCAAGGGAGGGGGTGAGCATGACACTCCACACCAGGGAGAAAGCCTTGCCTTGCTGTGTGGAGTTACAGACAGAAGAACAGGAAGTGAGGATTTCTCAGAAGAAATAAGGACATTTAAAAGCAAAATGGAAGGATGAGGTAAGTGAAGGAGGACTGCACTAAGGTAAAGGAAGCTATTTAGGGAAAAAATTACCTTTACAACCCCTTTAAATAAGGTGTAACAAGAAGAGAAAAAAATAAATAAACCTTATTATTATTATTATTATTATTATTATTATTATTATTATTATTATTATTATTATTATTATAAGTACTATTATTATTATTATGATTATTACTACTACTATTATTATTTATAGACCAGGTTTGAGTGACAGCAAGGGGGGCTCAGGTGTGCTTGTGTTCTGGTGATGGTATTCTCTATAATGTAAATTTTGCACAGCATTAATGACACTGGAAGAGCTGCACATATGTGTAGGGCCATAGTGATACCATTGCTAGTCATAAATAAATGATGAACCCCATAGTGCCTGAAATGAAATCTTATATTGCATTCTCCAGCTGTCATGTTCAACATTGAATTTACAGTAGATGCTTACTGTTAGGCAACACAGACAGTTCACTTTCATCCACAAGGCCTTTATAATTACTATTATTATGGTAGTTGTGATTTGTAGGTTTGTACGCTTGCTTTTTTTTAAGGTTGTGAAAAGGGTGCATTTGTGTGTTTCACCAAATACAAAAAATACAGACACAACCGCAAAAAAAGAAGCTTCAAGTGAATGTACTGTATGTCTGCACACACTACACACAGGACAAACACAGAAGACTATTAGCTAGATTCAGTAAGAGTTAGGCTGGCGGCCGCCGACCTAACTCGGAATCTGCGCTGTCCTAAGTTTAAGTGTATTCTCAAACAGAGATACACTTAAACCTATCTAAAATACGACGGCTTGCGCTTCCATTGAGTTCGGCGTAGAATATGTAAATCACTAGATACGCCTATTCACAAACGTACGCCCGGCCGACGCAGTCAAGATACGCCGTTTACGTAACGCATTTTCAGGCGTATAGTTATTCCATCAAATAGCTGGACTAGTAATGTTAAGTATGACCATCGTTCCCACGTCGAAATTTGAAAAGTCGTCCGTGAATAGGGCTGGACGTAATTTACATCCACGTTGAAACCAATACGTCCTTGCGGCGTACTTTGCCGCAATGCACACTGGGATATGTACACGGACGGCGCATGCGCCGTTCCTAAAAAACGTCAATCACGTCAGGTCAACCCATATTATCATAAAACACGCCCCCTCAGCCTATTTTGAATTAGGCGCGCTTACGCCCGACGCATTTACGCTACGCAGCCGTAACTTAGCAGGCAAGTACTTTGTGAATACAGTACTTGCCTTGCAAACTTACGGCGGCGTAGTGAAAATGCCATACGCTAGGCCGCAGCAACTATGCGCCCGCCTACCTGAATCCAGCTATATGTATACCCAATGTACCCAGTACATACAGTACACACATTCAAGGAAAAATGCAAAAAGTATTCTGCTTCCCAAATAATAAATCTAATTGAATCTAGCATGGTAATATTGAGTACAGTGGAACCTTGGATTATGAGCATAATCTGTTCCAGGAGAATGCTCGTAATCCAAAGCACTCGCATATCAAAACGTGTTTCTCCATAGAAGTCAATGAAAACGAAAATAATTTGTTCCGCATTGACTTCTATGACATGCAATACCGGAGGTGGCCGGAGGTGGAGGGGCACCAGAGAGCCTCTGAAAGACTCGGGGACAGCTCGGCTGAACTCAGAAAACACCGGAAAGGCTCGGGAACAGAGTATTTCTGCGTTTTTTGAGCATTTTCAAACGGCTCCGATCGGCTCCGGCACTCCCGCACCTCTGGCCAAATGCAGTACTGCACATCGCCGTGGCTTAAATCCTGCTTGTACTGCGAGGCAATACTCACAAACCGAGTCAGGATTTAAAAAAAAAATGCTCGTATTGCGAAACGCTCGTTAACCACGTTACTCGCAATCCGAGGTTTCACTGTACTGTACTTATATAATCTGTATAGATTTACACAGTCCATGGAAGTTGGTGATAACATGTAGGTGTGCAGGTCTATAACACTGATAAAATAATCTCAAGAACTGTTTGCAGTGTACATAGAATGTACAGGGAATTCAAGGTACACTCAGGTTTGATAAACATTCAGATTTCATTCATCGGTGTGTGATGTCACATGCACGCAGAAACAGAAATAGATTCCTTTGTGTACATAGGTGGTGTATTGTGCTATAAATGTGCTTTTATCCATTCATTGTGTATGTGGACTGTGTGGTTCAAAATGTTAAATAAAGGTGGTTCAAAATGTTTCAGAATTAATTGTTGTTTGATACATTTCTGAGCTGAGATGTAACATTTTGGACCCACAGCAACTTGTAAGCAGTGGGAAAAGGGAAGGAGGGAGGGAGGGGAGGAGTTGGCATGAGCGTGGCAAGAGTGCCACCATTGCAGCCAGTGTACAACTTTACTAATTACTCTCACCTGCAAAAGTAAAGGCATAATGTGCTAGTATGCATCCCCACTGAAGGCCGCATTCATCTTCACCTGTCTTCCTTCCTTGTGTGACTGGCCGGAGTCGCATGACATCACTCCCACGTATACACTCGGGAGCTGCCGATCATGGCACAGGCTTCTGAAGGAACGACACAGGTGGCATTACCAGTATAAAAAAAATAATAATAATAATAAAAATGCCATAATTCTATCCCCTATTTTGTAGACGCTATAACTTTTGCGCAAACCAATCAATATACGCTTATTGCGATTTTTGTTTACCAAAAATATGTAGAAGAATATTTTTCGGGCATATTTATTATAGTAAAAAGTAAAAAATATAGATTTTTTTTCATAATTGTCGCTCTATTTTTGTTTATAGCGCAAAAAATAAAAACCGCAGAGGTGATCAAATACCACCAAAAGAAAGCTCTATTTGTTTACATAGGCAGACCGTTATCCTGCTTCTCCCTGAAACGATAGGCCGGTCCTGATGGACGTCGAGTCCACCGGACCCACTGATTGGCCCTTGCTGTGCTCCCGCTGTGTCAGCGGGAGTAGGTCGCCACCGGCGAGCGTGCGAAACCCCAGACCCAAAAGTGCAGGATCACGAACAGGTACTGTATCTGATTCTGCACAGAGAAGCCTGCTTGGTGCCATATATGTACTGTATAGAGTAGGCAAGAGGTTAAGCAACTACAGCAACAGTTTTTGGCGATAAAGGTTAAATATGAATGAATACAAGCTGACCATTGTAAGTGTTAAATGGTTTGCCTCAACCCTCTAACTTCCATTTTTGCTAGATAGCTTGGTCTGTTGAAGGAAGTTGAAAGAGATCAAACATAGTTTAGGATCACCAGGTGAAAATAAAGGAAAAGAACGCCCAAAAAACCCCAAAAAAAACCAAATGCGGCCATCACATCTAAGAATTGGTAATTTGCAATAGATTACATTTTTGTGTTTGGATTTCGCACCACAAAGTGTCTGCAAGTATCAGTTGCTTGCTATTCATACTCTATGGGCCAGATTCAGGAACAAATACGTTACGCTGCGGCGGCGTAACGTATCCCATTTACAGTACACCGCCGCAGGTTTACAGCATAAGTCCCTGATTCACAAAGCTCTTACCTGTAAACTTGCGGAGGTGTAACGTAAATCCGCTCGGCGCAAGCCCGCCTAATTCAAATGGGGCGGGCACCATTTAAATTAGGCCCGTTCCCGCGCCGAACGTACTGCGCATGCTCCGTCCGTCAAATTACCCAACGTGCATTGCGCTAAATGACGTCACAAGGACGTCATTGGTTTCAACGTTAACGTAAATGGCGTCAAGCGCCATTCATGGACGACTTACGCAAACGACGTGAATTTTAAAATTTCGACGCGGGAACGACGGCCATACTTAACATTGGCTAGGCCACCTAGAGGGCAGCCTTAGTTTTACGCGGCGTATCTCGACGGAAACAACGTAAATTTAGAGCGACGGGTAAAGCGTACGTTCGTGAATCGCCGTAACTAGTCATTTGCATATTCTACGCCGACCGCAATGGAATCACCACCTAGTGGCCGGCCTAGAATTGCATCCTAAGATCCGACGGTGTAAGTCAATTACACCTGTCGGATCTTAGGGCTATCTATGCGTAACTGATTCTATGAATCAGCCGCATAGTTACGACGGGCGGATCACAGAGATACGACAGCGTATCAGGAGATACGCCGTCGTATCTCTTTTGTGAATCTGGCCCTATGTACTTAGGAAACCCCTAACCTCAGGTACATACTTTATTTAACCCTGTATTGTAGCTCTCAGAACATTGACAGACCCCATCCCACCATTTCATACTTCAATACAAGTGTCTGTTTATTGGACATTGGTGCCCCTCATTGGATTGTAGAATGGATGGAAAGGTGTGTGAGCTTCAGAGCTAATGTTATGGGTGCCAGAATGTGCGCATTCAGGGTTCTGGGGATCCATAATAGCAATAATAGCACAGGTAAAATTTTGTGTCAACTAGAGGTGCTTTCAAGCAGCTTGAAGTGGCAGGTTAGCATTAGCATTATTATTTTGAGTTTACATGCCAAGTGTGCTTTCAGTATACCATATAAATCTCTGTTTTGCTGACTGGAGCTCATGTACCTTTACGAGTCCATGGACTTTATTCTGTAAGGCACTGTAAAGAGTACTAATGATGTGCAAAGTACAGTAACATAACAGCATCCAATCAGAATATAATATAGTGTATTTAGATCAATGACAGATTGATTCTTATTTACTGCTATTCTGATTGATTGTTAAGAAACACGAAACTACATTTTTTTACAGTAGTTTAAGTTTCTTAAATGGAGATTTAGGTTTAATTTGGTTCTTGCAGCAACAGCTTTCAGTTGGTAGTGCATACCTAATGCCATGTACACACGATCGGAATTTCCGATGGAAAAAGTCAGATATTCCGATGGTGTGTGTGCCCCATCTGAGTTTTCCCATCGGAAATTCCGACGGACTTAGAAAGAGAATATGTTCTCTTTTTTCCGGTGAAAAATATTCCATTCGTCTGTATGGAACTCCGACGAAGAAAAAATCATGAATGCTCAGAATCAAGTTGATGCATGCCCGGAAGCATTGAACTTCATTTTTCTCGGCTCATCGTAGTGTTGTACGTCACCGAGTTTTGGACGGTCGGAATTTGGTGTGACAGTGTGTATGCAAGACAGCTTGAACGGAATTCCATCAGAAAAATCAGTCTGAGTTTATCCCGACGGAAATTCCGATCGTGTGTACGGGCATTAGTCTACCCACAGACATGAGATGTGTCATACTCAAATGGCCACCCTTGGAAGTCTGTGGACATATTTGGCTTTTACTATGCATATACTGATTTTTCCTAAGTCTGAGAATATCCCTCCATCTTTTAACCACTTGGCAATGCCCAGGCCCTTGAAAATGTTGCCCAAGCAGCAAGCATTGTAATATGGGAAGTTGCTGCATGCATAGAACATTCGTGGAGCTTGCAACAACCGTTGTAAACAAAGTGAACTTGTAGCCAGGCTATGGACATTAAAGTGGATGTCTGCCGAAAAAAAAAAAATATTAAAAGCCAGCAGCTACAAATACTGCAGCTGCTGACTTTTAAAATGAGCACACTTACCTGTCCTGGAGTCCAGCGCCGTCCGCAGTAGAGGACGAGTGATCGCTCGTCACTCTGCTGCCCCCTCCGCCATCCTCGGTGAGGGAACCAGGAAGTGAAGCGCTCTGGCTTCACTGCCCGGTTCTCAACGGTGCATGCGCGAGTCGTGTGCGCCATGCTCACTGGTCCCCGCTGTGCTCTGGGAGCTGTGTGTTTCCCAGAACACAAGGGGGGGGATCTGACGTCCTGCCCGCAGTCTACCCGCAGACTGTGTGGCCGGAAGTGGGTGCAAATACCTGTCTTTAGACAGGTATCTGCACCCCCCTCCCCCCTGAAAGGTGTCAAATGTGACACCAGAGGGGGGGAGGGTTTCCGATGAGCGGAAGTTCCACTTTAGGGTGGAGCTCCGCTTTAAAGTATTTATTGATTAGTAATAAGCAGTAAATGAGCATTAAAGCAAGCCCTGATTGAATTGTGTAGCTG
Source organism: Rana temporaria (assembly GCF_905171775.1). NCBI lineage: Eukaryota > Metazoa > Chordata > Amphibia > Anura > Ranidae > Rana > Rana temporaria. Next base: position 334,456,965 of record NC_053491.1, read on the forward strand.
TTGGCACTGTGGGGCAATTCATTCTTAAATTTCACACTGAAGTCCTAACCTAAGCCAGCTTAGCTCACTTGCTCCCCAAGCCTAGTTGTGACGCTGCAACCCCCAGCCTTTGATCTAAAGCTAACACAGAGGACGAGACCTGAAAATGGGGAGCAAGATGAGCTGAACTGCTGGGCAAGCCAGGTTGAACAACTTCAGTGATTCTGTTGAGAAATTTGAGGATGAAGTGCTCCACAGTGCCTATAGTTAAAAAGGTAGGGATTTTTCTTGTTCAGCGGGAACTTGGTGGAACTCAGTTCTGCCACCTCTGGCTCTGGTCTCTGCTATCTGCTTATCACTATCACTTGTAAACACAGATGTTTGGCTTCTGTGTTTACAAGTGATAGCTTATCTCCCAGTGACTCACACAGATTGAATCTCCTGAGCAGATCCTACTTACTGCAGGACAGGGACAATGGAATTGTAGGTCCCCGGGATGCAGTGCAGTTATGGAGGGAAATAGGGCTACTCTCTGAGAACTGAGGACATAGAATTATCACCTGCACTTTCGGTTTGATAGCATATTCCTAGATGACCGATAAAACAAATTGACTCCTATATTTGACTGGGGACCTAAACTCTGAAAAAGCAATGTGGTTCTAAATTTTTAAGCAACTGAAGGGGAGTTAAAGACCGGGTACTCCAAGTATTTACAGAGCTCCATGCAGACCAAATGCAACATCTTCAAACAGTAACATGATTGTATGTTTTTTCTGTACCAGTCAGTGAGCTCCTCATATAAATGCAGCCTATGAAGTCACTTGAAATCTAACACAAAATAATCGAAGCCCCTATGCGGTTTATTTTGTGTATTAAATGTAATGTCAGCCTTGCAACCGTAATCTGTAGGACCTGATAAAAGATATGATACAAGTACTTTATGGCACAGAATGAACATTTCACAATGTAATTAACACTAAAAGGTAATATATTTTATTACCATTGCCTTGACAATAATAACACAAATGCAAAACAAAGCACAGTAACACTTTCTTAATTAAAGCTAAACTCTAGCCTTTGCTTCTACACAGTTGTACAGACTCCTTTCCTGTACCAAAATTGGTTTCTCTGATTTCACTGCACACTGTGGGCTTCTCATAGTGTACATCAGACGCTGCAGTAAGTTAAAGACTGCCTTATTTTTTGCCTGGAGGAACAGCATCATCTAGCTCTTTCCACCCCAAACTTACTGTCCATGGGTCATTTCTTTCATACATCGAATTCAGTTCTTTCAATCACAGAGGCATAATCCTCACTCCACCAAATGATTTGTGCCAGACAGTGTTTTGGATACGTTTAAGTTTTGGATAGAGGGCTGAGTGATTAGAATGCGTATCAGTTTTTATTGCTGTCTGTGCCCACATTAGGGAAATTCACCCTCTCTATTTGTCCTGTTCACTAATATCATTGCAAGTAAAAGAAAATCCAAAATTTCGGGTTGTCCCCAGACAAGTAATAGAGGGGATATTCTTCCAATGGAGACACTAGTTATGGTAACCTGGGGGTCCCCAAGTAATTCCATTAATTTGCAGTTATTTCCTCTTACTTCCTGTTTGGCTGTGGGCAGGGCCAGTGCTTAACTATTTTGCTCCCTAGGCAAGACTAACACTCTCCACGGGGGATCGTTAGTCTTACCTGGGGTCGCGCAGGTGACAGGACCAGAGAGCAGGCTCACTGGACTGCAGCTACATCTCCACCTCCTCCGCCTCCCAAGTTGTGCTTGCCGCCTCCTCTGCTGACCTCATGCATGGCGCCTCCTCCGCCGACCTCATGCCCGGTGCCTCCTCCGCATTGCCAGCTGTTTCCGCCTCCTCCGCTGATCTCACGTCTGCCTCCTCTGCTTCGTGTTCCTCGTTTTCCCCAGACCAGGCTAATGGGGAAGTCAGCAGGCCGTGGCTGAACCCCCTAGGTAGCAGTGCGCCCTAGGCGGCTTCCTGGTTTGCCTAGTGGGAGCGCCAACCCTGGCTGTGGGACAGAAAGTGAAGGGAAATCTCTGCAATGGGACACAGATAGTGAAAACAAATGTGACAAGGGTTATAACCCACCCTTGCTCTATCCAAAATGGAAAAAAATGTTTTGCCTATAGTTTTACTTTAAGACCCTTAACTTTTACTACTACAATAACACTTACTGCAACTGTCATGGTGAAGGGACCCTTCTGCTTGCAGGGACCCTGCAATGTGAAGCAAAACCCCTTTCCTCTCAAACTCCACCAACTTGTCACAGTTGGTGCAAACCATCACACTGCCACCATAAACTAAAGACAAATGCATATACACTTTATACATTGAACCCGGTGTTACTACATGGAGGAATTCAGAATCATTTGACTGAATACATTTTTTTGCTAAAAAGTCCCTTTAAATGGCTTTAACCTTAGCCTCAGACTCTAGTCCTTGTCCCTATTTAAAGACTTTTATTATAAGGCGTATATATTGTATACATAGGATTGTCATATGCATATTGCATGGTTAATGCCTCCTTATCAGCTGTGTCAGAGAATACTGACATAGTGTGATATATGTAATGTAGATAATTGAAAGCAGCCAAGAAAAATGCCTACTCCCACATTATCTAAAACCATGGTTACCAATATACAAGACTAAACACTAAAACATGTACAGTATAGTCAAATGACATTTAGCTACTAGATATTAATAAACAAAAGGAAGTCAGTTACTTGGTTCCTACAGTCACTGAGATCCAAGAGAACAGAAGAACCTGGAATTCCTTTGTGACTATTTTACTGGCAAAATTGAGCGATACAAAATGATGTGGCAACATGCATCCCTAGTCACCCTTCCAGCATAAATGAGCTGTGCTTGTCTCTCCAGCCACTAGGTGGAGATGATATGATTTTCAGCACTATTAGAGAATACATTCTAATAGAGATGCAAGGGATGCTGTTGGCGGGGCAGTTTCCAAAATCAAGAACAGATTGCTACACATTATAACGTTTATGCTTCAGACTAATTCTTACATGAACCATGACATTACTATCCAAATAAACCATGGGAGAAAAGTCTAATCCAAAAATCTTTTAAAAGAAATTTACTCTAAAAGAATTACTCGTTTTGGCATGTCCTTTTATTTTTAATTATTTGCATATGCAAACAGAATTAATATAAATTATATTAAATTCCATGTTTAAAAGTGACCAGCAGGTGGCAAGCTTTATCAGAAAAGCTGCTGATATACTACTCATATCTCCTCCCCCAGTCAAAGAGTCTCATACAATTGACTTAGAATATTAGTACCGGTATATCATTTTTTGATTGTTTTCTGATGTATCTATTAAGGAACTCAGCAGATGAGAATTCTGTCCTTTAGTCCCCAGTAGGGATGAATCTGCTTGGGTTCAACTCAGTCCCCAGTAGGGATGAATCTTCTTGGGTTCAACTCATGGGAGCTTAATTAAATCTGGCTTGAAATCCATTAAATCTGTCTGCCAAACCAGTTAAAGACTAAAGGGGAAAAATCTCAATACTAAATTCTGTCCCATTTCAAGACTAAAGCCTCATACACACGCACGGTTTTGTCAGAAAGAAACAGCAAGAAAACTGCTGGCAGAGCTTTCTTGCCGAGTAAACCGTGCATGTGTACGAGGCTTTGAGGTTTCTCATCAAGAAAACTGCCCAGAATCTAGACTAGAAAAATAGAGAACCTGCTCTCTATTTTCCCGTTGTGATTCTCGGCAGTGTTTTCCTGCGGATAAACCCGAGCGTCTGTATACTTACCTGTCGCCGTGGAAACTCGCGCATGCTCGAAATGACTTTGACGCATGCACGGTAACGTCTAAGGCATAGGTAGGGTGAAGCAAGATGGCGGCGACAGCATCGAATGTGACGAGCGCATGCTCATCGTAGTCGATGACGTCACCACGTTCGTGCCATTCCAAAGAACGGTGGTTCTTTTGAATCGTACGTCTGTACACTCAGCCGGCAAGAGAATCTTGTCAGGAATCTCGTCAGGAAAAACAACGTTTTTTTCCTGACAAGAATCTGGGCTGTGTGTACAGGGCTTGATAGGAAAGCTTTTGTAAAAAAAAAAAAAGAAGACAATTAACAAACAAGATAGCACAATGCGTACTTTTAATGTCACTTGGAAAAAACACACAATACCTTAAATTACATGCTTAGGAGAAAACATATTCTGGCACCACACATTTTGGGTGTGTAATTGATTTTTTTCATTTTTACATATAACTTAGCTTTAATACACCACAAGTACCCCAATCTGATTTATTTACATTTTATAAAAAAAGGCTGTTTATGTAGTTTTAACTGCAACAGATGTTTTTTTATTAAATGCTAACAGGCGTAAATTGAACAGTGGAAGTAGAAGCCACAACAGATTTTAATGCTATAGTAAAGTTTACTCTTAGAAATATAAAACTAAAGCCCTCAACGTTCTACAAATTGGAAGGTGGCATAACAGTTGATTAGTATAGTTTGTGAGCTTATTTTGTTGCTGTACCACACTTCAATGTCTTAAAAGTTAAATGTCAAAACAGAGTGCACAAACACACTTCCAAATCACAACCCCACATTCCCTAAACCTCATCCCATCCTCATATCTCACATATAATGTAAAAATATTTTGAATTTAGACTTCAGTTATGTTTGTGGTGAAAACAGACTAGCATCAGGACAGTCCACGAGCACTTGAATTGGCAGCAAATAGAAAAAGACAATACAATGGGAGTGCATTATCTGAGAGACAGCATCCAAATATATTGCTCAGTGGCTGCACAGTGTATAAGTAGCTTGGTTCAGTGCAAAATAATTAACAGGTTTTATCTTGAGTGTTTTATTTGTGTGATAATAGCCACAAATGTTTTATGAAGGTTGGGAAATATATAAGCAGCTTGGTTAGGCCACAATATAGGGGGGAGAGACAAGACAGGTTTGATCTTAAAAATAGAGATTCAAGTGCTAAAGTAATACTAACGTACTAAAGTATATTGTACAGTGGCTGTACAGTGTGGTGTCAGATGGCAGTAGGCATCAGTTGCCATCTGGAGCTGCAAAAAAAGTTATACTAAAACACAAAATGTTTAAGTATATAGGGATATGGCAGGATTACTGTGCACATGGGGTGAGGATGTGTGTTTTGGGTGCACAATGTTTTCCATTTTTGTTTTTTTTTAAAGCACATTTTTAGTATGGCAGCTGTGACCTCACCCATGTAAGACTATAATGTGGTTAGCAACTATGGGTAGTAACTAATAATACAGTATCATATGTGTATTGATCTCATCCCTACTACTGCTTGTACTGTTGATGACTTGAATTGTAGTTCCAGTTAAAACCCAACAAGTTTTATGAGTGGAGCAGCTGGAAAGCCTAGTAAATTTTGAATCCTCCAATAGGACTGCTTCCACAGGTATGCACCAATTAACCTTGGGAAATGCCTAAAGCTATCCATAGGTATACACTGGTAGCCACCTAATTCAACTGATTTTGGTCAGAGTCAGAAAAAACTCATGTCAGCAAAAAAACAGCTGACCAACTGATCTTGGGGGAGGTAATGAAATGATATGATCAGATAACTTGACTGACTGCATTTGTTCACTGCCTGCATAATGGATGGGATGATTATGAACATAAAGATGCTGAGACAGTATGTTGGTGATGTTTGGATCATGCATCTGTACTCTAAAGTCTACGATCATTGGTCATCATAGAATTGTCCACAGGTCACTGATTCAGAAATGACTGAGGCTTAGTGGGCTTAATTCAACCATATGGCTTATTTTTGTAGAAAGGTATAGAGTTTTACTTTTCAGGTATAAATGACATAATTGTATATAATAAATATGACTTAGAGTATCTGTGTGTCTGGCTATAGAATTACTCAGGGCTGGGCTGACTCTTCCTTGTGTAACAGATGGGCTGGTACTGTCTGCTGGAGACATCATTTCTAGAGCACCCTATATTTGTGAGTTATTATTATTTTTCTGCTATGTAATACCCCCAACTACAGCTTCAGCTCTGCCACCCTAGTCTGAGAACTTTTCTGTCATACAGGAAATAGTCTGAGCGTGTGAGCTGGTGGAGGGTGTAGTCTGGGAATGCTGGCTACCAATGCCCCAACCTGCATGAGTGAAACACCTTCATTGTACTCACTGCCAATCCCAAATGCTGAAGGAAACTGACCACAATTGGGGGTTTGTTTCCTGACTCTTCTTTTTACGACAAAAATTTTGTGGTATGATATAGACTGAAAAGATCTGTTTTGTAACATTCAACTTATTTTTACGAAAATGGTTTAGTAGGAACCCAAACACTACTGGCCAGCGTAATGTCAATCATTATAGTCTTTATTAAAAGACTCCCCCGTAGCCCACCTAGTAAAGCACCTTCCTGCCCGCTCCTGTCCCTGTGCAGTCCTGCTCATTACTGCACATCCCATTGAAAGGACAATGTCAAATTTGTGAGATTCCCCTGACCATAGAGCTGAAGTTTGCATAGGGCACTCTATGATACAGCACTCAGCAGGCCTGGTGATTGGCTGCTCAGGCACTGTTTCATTAATTATTTGATTTACCCATAAGTACTTTTTTTGAAGCAATGTTGTGGGAGAGCATGAAAAATAAGTATAATCTCATTACTGTGCCTCCCAACCAGCAAATCTGCTACTTTACATTATACAAGCCTAATTTATTGGAACCCCAGACATATTTATTTTCCACGGTTGAACACTTATATGTGCGTATTTAAACATCTTTATTAGGTTAGAGTTTTGATTGTAGTAATAAGCTCTTACATCAATGAACTAAGATTACACTTATCTGGGTCATTATATGTGTGAGAAAATCAATTACAATGAAATGAAACTATACATAGGTAAACAGAAATAGTTGTGGTCTAGGTAATATAAACCTCATTAATACTGATGTCATCTATTTACATAATGGTAATCTATCCCACAACTTGTACTGCGGGTAGGGCAGATCATTAAACAAAGGTGCCTATTAAAAGGTCCAGATTACAAAATCAAAAATGTATTCTTACAGGAATCAATTTCTAAAAATCCCACCAATTTCTAAAGCTAGTCAGGATAATTACTACACAGTTTAAATTAAGTAAAAAAAAAAAAAATGCAGCAAAATCTTTCATTTATTATCTTCACTTTTTCATGTTCGCTAATATTCTACCTCAGCTTTCTTCAAAACGGGTGTTTTTTTAAAAAATTTTGACTAGTTTTTGTTTTTGGGAATTTTTTTCCTGATCTGTATCACAAATGTTTTAGCTCACTTAACTTTGGAGTGTGTTTTAACAATGCAGGGCCAAGTATTGGGTTTGCCTTTTTCCCCACTTCCAAGGAGTATGTACTCACCTTTTCTTTCCTGTCAGCTGCTCTGTTCAGCTGCCGATCACAAAGAATAAACTTAGAACTTCCAGCTAAGGAGGAGCATGTGATCATTTGATGTGAAAGCAGGGGGATTATCACAGGGCTCAAGTCCTGCGGGAACACGTGGGAGCGGAGTTCCTGCACTTTTTTCACAGCAGGAACTCAGTTCCCTTTTGCAGGACTAGAGCAGCCGAGAGCAGCCGAGCCACCCGAGCCAATCCTTCACTAAGCGGCGATGCCCAGCTCGAGTCACTGTCAGGGGCAGGCGAACCTTAGTAATCCTTTGTTACTGGCCGCTTCCTGTATATGGATTCATCGGGTAGTGTGCGGGCATTCCGTCACTTCCTCGATGCCGCAATGTCTCCTGGGAGCTTTTGTCATTGTTCCCAGGAGACATTGCGGAGATCTGCCGTGTGTTATCGCGGGATTTAGAAAGAACTTGCTTCTTTCTAAATCCCGCAATAAATCACGGCAGACCTGCGGTTTAGTAATTATGCATATGAGTGTATCATTCTATTTTTTTTTTTTTGTGGGGGAGTGGATCTTGGGTGGGAGTTCCCACACTTTTTTCCCCAGGACTTGACCCCTGGATTATCACCACTATTGTTAAATGGGGAGATTCCATAACCTTGTGTAAGCTACAAATTTAGCAACTTGCACCTTACGCAGGGCAGCTTTTCTCACTCTCAGCAGCCCAAAAGAGTGGTGAACATGTACTGCTGGGATTTAACTGAACTAATTTCCTTACCCTGTAAGGTCCACTATACCTGTAACACATCATCTCCCATATAAAAAAGCTTAGCAAAATAAACCTGTCATTAGGAAGTTTACTTAATAGTGTGACATGACATGAGTGCATGTAGTAGTTCCTGTTGCTATTAGATAGTTGGCAGATTGCTTTGGGATTCCTGAAACCATACCATTGTCATCTAGAAAGTTAGCACTTGGCCTGCCTCCTGCTATTCATTGTTGGCTGTGAAACGTGATGGCTTTTCCATAGCAGAACACCTTGTTTTCAGGGCACCCAGTGCGCTCCCTTTAGGTTCCTTCATAAAAGTTTGTAAACATCCCCTTTTTGATGGGAATTGTTTAATGCTCCTTGCTAGTTTTGGGCAACGCTACAACCTATGTCAGGTTTTTATTGCTTCCTGTATCCCTGTTGGGAAGATTCCTCCTCACTTCCTGTCCCACATTTCCAGTGAGGGAAAAGCACCACAATGGGAATATAGAAAGCAATAAAACTGCTGGCGTTCTAGTTTATGTTTTTCTGTCTTTTGCGCTGTATGTCACATAAGGTTTATGCTTAAGTAACATGAGAAGTGGATGCAATCATAACACAGCTATCACCATAAATTATGTTTACTTAAATGAGTACTGACGTCAGTAAAGGCAGTATTAAACTGTAAAAATCTTACATTATCCCTTTCCCAGCTGTAAGAAAGCAAGATACAGTATGAACAGGTCTATCAAACAGTCAAACATGTAACATCTCAAGAACTTGAAGAAAATGGCAGTCATCAATGTGATTAACAGGTACCCAGGTTGCAGTGTTTTTGCTCTGCGTCCATTTGCCTATTGGTGTAGAACAGTAATATAACTGTAACTGTTCTCAATAAAACAGCAAGCTGGAACAAAGAATACTATAGAGGAGTACAGGGTTGGGTGAAGAGCAAACTGTGGCCCCTACTTCAACAGCACCCTGGCCTGTAGCCACCACAAAAGCGTTTGTAGCCAGTTTGCCCAGCCTGGACCTGGAGTGCCCACAGTAGTAGTAGTAGTAGTAACCCGAATAGGGCGAGATAGAAAGAGGTGCAATGCTTGTCCCTGTATTTTATTTCCTATGAATTGCCATTGTTGCACATTTGTTGTTGATGTATTTGCCATAATGTATTGCCACTATTAGCAACCGTTGCCCAAATATTGGCCATGTAATGCCTTGATTGCCCATGAGTTGACCACGTATTGTGACAACTGACAGTGTATTGCTCACATGTTCTCATGATTACAAGTGTGGTGTCCACATATTGCCACAATTGTGTGTAGCAGCATCTCTGTCTTTCCTTGTAGATTAAAACAGAAAGGTCCCCTACTTACAAACATCAGACCTACAAATGACTGCTACTTACAAACTGAGGGAGACAACAGGAAGTGAAAGGAAATCTACCCCTAGGAAGTGAAATTCACCCCTGTGAGAATTGATATGGGAAAAAGGTGTCCCCACTTATGCTTTATCACCAGTCCATGTTTCCCTAACAACCCAAAATTTTCAAAATCCAATTGTCATTGGGACAGAAAGTGACGTGAAATCGTCTGAACGGGGGCACAGACAGTAAAACAAATGTTACATGGGTGATAACCCTTCCCTATGCTATCCAAAAAGCTTAAAAATAGATTTTTTGACTGGAGCTACACTTAAAAAATGTACCTGTTCCGACTTACAAACAGATTCAACTTAAGAACAAATATACCGTCCCTATCTTGTTTATAACCCGGGGTCTGCTTGTATTTACTTTCTGGATTAGGTCATATTGGAGGGTCTGGTTTAATGTATAAATTAATTAATTAGAAAGGATAATAAGGGGTTTTATATGGAGGGGGAAAAAGCCCCATATAGCAGCAGAGACCCTGATTAGACCTAAAGAGGAAGGAGGAATGCAGCTGCCGGACTTTAAAAGGTACTATGAGGCGTCGGTATTAAGGAGGATTACAGACTGGGCCCAGGCCGAGGGTGGAAGTAAAAAAAAGTGGGTGGAAGTCGAAGAGAGTTTAAATAAAAAAGAGCTTGGAGATATAATATGGGTACCGCGGCAATTCAGAGGACTGCCTCAGGATATGCCTGTAATAACAAAAGAAACTCTTAGAATTTGGGATAAGGTCTGTAGGACAAAAAAATGGCTGTATAATAGCCCGCTGTTGCCGCTTACGGGTACAGACTTCTTCCCACCGGGCAAGGGAGGGGGGATGTACTTGAAGTGGGCAACCTCGGACACTCTAAAACTGAAGGATGTATTGAAGGGTAATGTACTCTGCTCGTTGGCAGAACTCCAAGAGAGATATGGTCTGTCCCTAGGGGACAGGTGGAGGTACAGACAAGTCCAGCATTTTGTGGGTACTTTGCCAAAACCCCTGCGAGCTATGAATGAATTAAATCAATGGGAAAAATATACGACCCAAGGAGAATTGGGAAGACAGGGAATATCAGGTATCTACAAAATGCTGACAACCAAGATAGAACTAGGGAGACTGAAAATAATAGAGAACTGGGAAATAGAACTTAATCAAACGATATCCAATGAAAAGAGGAGACAGGTATTAGACTATGTCCAGGCCACATCGATGGATGCAAAAGTAAAAGAAACCAACTATAAGTTACTTACTAAATGGTATTTTGTTCCAATGAAATTACACAGAATGAGTAGTGAGGCCTCTTCCCTATGCTGGAGGGAGTGTGGGATGGAGGGAACCCATGCCCACATATGGTGGCAGTGCCCCCTCATACAGGTATATTGGAGGGAGATATTGGCGTTGGTTAAAAAAATAAGTGGATATGAAATAAGGTATGATCCATGGGAATGTCTGTTTCATACTACGAGTCTGCCCAGGAAAAAGTATAGAGGTTCCTTGGTTCCATTCCTATTGAATGGAGCCAAGGCACTAATCCCCAGAAACTGGAGGAAAAAAGAAGCACCCTCGATTGGAGAGTGGTTTCAAGAAATTGAGAAAATGAAACTGATGGAGGAATTGTGGTCCTTCCATGTGGATTTAAGATCAAGACATGAAGTGATCTGGAGGAGATGGAGGGAGTATAGGGCTGGGAGAGGGGATGATGGGGAGGGAGGGAGTGGTGGGGAGTAGATCAGGGGGGAGGGAGAGGGGTAGATACTGTCCTCCTTCTCGCCCCCCCCCTCCCTTTTCCTTCTTCTTTTTTTTTTTTTTTTCTCTCTCTCTCTCCTCTTCCTCTTTTTCTTTTTTTTTTTTTCTCTCTCTTTCTCCTTCTTTTTTTTTTCCCACCTCCCTTCCTTCTCTCCTACACGAGAATATACACAACAAGGGGGCTATGCCCCATATAATATTTTTTCTTATCTACCTCTCACAATATAGGGGAATTTTTCTTCCTTTTTTTTCTATTACCCCTATATGTGTGTTTGCACTCTAATAATATTGATGATATACACAATAATGATTATTATATCATATAAGGGATTGGTCCCTTCCCCCACCTCACCCCTAATACACAATAGGTGGAAATTCTTCCCCCTAGGAATAATTTTTTTATTTTTTTTTTTTTATTTTTTTTTTCCCTCACACCTTTCACAATGTAGGGAAACTCGGCTTCCCTTAAAAGAAAGGGGGGAGGAAGATGATTAAACTCCTTCTCTCCCTTCTTTTTTTTTTTTTTTTTTTTTCCTTTTGTTTTGCCTCTTTTTATTTATTTATCTATTTATTTATCTATTTATTTTTTCCCCCCTTCTAGTAGAGTATACACAATTAAGGGGAATTATCCCCCCATATGTTAATTAGATAAATTATGTTCTTTTTTGTCCAGCACTAATAGGGGAATTGCCTTTTTTTTTCTATTCCCCTTCTTATTAGATATATTTTCTCCTTTAATTTGTCTTTACATATTTTTTTTTTTTTTTCTCTCACATTTAATGTATTCACACAAGGGGAAATATCCCCCCTAATATATTCTTGTCTAAACACTTACCTTTCATGATCTAGGGGAGGGGGGTATGGAAGGAGAAGGAACTGGAATGTATGTTAGTTTGGGTATGTATGTGAATGGTATGTGTGTAAGTATATGTGTATGTGTATGTATACGTATATGTGTATGTATGTGTATGTGTATATATATATATATATATATATATATATATATATATATGTGTGTATGGGTGGGTGCATATATGAGGATATATGTATATTTCCTTTCTTTTTTTTTTTTTTTTTTTTCTTCTTTCTCTTCTTTCTCTCATCCATCTTTGTTTTTGTTTTTATTATTTTATCTCTCTAATGCCTCGTTACCCCACGCCCCCATCTCCCCCACCTATCCCGCCCCCCCTCCATTAGGGGCTTTGGAGCCTTCTCACCCGGTGCTCCTCATAAAGAATGCAATGGGAAAAATTAGATCTAGAGGCAAAGTGGTAAGGAATATTCTAGAAGAAATACCGTCTGAAGATGTCTCCCCTTTTATCTCTTTTATTCATATTAGTGTAAGGGGTACCAATTCGAGACCATGTATGTTGTTAGTCTATATGTTGATTTTATGTTGTATTTACTGTAATGTCTAGAAAAAATATAATAAAAGAATTTAAAAAAAAAAAAATAATGTATAAATTACACTCATATTCATACCCATTGTTTTTAAACCCTTATTCATGCCACTTCAAGGACTCCTTATTGCCTTTTCCACCTATAGTTCTCTTAAGCCTCGTACACAGGATCAGTCCATCCGATGAGAACGGTCTTAAGGACCGTTGTCATCGGTTAACCGATGAAGCTGACTGATGGTCCGTCGCGCCTACACACCATCAGTTAAAAAACAGATAGTGTCAAAACGCAGTGACGTAAAACACAACGACGTGCTGAAAAAAACGAAGTTCAATGCTTCCAAGCATGCGTCAACTTGATTCTGAGCATGAGTGGATTTTTAACCGATGGTTGTGCCTACTAACGATCGGTTTTGGTTAAATTTAAAGCAAGTTGGCTTTTTTTAACCGATGGTTAAATAACCTATGGGGCCCAGACACGATCGGTTTTGACCGATGAAAACGGTCCATCAGACCGTTGTCCTCTGGTTAACCTATCGTGTGTAAGAGGCCTTAAGCTGCATCTTCCTAATGAAAAAAAATCCTAGACGATCAAACTTTTATGGCTCTATTAGAACTGCTTTAATGGAGCTAACTTTTGCAAATGAGGGGGTAAAGCATGATATTAATACTCATTCTCAACAACATAGGGGCTTCCTGCTTTCTTAAAATTAAAAAGCCATCTCAATGTGACAAAGCTGGTAATTCTAATTGAGGGTTTTCCTTCACAACAGATGGGTGGAGTTTGGGTTGCAGCTATAAGGGATGCCCTGGTGACCATAAGGTAAGAGGGAACAATTATAACTACTACTCCCCTTTGTGTATATGCTGATATTTTTTGCAGAATAAAGCAATGTTTGCTTTTCTTACATATCCCTTTCTGGTTTCTGTTTGAGCCCCTAATATCATTAAAAAAAATTAATGCGTTAAAAACATTAATATTTTTCCATTTTTGCTTGTGTCCCTATCATCAAAATGTTCTCCTACAATTCCTGTCCACCATAGACACAACAGTTGTCACCGAGGACAGGCATTCCCATTGGAAGGTTCGCTCGCTATTCCTTTTCTGGAGAAACATATTCCTCTTTTGGTGACAATGGCCACTAGGATAAATAATATCAATCTTCCCAACAGGAAAATAGACAGCAATGAAAACCTATCCCCTAAAAAAAAATAGAAAATTGTGCTGCTTGTGGTACAAGTTACAGCCAAATACAGAAAGCAGAGGGAATGAAGGAAAGATCTGTAAAAATGCTTAGACATGTGTATTACACAAACATTTTGCATTCATGATTTAGGAGTTTACATGTGTAAGAGGAGTTATTTTTAAATTTTTAAGTGGGACAGTGGAAGGTGGTTCTAGAAGAAATAAGCACAGCCCCTTGTCATGCCTTCTTGCAGGGTGTGGTGCCAGTGATCAGCTATAGATTGTGTGGAGCTTCTAGCATACATTTAATAAAGTAGTTTCTACACTCACCAAACCCTTCCCCTTTTGCTTCACATCCCATTAGGCTTAATAATTTACAACCAGGTCTTCTAGGATGTCCAAAAATAAAAAGAGTAGAATACTATAAAGGATATATAGGTAGTTTCTGAGCTATTGTTAGATCTCAAAATAATCATTCTTGGTATCAAGTTCACTTTACGAAGTCAAAAAATCCTTTTTATATCACTCTAGGGCTTCAGGTCATGACATAATGATGAATCATTTTTATTTAGTGGCCACTGTGAGTGTAGAAAGGATTTGTTTCCCTGAAACCAGAAAAAAAATAGATACGTTGTATTCCCCAGGAATGTGAGGGGTTAAGTGAAGCTGGACCTAAGATGAGTTTCCAGTTTCCATTTGGCAAGGAAGTCCTGGAAATATTTGTGGAGGTGGAAACCATTGTAAGGCATTATATTTTATTCTCTTAGAAACAATCTGGCCTGTGCATTAGAAAGCATTTCAAAATATTAAAATATATTGTTTAAAGAAATACTGAGAGGAGAAATTGTCTGTATGGTTAATACCAACCAATCAGGCTAGGTAAGAAATGTTGAAATGTTAAGTTTTATCAAATTAAGGTTCTTCTTTAAAGCCCAACTTTGGGCTCCAAGCCACCCCAACCAGTAGCCCTTCCCCATCCCCTGGAGACCTTCCTTAGCAGTATTTTTTGCTTCTCCTTTTATATACTTTCCTTTTCTGGATGTCTTAAGGCTGATTAAGTGATGGCCTAAATGATCTTACCTTTTTGCCACTTCCCTTGCATTAGGTGTTCCTCAGTGATATTTAGGGGTCAGTAGAAAACAGGGGGCTGTGGTGATGCTCCTTCGGGAGCAGGTTCATGACACTCTACACTCAGTAGAGTTTGAAGGGTGCTGGGCTTTATTCAAACTTAAAGACTGACCTGTTTTCTTAAATCTGTGAAGACTTTTTTTTTTCTTTCATTAAGATGTGTATTATTTTTCAAAGAATAGGTTACATCTTCCAGATCAATTCAATCTATTACAAAATCTATCCGTAGGATGGAGTCCATGTGGAGTCCATAGGAACAGTATGGCCAGAAATTATGGATGTATTAAAATATAGGCAGCCTAGTTTGCTAGGGGTAACCCTTAATAAAGTGTACAACTGATGTGCTAAGTGTAAGGGACTTGAAGGAACAGGCCATCGTCAAGATTTAAGTACAATACCAGATATTAATTGACTTACCAAGTGTAGGAAGATAAATCAGGTAGTTAAGACTTGTGAAAAATAACAGAAATGCATAGAAACAAAGAAAGGAAGGCAACTCGAGAATAGTCATTATCAGGGCTGCAGACTTTTTTATGGTAAGTTAATGCAACACAGGAAATGCTAGAACTACCCCTGGTGTTTACACAATATCTTGCTATTTCCTTTTAACTGGAACATATAAGAGTTTGGGGTTGGCTTTATTCTATTTCCATGGTTTCAAAGTTTTGAGGTTTTTAAACATGGTGCACATCTGCCTTCTTACTATATATATAAATTCTGTATTTTTTGCCAATAGATTTTTAAAATTTAGCGCACTAAGTCACATAGAAGATAGAGTACCACAGAAGTTTTTTTACTTTCAAACTGTTTGTTTCTCATTAAAACTCCCTAAGTTCTTTGCGCCTAATGTGGTTTGAGGGTCCCATCATCCAGAAGCTGTGTTTCCTGTCTAGGTGCTTGCTTCGGCTGGCCATACATGGTTTGAATTTAGGCAGGTTCGGCTGAGATTAAAACCAATAATGGGCAGGCTGATTGTTCAAAGTTGATCGAAAGATCAACTTGGAAACAATCAGCCTGCTGGATTCGCTTCTGATTATCCACGTCTGTGTTGATGGGGGAGTCGTGCAAATTTCTTTCCTACAACTTGTGGTTGCAGAAGAGAAATTTGCACAGTCTATGGCAGTGGTTCTCAACCTTCTAGTGGCGTCACCTCTTGATAACATTTCCCAAGTTGTGGGGACCCCTAACAGTAAAATTTATTTTCATAGCGTGGGTTCAAATCACCCAAGGCAAGACAAGTAATTTGCGCCCCTAACCCGCGGACATTTAGCACTCCCTGATTGCCTTCCACTTGTACAGTATTAAAATCCCTTATAGTACATTTTATGATGTACCACTCTTTCTCTTTGCTCTCCTTTCTTTCCCTTTCATCTCTCTCTATCCTAATTCCTTGTTTTTTCCCCATCCCTCCCTCTGTCTTTCTTGCTCTCTCTTTTTTTTTTTCTTTCTCTCCCTTTTTCTTTGTTCCTCCACCTCCTATTATCTCCCTTCCTGGGAGAACATTGCAGGCTTCAGGAACAGCCCAGGATTTGGTGACCCCTGGCAAATCATCATTTGACCCCCAGGTTGAGAACCACTGGTCTATGGGCTGCCTTAGGCCTGCAATCAGCATGTAACCTGGGTCAATATAAGGAAAGACCTTCCTTGACATCTTTTGCTCTGTGTCATGTCAACTGTGATGTAGGCAAGGCTTAGAAACCCCTTACCTTACTCTACGATAGGGCCCATATTACTAAAGCCTCTTCATAGCACCATATCTGCAAACCGCCACGGTTCTACACTACTAACTCTGTCAGAACCTTGGATCAGGCCAATACAGAACAAGAAAATAATATTCCTTAGACAAGCATCTGCTAGTTATAATGCTTGTCCTATTTCTTTTGCATTGTCTTACTTTCGTCTGTGTTGCAATTCCTTTTTACTCTTGTTAGGTATGTTTATATTGTATCTTTCTGTTAATAAAATCCAATTAGGCAACAGTAATTTTTGAGGGGAACACAAATGTAGTAGCATTGTAT
Organism: Rana temporaria; assembly: GCF_905171775.1. Lineage (NCBI taxonomy): Eukaryota > Metazoa > Chordata > Amphibia > Anura > Ranidae > Rana > Rana temporaria. Next base: position 334,473,962 of record NC_053491.1, read on the forward strand.
AATGGTATAATGGCATTGATCTCTAATGCCGCGTACACACGATCGGTCAAACCGATGAGAACGGTCTCATGGCCATGACAGCTTTTGGCCGAGAAAACCGGCCGTGTGTATGCTCCATTGCAGTTTTCCCGACAGGAAAACCGCCGGGAATCCTGGCGGGAAAAATTAGAACATGTTTTTTTTTCCTCCCGGGATTCCCGGCTGTTTTTAAGCCAGCAGTTTACCTATGGGGAAAACCTGTGGTGGAGCATACACATGGCCGGGTTTCCCGACCAAAGCTCTCATGGCAGTTTTTCTGCCAGGAAACCCGGCCGTGTGTAGGGGGAAAAAGCTACAAGGCATTAGACATGAAAAGTGTACAAAGTATGTATTTGTATAGTTTGTACTTGCCTCAATCTATAGCACCAAGTGTAATTTCTCTCTGCTTTTTAGTTCCTCTGCTATCTGCATGACTCGCTACTGAAAGGATTCCCCAACTCCAAGAGATGGAGGCGGATGGGGAGGAGAGCTCCAGCACACAACATGTAACCGATAGCCTTAACTGGTCATGTTTCCATGTGTGCTTTACAGAGGGGGAGGGGTGGGGGTTACCCTTCTCTTCACGCAGGTCTCAGATTTAACAGAGCTCTCTGAGCTCTTTCTCTCTGAGCTGTACAGTGTGTGTGACATTAGATTCCCACCCCTGCATTCTAGATCTAAATAATGCTGTGTAAAATGTGTGTTTTAGAAGGCTGTAGAAAAGAGAGGGCTGCAGATAACATTGAACATACAGATAAACATGTACAACTTACGTAGGAGGATTTGTTTCATCTCTGTGTATTACCTAAGTCCAGTGCCTTCACTGGTATATCATGTAAGGGTTTGTAACCTTTATGTGTAAACTCAGTTGGGTTGGCAGTTGGTGGTGGCTAGTGGGAAGAGGTATATCTTCTTGGCGATGAGTAGAGGACCCCTCAAACAAAACATGTGTCAAGTGTCCTGAGCTCCTGTGGTTTTTGGGCCCCAGGTACACTGTGACATTGGGGTTGATATACTAAACATAAATAGTCTGTGCACTGCAAGTGCACTCGAAAGTGCACCCACAAGTGCACTGCAAGGGCAATTGCTCTAGATCTGGGGGGGACATGCAAGGAAAATAAAAAAAAGTTTGCTTGCACATGATTGGATGATAAAAAAATCAGCAGAGCTTCCCTTCAGTTCTAGACCAACTGCAGTAAATCAACCTCCCTGTCTTAGTTGAAGAGCTAAACTCACGATCTTATGGATAGGTCAGTGCTGAGGTGGACCAGGGGGGTGTCATTGTGGTGTTTTAAACCTGACATCTGTACACAAGGTGAGCAGACAGAATGGCTCCGCATAAGTTTTGGGGTGGTTTCCAGTACAGAGAAGGTGGCCCCTGGATAGTCCTGTATTACTGTGGGCCCCTAGCAGAGCAAGAAGTATGAGATACAGCAGGAGGCAGTCTACTTGATTATCTCCTGTAACATGTCCATAGTCTCCAGCCACTCCTGCTTCATGTTTGCAGTCTTTACTCATCTCCTGTAGCATGTCCTGAGTCTCTGATGGTCTTCAGCTTTCTAAAAGTATTACATGTGCTGAATATTACATTTGTCCACATGGTGACGTCAGGGGCCACATTGAGGCCCCCTCTATCCAGTAAGTTGACCAGCACTTCTGTACAGAGCAGAAGGGAGGGGGTGAATGAATGCAATTAGGCATTTTGAAGCGTGTTGAAAGTTGATGTTTAACAGAACCGAATGACTTCCTGTCTTTGATTACACGCTGATCAGACATTCACGTTGCATAAGGATGAATAGAATGTCTGAAAAACAAATGGTGTAAACTTAAGTAAACCTGTCATTAGAGAAACACAAAGGCTGGCATTACTGACTTTCTTTTGAAGATGTTAAGTGATTGGCTTTTATACTGACCCTATAGCTTCAGCAATTTTTGTGTGACTAGCCCAGAACAAGCGTTAAGATTTATATTGTTTAGAAAATGTTGTATAAAATCAGAAGCAGTGACCTCACCCCCAAAGTGTCCAGTGGCTATAGAGATCATGTAGACAGTTGCTAAGAAGGTTGTCCATACCCTGACTTTATAAAAAAAAAAGAAAAATTGAGGGTTTACACCCTTATAACAGCCTTCCTCAACCCCATATGCCGCGTACACACGATCATTTTTCAGCATGAAAAAAAGCGTTACGAACAACAACAACTATGTTGTGTTCACAGCATCTCCCCACAGGGATGTAGTCCCAAGGGAGGGGCAAGCATGCTGGCTAACCCCCAGCAAGAACGGCTCGGATGATGGGGGCAAGCTTACTGAGGAGGAACAGGAAGTGAGAAATTCAGACAAAGAAAAAAAACATTTAGATGGGAAATCGAAAAAAAAGGTAAGTGAACCAACAATGCACTAGCTTAAAGGAACCTATTTAGAAAATAAAAAACAAACCTTTACAACCCCTTTAATAATGGCTTCGGACTATGCAAGCAGTATCAAGTGGGAGATTTATTTTCTGCTGATCATTGCACAAGGAACCCTTAGCAACCTCTAGAGAAACCTTAAGGTTCCATGGAAACCTGGTTAGGAAAAATGATTTACTGAACCCTGTGAACAAGGATCATCCTCTTTATCAAGTTCAGTGCAAACATCTTAATAGCCCTACTGGGATGCTTGCACAGTTTTGGGTAGAAGGACCCTTCAGCTACAAAGTGTGAGGAAGTGTATTATACATTCATATCTTCTTGTGCTACCCTCTCTCCTTCAACATAGATGCTGTAGGTAAAATCAGTGTAAACTTTTTACGCTGATGCCGTCAAGTGTCATAAGCTAGAATGGACTGTTATGGTAGATGTAGACCAAGTCACTAAAATCTCTTATGAGCTTTAATGCATAAATGCATTTTCAAAAGTCATTTTCAGTATTCAATTTTTTTTTCAATAAAATAGTACATAATGATTCTTCCATAAAATTTCCTGTTCAGGCATTTCCGATTATAGGGTTACAACATTTTTTCCCTGTGCCCTTGCCTTGTCCCCCTGACACATGAGATTTCAATGAAGACTACAAGTGATGGGTTCAACACACATGGTCCAATGAAAAGCAACCCTAAGGCCTTGTACACACGAGAGGATATCCGCTGGAAACGGTCCGCCGGATTTGGATCTGATGGCTGTACAAACCATCAGATCGAAACGCGGCGACGTGCGCGACCCTGAAGGTAAATACTTCCACGCATGCATCGAATCATTACGACGCATGCGAGGGATGGGAGCGGACGGACTGATCCGGTGAGTCTGTACAGACGACCGGATCAGTCCGCTGGACTGGATTCCAGCGGATAGATTTCTTAGCATGCTAAGAAAATTTTATCCGCTGGGAATCCGCTGGGAAATGTCCGCTCGGACGTACACACGACCGGATCTATCTGCTGGAACTGATCCGCGGATCAATCCCAGCGAATAGATCCGGTCGTGTGTACGGGGCCTTCGAAATGCCACGCAGCCAATATATGTAAACAGAAAGAAGTTATGGAAAAGAGTACCGCTCCAAGCCCTGCGACCTATGCTGTGCTCCCGCCCTGTAGTACTGACAGGTGCAGACTCTGCGCTGATCCGTGGAAAAAAGAAATGTTCCTGGACTGCTGCACTCTGATAGGCGATTTATTGAAACAAAATGAACAAAGGATAAAATCCAAAGCTGTATAACATCCAAAAATTCATGCAATACTGCAATCAATGGTAGAAAGTGGACATAGGGGACAAAAAAGCTAACATGTTTCACATCATGGATAGATGCTTAGTCATAGCTCAGAAACAGAAAGAAGTTGCAAGGAACTTGCAGTAGATCAGCAGCACTGAGATGCAACAAAAGATAAATGAAGGTGAAAACAAATATTTTAATAAACTAAAACTAAAGTTTTTGATAAAGGGTTTACATCTACTTTAGGCTTGCCAAGGTTTGGAGCTGACAAGGTAGTTTAACTGGCATTGACTTTGAACCCTCCAGGCTTTGAAACTTGGCAGGGTGTTTGCAAGAGTGGAGGAAACTTTAATGTATTTAAAGGAGGTTTGATTGTCAGAATTTGCCTTCACTGTGAATAGAGATTGGACTTAAAAGCTTTATAAAAAGTTCACAGGGCCTTCTGGTTTCTTACAAACTGTGAACTCACCTTTATTATGGCTTTTTAGCATCCTCTATGCATATCAGGATTTTATCCCTAGTATTAAATCTTCCCATAGTAATCCAAGGGATTACATTTGGGGGTCAGAGAGCCCTTTAAATCCACGGTTCTGTGCTAGACTTGACAGATTCAGGATGATCTTGTAATAAAGTTTTTTATAATTTACCTGCTGATCTTCTTTCACACCTAGGTCTAGACATGTTTATTATCTGCTGATATAGTACGTGGCAACACTAAATTTATAAACTGTTGATAATCTTTCCTTATAGAACAAAATGATTGTAAATTATTCCATAGGTTCCAAAATTATAAACTTCAAACCAAATTCACATGTTTCAGTCGTTTTTTAGTCTTTGTTAAAGCGGAGTTCCACCCAAAAATGGAACTTCTGCTTTTTGGAACCCTTACCCCCTCCGCTGTCACATTTGACACCTTTCAGGGGGGTGCAGATACTAAGACGTAGACTCCCATATACGCCAATCCCCCCCCCCCCCCTGTCTCCTGGGAAACACAGTGAGGGTGTGCTGCGCTACTACGCAGTAGGGAATCGGGCAGTGAAGCCGCAACGCTTCACTTCCTGATTCCCTCACCGAGGATGGCGGTGGGGGCAGCCGAGAGACAAGCGATTGCTTGGCTGCCAACATCACAGACGCGCTGTCCATTTTTAAAAAGTCAGCAGCTGCAGTATTTGTAGCTGCTGGCTTGTAAAAGAAATTCGGGTGGACCTCCACTTTAAAGAGGAGGTCCGCCCACTCGGCAAAAATTAAAGCCAGCAGCTACACATACTGCAGCTGCTGACTTTTAATAATAGGACACTTCCTTGTCCTGTCTCCATCAGCTGTCGGGTGCTGGCACTGCCATTGCCAGTAAGGGAACCTGGCAGTGCAGCATTACGGGTTCATGTCGGGTCCGTACTGCACATGCGCGAGGCACCACTGCGCTCTCCTACTGGCCTAGTGGCCAAGGAGGGAGGGCGAGGGGGATGAGCCGCTGACACAATTCTCCGTGGCCTGGACTCCTGGAAGTGGGGACAGGATATCTGTCAAACACAGGTATCTGCTACCCCTCGAAAGGTGCCAAATGTGACACCAGAGGGGGGGGGGGGGAGACACTTTTGGGTGGAACTCCGCTTTAAGGAATATTATCATCATGTTATACTGTGGGTCTAGACATGGCTTTGCAGAAACTTAATTTGCTGTTAAAAAGAAAGATTGAAAAAATGCAATCAATAACCTTATGGTGTTTGCTACCATGAATAAAGTGGCATTTGATATAAAATAGAAACTGATAATATTCTCACTTAGGCTTCCTAAAAATGACATATCTGAGAGTCCATACAAAGAAGAAAGTCCATACAATAAGTGAATCTGTGAATTGCTAATGCTACCCACAAATAATTTCAACTTTCCTGAAATTTGAATATTTTACTATTTATCTGAATTTTAAAGGGCTAAATGCAAAACTGAATACATACATGTGAACTGCCTTACCTGCTGGAAGATTTGTAATTCTATTCAGTTAGTCTTGTGATCCAGGCTCCCCTGCCACACAGCATAGCTGGATTGGTGGCCTAACATTTCTCTTCTGCAGTTAGGCAATGCCGTTTGGTCCTGAACCCATTGCCAGCCTGCTGCCTGGGCAATAAAAGAGCAGCTACACACTAAGGTTATCAATGATCTCATTCTGCTTTTACCTACTGTTAGCAAGTTCCAAGTGTTAGACAGCACTGTCTAGAGAAATATATTTATACAAGCTTTATTTAAAGGGATGGTCCATCCAAAAGCGTTTTTTCAATTTTTGCTGGGTACTTTAGCGTTAAACGACCTGACAGGCTTCTGAGAACAATGTTTAATAAGCAACTGTTTCTTGACATGTAGTAGCAATAATAATAGTCCTAAATGGCATGCTCTTTGTATTCTTACTGCTGTGTTTTGAAGAGTAAACATTAAATTGAATCAGGGCTTCTGTTCTTCCACAGATTATGGAAGCCAAACACAGTTACAAGTGTGATGAGTTTGCACATCCCCTTTGTGATCCCTTTCCATGAGTGTCTACGCCAAATCCTGCAGCTCATTGCAAGCTAACGCATGCCTTGAATTGGTGAACTCTTACTCAGCCTTTTATTTGTGCCTGGGGCTGTGTCACCAGTGCTGCAAAACAGGAAAGGGATCAGGGAGAAGACAGGGAGACTCTTCTAAAACAGCAGTGCTTGATAGATGTAGTATGCATGGTATTTCATTTTCCTCTCCTCCGCTGCTGCTAATCATGACAATTGCTGAATTTACCTTTAATTGTTTCTAAAGTCAAATTTTTTGAGAATGGTAAAACCCCTGTCGATATTTAATATTTATGTGCTATCTGGGTCCCATTCTGGAGAATTCCCTTCACTTCCTGTGAGGTTAGTTCAGCGTTCTTTCCCGTTGAGCTGTTGTATTCTGAAAGGGGGCCCTCCTGCCAGAACACTCCCATCAGCGTTCTCTGCCATTGGCTGAGAGCGCTGATCGGGAGTCATTCGGCTCCTGGTTTTCCAGCATGCATGTCCGACAGAAGACCGAACGTCACCCCTTTTTTTTACCTGGAAGTTGTCTTCCGACATTCAGCCAGTGTGTACCTTGCTTAAGCCACTGCCTCTCAGTTAGCAGCAGCAATGTCAGCCTGCTGTGTGTGCTCCTTCAGTAAGGCCTCGTACACACGACCGGGTTTCTTGGCAAAAAACAGCAAGAAAACTGCTTCTTGCCGAGATTCCCATTCGTGTGTACAAGGCGTTCAGGTTTCTCGTCTGGAAATCAGGCAAGAATCTCGATGAGACAAAAAGAGAACCTGCTCTCTTTTTTTTCGTCGAGATTCTCGTTTGCCTGTTTCCAGATGAGAAACCCGAGAGTGTGTATACTTACCTGTCGCCGCGGAAACCCGCGCATGCTCAAAATGACTTTGAAGCATGCCCGGTAGCAAGATGGCGGCGACGGCATCGAATGTGACAAACGTGTGCTTGTCGTACGCGATGACATCACCGCGTTCTTTCCTTTCTAGAGAACAGCGGTTCTTTTGAAATGAAAGTCAGTACACTCGGGCAGCAAGAGTTTCTTGCCAAGAATCTCGTCAGGGAAAACGACGGGTCGTGTGTACGAGGCCTTAGATGTCGGTTCTGCCCAGACCTTTTTTTCTCAGAAAATAGGTGCAGGAACTCAACCGCGACCCCCCCAAAAATCCTTCCAAACAACATCAAATAGTGGATGTGGTCAAATTTTACTAACAGTTGAAGTGTCTTAAAGGGGCATTAAATACAAGGAGTGCATTATGTACAGAATGCAGAGTTTGGGGGTTGTTACACACAGAGTGCAGTGTTCAGGTGTGCGCTTGCACTACACAGAGTGCATGCCTTACCCTTCTTCAACAGGTGCCTACCTCTGCAACCCCTATTCACATCTTACTTTCACCCCTCTTCAGATCTGACGTCTGCATGCAATGCAACCCCCCTTCCACTGACCCTATCTTCTTCCTCATTAAAAGCTTCACTTGTCTTAATTGTGTTGCTGTATTACGCTGAAGCACCCAGGGGGCTCTAGTACCTACCCACACACTATAGGTGGCTCTGCACTCAGTGGGAGCCGCTCAGGAGATCAGAACTGTGGGAGCTGTTGGGAGACAAGCTGTCACTTGTAAACACAGAAGCCAAACTTCTGTGTTTACAAGTGATAGTGTCGAGCAGGAAGCAGGGGGCCTAAGCCAGAGGTGATGGAAGCTGAAAAACAGCCCTGTTCTGATACACCTGATAGGCCACCCATCATCCGACTAAAGAAGGACGCACGGCAGGCTGACAACTCTGCTGCTTTTTGAAAAGCAGTGGCTTAGTTGTCAGGTTGCAACAGGAAGAGCTATTACCAGCACAATCTCTGGGATAAAGAACCTTCACTTTAGGACTTTAAATCCCCAAAAAGACTTGCAGCTGTAATTGCAGCAAAAGCTGGTTCTACAAAGTATTGATTCAGGGGGCCTGAATACAAATGCACGCCACACTTTTCACATATTTATTTGTACAAATGTTAAAAAAAAATTATAATTTTCCTTCCACTTTACAATTATGTGCCACTTTGCGTTGGTCTATCACATAAAATCCCAATAAAATACATTAAATTTTTTTGCTTGTAACATGACAAAATGTGGACAATTTCAAGAGGTATGAATACTTTTTCAAGGCACAGTAATTTGTTTCTTTGGCCAGGAAGCTATCTGTATGGAGTTTGCACATTCTCCCTATGTTTGCATGGGTTTTCTCTGGGTTTTCTTTGGGTACTCTAGTTTCCACCCATGCTCCCATTCAAGCCTATCAGACAGAGGTCCCAGACAACAGGCCTGTAGAATCCCAGAGGGTAAGATATGACTTAACGGGATACATACATATAATACCAAGCCTCTGCTTTATTTCACTTTGTGCACAGCAAGATTTTCTGCCTTATGAATAACTGAATACATTTTGCATGATCCAAAGTTTTAGTCATGGTTTCCTGCTAGGAGACAAATAAGATGGATTTACAGCAAGGAGGTGACCATACTTCCTTCACTCATAAATCAAGTTTCAGACTTGCCTGAGACCACACATTTCATACCAACAGACTTCTTCAGTAAATATGTTTAACTCTGAAATAGAAATTGTTAACGGCATAGTACACTGTGTTTTTTAATGATCACATATTTTGAGTTTTTATTGCAGTTTTTACCATAAAATAATTTTTGAATATTTTATGGTACATGGTCTATGTTTTACATGCATTATCTTCCATATTTAGTACTCTTTGAATAACAGAAACTGTACTATTACATCTCTGATTATTGAAGGGTTACAGCTGAAACTGGGTGAAAGTAACTCTCACTAGCAAGGAAAAACAGACTCATATTTTGCATTCCTTTGGGACAGTTAAAAAGGAAATAAAGTAATCCAACAGAGGTATCCCACGTGTATAATCAGTGCAATTTGCCATCTGTTTAAATATACACATTCACAAATAACTTCTTTCAAGTCAGGCAAATAAAGTGGAATATGTGTAACAGAATGTAAATATCTTGACCTGCACCAATTATCATTTCCCAGGTCAAAGACCAGCACATGTTGAGCCGTGTTTTGACAGGACTGAAGTGAATGACTAAATCGGTGGCATCTCATCAACAGAAAAGAGGCAGGCAGAATCGTACGTTACAAAATACAGAAAAATAGAAATAGGGATAATGAACGTGTTTTCGTTTCATATAAGAAGGTAGATGAAAGATAGATCAATGTACACATATAATGGTATAGGTAGAACATATATATATAGGTAAATCTATTTAGTGCGCAAAAATATAGTATAGATCAGAGTTTCTTACCCAGGATTCTGTGAAACCCTGGGGTTCCTCTAGAGGTTTCTAGGGGCTCCTTGAGCAATAAAACATTTCTAATGCCGCGTACGCACGGGAAAAACACAGTCGGAACGTCCGATGGAAAAATAGAGAACCTGCTCTCTCCAAGTTCGTCAGAAATTCCAGGCAGAAAAAGTCAGATGGGGCATACACACGGTCGGAATATCCGATGAAAGGCTCCCATCTGACTTTTTCTGCCGGAAATTCCGACCGTGTGTACGCGACATAACTCCCATTAACTACTGATAATAATGATCTTTCTAGCTGTGTGTAAGAAGGGCATTGGTCAACAATGTAGGGGTGTCTTTCTCCCATTAACCATTAATATAAGGGGTACTTTCCCCATTGGCCACCAACGTATGTGACCACTTCCCTGACTACCAATATAAGAAGGCATTTTTTTGCTGATTTCCAATGTAAGAGGCACTAAAATGTCCACCTTAGTGTTTCTTTTCATTTGCTCCATTATTGTAACAGAAACATTTTATAGATTTTTATATAGGAACATTCTTTTAGAGAAGAGGATTGTTACACAAAAAAAGATGCTCTGGGTTTCAGATATGCTAGATACACTACACTTTTTAAGCCTCGTACACACGATAGGTTAACCAGAGGACAACGGTCTGAAGGACCATTGTCATAGGTTAACCGATGAAGCTGACTGATGGTCCGTCACGACTACACACCATAGGTTAAATAACCGATCGTGTCAGAACGCGGTGACGTAAAACACAACGACGTGCTGAAAAAAAAGTTCAATGCTTCCAAGCATGAGTCGACTTGATTCGGAGCATGCGTGGATTTTTAACCGATGGTTGTGTGTACTAACGATCGGTTTTGACCTATCGGTTACCAATCCATCTGTTAAATTTTAAAGCAAGTTGGCTTTTTTTTAACCGAAGGTTAAATAACCTATGGGGCCCACACACGATCGGTTTTAACCAATGAAAACGGTCCATCAGACCGTTATCCTCTGGTTAACCTATTGTGTGTACGAGGCTTTATTCTTTCATGTGTTGTATTTACAAGTGACTGACAATGCAACTAGAGACACAATAGCAGGGGGTTTCCTGGGTAAAATTATTTCAAGGGGTTCTCTGTATTCAAAAAGTTAAAGTGGTTGTAAACCTCAATCATAGAATCTGAGCAAAGCACACATATCTGTAGTGTTTACCTATCTCTCTCCAAAGCTCTAAGGCCCCGTACACACGATAGAATCTATCCGCAGATAAATCCCATCGAATGGGTTTCAGCGGATAGATTCTATGGTGTGTACACTCCGGCGGATATTTATCCGCGGATATTTCCGAATTCCAGCAGATAAATATTTGTCGACATGCACAGCATATCTATCTGCTGGAATCGGATCCCACGGATGGATCCGCTCGTCTGTACAGACTCACCGGATCCATCCATCCAAAGGGATTCCCCGCACGCGTCGTAATGATTTGACGCATGCGTGGAATTCCTTATATGACAGCGTCGTGCCCGTCGCCGCGTCATAATCGCGGCGACGGCGCGACACGTCTTCGCCAGAGGATTTCGGCGCGGATTTCAATGCGATGGTGTATACACACCATCGCATAGAAATCTGCTGAAATCCTCGAGAGGATTTATCCGCGGATACGGTCCGCTGGACCGTATCCGCGGATAAATCCTCTCGTGTGTATGGGGCCTGAGTGTCGTTACTCTCTGGTGCTTCGTTCCTCTGGTATCAGCATAAGTTACTTCTGAGAAATTTTCCTGACACATGAGATAAATTTGTGTTGGGGAGGGAGCTCAGCACGGAGCATGTCTATTCAGGACACAGCTATTCTGCTATGTAAATGGGTGTGAGCTCTCAAACACTATAACTGCAACATCTCCACCCCTCCTCTGTGCTCCTGACAGATGAAGAAAGGTTTTAACAGATTTTAGAGAAGAGAAGACTGCAGATAAAAAAAATAGATAGATAGATAGATAGATAGATAGATAGATAGATAGATAGATAGATAGATAGATAGATAGATAGATAGATAGATAGATAGATAAATAGATAGAAATAGACAGATAGGGCTTTGAAAGGATTACTCAATAAACTAGCACCTTGGAGGCACCTATAGGGGCAGATCCTCAAAGAAATTATGCCGGCGTATCTGTTGATACGCCGCGTAATTTCAAATTTTGTGCGTCATATCTTTGTTTTGGTATCCACCAAACAAGATACGACGGCATCTGTGTTAGATCCGACAGGCGTACGCCTTAGTACGCCGTCGGATCTAAGATGCAATTTTCCGGCGGCCGCTGGGTGGCGTTCACGTCGTAATCCGCGCCAAGTATGCAAATTAGCTTTTTCCGACGGTCCACGAACGTACGAGCAGCCATCGCATTCTTTTACGTCGGTTCCGTTCTGCTTTTTCCGGCGTATAGTTAAAGCTGCTATCTGGTGGCGTACTCAATGTTAAGTATGGCCGTCGTTCCCGCATATAATTTTGAAAATTTTACGTCGTCCGTGAATGGGGCTGGACGCCATTTACGTTCACGACGAAAACAATGACGTCCTTGCGACGTCATTTGGAGCAATGCACCCTGGGAGTTTTGACGGACGGGGCATGCGCAGTTCGTTCGGCGCGGGGACGAAACACGCCCCCTACTCGCCGCATTTGAATTCTGCGCCCTTACGCTGCGAGAGATACACTACGCCGCCGTAACTTACGGCACAAATTCTTTCAGGATTCAAAGATTTGCAAAGTAAGTTACAGCGGCGTAGCGTATCTCACATCTGCTCCGGGCGCAGCGTAGGTATGTGGATCTGCCCCATAATGTTCAACCACTAAAATCCCAAGGAGCTCTACTATGCAAATTCAGAATTTTGTTTCTCAGCTCAATAGCTGGCCCTCTTCATCCCACATCTTCCTCATCTTCCTCATTATTGGTCATTTAGGACAGTGGTTCTCAACCTAAGTCCTCAAGTACCTCCCTACCAGGTCATGTTTTCAGGTTTTCCTTTACTTTGCACAGCTGCTTTAAATCAATATCAATGACATGGTATTGATAAGAGCTATTTTATCTAAGGGAAGATCCATCTTATCTAGTGAGACAGCTTTTGACTTTGAGAGGCAAATTTGCAAATGTAAAGATTTGGATATCAGAAAGATGGTTGAAGTTATGTGGAGGGACCTCTGCGTGCATGCCACATGTTCCTGTTGCATGTTCAAAGCATTTTACTAATGTAGATGACAGGTTTACAGTAAGAATAGTGCACATTGAAATACTCATAACACAGCTGTGTCAGATTTATCTAATGCCTAGGCTACATATTTACAGTAATTTTTAATTTAGCAGAAAGTTGATTTTTCTTTTAACCGGTTGAGTGAAATTTACAGAAAGCCAGTCCACATTTTCCGAGCGTGTGTGGAGAATATAATTCTACTCTCACAGGTGAAGAAATGACCTCACTGTATGTTGAACAGGAGCCATATAATCAGTCTGTATGCTGAAAGAGACTTTTGTACTGCATAGTTCTCCAGAACTGCCAGTCTAATTTTAAGAACCTGATTTGGCGGGATGTGTTAGGGTAAAGTGAAGCCATATGGCAACGTTTTGAATACAACACCGGAGCCCATTACATCACTTTCTTCTCTTTGATTAATTTGCTCTGTAAAGGACAAAGGATTTGCTGCCTAATGCTATACAATGGGCCAAAAATCGCACATGCATATCACAGAGAATGTATTGCACTACAGACTACCAATGCACATACTGGCTTGTGTTTTCTTCTGTGATCAGCTGTCATTGGACACAGTTGATCACATGGTAAAGGGCCACTGTGATTGGCCTTTTACCCCGATCTGTGATCAGCTGAGTCTGAAGGACTCAGTGATCACAGAGCGTGCCACCCATGCGTGCAGGGGGCACGTGGGCAGCGCGATCATGGGAGGACATCCATGTACACCCTCCCGGTAAATTAAGCCCACATTGTAGCCATCTTTGGGCTATAGTGTTAGCAAGACTTGCTACTGGGTGGCACTCGGCAGGGGAGATTACTTTTTTTTCAGTGGCCATTAAAACAAATAGCACAAATTGATATGTGTAGAACCTCTTTTAGTGATATGAAGTGCTAGTGGTTAATAAAATTCATATGAATCAAAAAAGTCCATAGTAATATTAATGGCCATTTGAAGCAGGAATGTGTATATTGCGCTGATGCTTCACACTTTTAAAAGTAAATTCCCCTTGGTTCAGGATCACTGAACAGATTTGTTTGACCTCTCATCGAGATATGCAAACAGGACTGTGTAGTGATGCTAGAGAGGTGGACCTCCTGGTTCCTTCATTATCCCTCATGGATCCATGAAGTAAAGCACAAGGAAAAAAGGCTTCTTGCTCAACAATGTAACTTTACTAATTGCACTCGCAAAGCAAGTGCTTAACGCAAATTTCTCTCAAGCGCTGCACCACTGCAAAAACTCCTGTATAACAAGTCCAGTGCATCCAAACCCCTGCATTATAGTGCCTAGCTCCATCCAACGCATTTCGTCACACAGCACATCATCAGGAGAAGATTCTTTGCAAACTAAAATTTCACCACATTCACTAAGCTTTGGGGAAATTTCCCTTTCAAAGTGAACTAAATGTTATTTGCCTTTAGTAAATCAACCCCATATTCTGTTTGAGACCATTGTTATCTTAGCTGCAATCATATTTTTAGCTTTATAAAAATGTAAACCTTATATTTATTATCACAATGATGGTAAAACACAATTTGTAATCATCAGATTAATTCAGTCCATCGTTATGACAGCCATGCAGCTATAACAACTTTAGCAGACCATTACTACAAGGATCTAATTATTGTTGGATTCAATACATTTAGGTAGTGTTAAAGGGGCACTTGGCAGTGTTAAAGGGGCACTTCCCCCAAAATGTATAGTTTAATTTATAAAGAGAGCCTGGTGGGATGAGTTAACCCCTGGTTTCTTATACTATATCTTGGATGTTCCAACATTGAGATCTCCCAGCCCAAACACTATTCCTGTCCTGGAAGTTTTGGGTTCTTGCACATCTCTGCATGACCCACCTGCTTTTGTATTATCCATAAAACCAAGCCTAATTTCAGACACCATAATGCCCCTTTATTTCTTTTAGCAAGAAAATCCTTGTCTGTGTGACTCTCTAAACCTAGTTTCACATTGTAACTTATGCCGCGTACACACGACCGTTTTTCATGCCATGGAAAAAAACAACATTTTTCTCTACATTTTTCCTCTCTTGCCTGCCTTGCATACACACGATCGTGATAAAAAATGCTCTAGCAAAGCGATGTGATCTACAACACGTAGGGCGGCACTATAAAGGGGAAGTTCCATTCGAATGGCGCCACCTTTTGGGCTGAATTTGCAAATTTCCCTTCTCATAAATTTCCCTTCTCCTAAGTTCTCATAACTTGCTTCTGAGCATGCACGTTTTTTTAAAGCCTACACACGACTGTTTTTCACGGCGAGAAAAACGACGACGTGAAAAACAACGGGAAAAATTAGAGCAGGTTCTAAATTTTTAATGCCCATTTTTTGCGTAGAGAAAAATGCTCTGGAGCCTATGCACGATCGTTTTTAACGACCAATTTAAAAAAATGAATTTTTCTCGTCATGAAAAACGGTCGTGTGTACGCGGCATAAGGGTTTGACTTCCCTGGTGTCAAGGCTAAGCCTCGTCAAAGTCCCATCCAAAGTATGTATCTCAATAACCAGTAAGGACATTCTTATTTTGAGGTGACCTATTGATGAAGTCAAGCCCCTATTACCCAAGGGAAACCTGTTTCAGAGAGGCTTTTCTGGCCAACAAAGGTAATAACTTGCATCCTGTGGAGCACTTTTTTTTTGATCCAGCCCAATAAAAATACCTTTTTGTGCCAGTCACAGATGCACTTCGATTTTTTGAACTAATATATATATATATATATATATATATATATATATATATATATATATATATATATATATATATATACATATATATATATATAGTATAAAATATAATAGTAAATATTTCCTAGTTGCTTATAGAAACAAATCTGATGACATATTTTTTTTTGTATTTTTTTTTGTGTCATTTTAGGAGACAGGAAAGGAAAAGCTGTGAAAATTCAAGAGGAATAAGCCAAGAGAACATCATCATTGAACCCACAGGAACCACTGTACATTAGGGACAATTCCTGCATGTACTGTACACGGTGCTGTTTTTTGTTCCATGTTACTTTTGGAGAAGTGCCTATTAGATCACGCTCCATCTGCCTTCCCTGCAGAAAGAAAAACATTGGATTCTATTAAAAGTTGCTATCAGTGATATTAAAAAAGCGCAGAACTTCTTCTTTTTCTACGGAAAGTATGAAGTAACATGTCAGGTGGAAAACAGAGGTATTAAAAAAATTTGCTTAATAGGGATGTTATGATCATACAAAGAATATCATAGCACACACCAGCTGTAGTTCCATGAGGGAAAGCTGTATTCTCAGTATTTCTTAATAAACCTTCTAGAGGATGACTAGCTATTAGTTTAAAATTGATCAGCTGTTGTTGTAAGTGACGGCCTGTTCAAGAAGCCATGATGTTGAAGTCCAGCACAATTCCACAGAATGGATCTATAGTTGGACATGGACCATCTTGTGGTTTCATTGATCACAACGTAGATGTGGAAAATGGATCCTGGAATGCCGCTCCAGATGACTGCATGAGAGAAGAAAATATCAGCAATGACAAGTTAAAGGAGAGTGACGGTGATGAAATCGTAGAGATCACAACAGCTCATTGGGCTGTAGTTGAAGAAGAACCTGAGGAGTCAACAAATGGTTTCACTGAAAAAAGAGAAAACACAGGGGATGGAGGAACCAAAGTGACTGAAGCTACCTTAAGAATCGATCCGATTCCCACCAAGACTGAACAAAATGACCTTGAGTGGAAAATTGTGCCAAGTACCACGGTGGTGTCTACTGTTCAGCATTCAAGAAAGATACGTAAGTCATTGTTACATGAATACAACCTTTACATTATATGTAAAAAGATAGTTTCCTGTTGTTTGACATGTGTGTTCTGGAATCATTTAGGTTTAGAAATAAGTGATTTTTAGAAGCCATAGATTAATCACAATGTAAACAGGCTTAAAAAGAAATGTTCAAGTTAATGCAGTGAAATGTTACTTCAAGTTTAATTCTTCTCAGTGGGTGAAGTTAAGTCAAAAGCAATCCAGTTTGGTCATTTTCATTCCTTTCCGTGCGTCTGCTCTGCAGGTCCACTACTTTGAAGTCCAGAATAAGCAATTTCAGATGTTTCTTCCTTGGCTGTCTCTCTGCCTGAGAATGTCAGGCACTTAGAAGTCTAATATAAAGCATTGTTACCCAGGTAAACGTAGGAAGACTGCCGACTGCAACTTTATTAAGTTGAAATATAGGAGCGCCAAACATGAAAGACTGGATGATAGAGTTTTGGTTGTTTTGTTTACCCAAACCTTCACAAAAAAAAAAAAAGCACATGGCAACTTGTTTTGACAATTTAAGTAAATAAAAGCTAAAACTCTGTACATCCTGTCTGTAGACCTTTTATGTTTCGCACGCCTAAACTTAGACCTATTCAGAGCTACAAAGGCTCTCCACTAAGGAGGCCAGTCTTTCCTTGTTTTCAGTTTTGATCATAGCCGAGTCGAGGTCTGGGATACGTGCATTAGCACAACATAATCCTCGGTAACCCCCTCTTCTTTGCCTTAATAAGCACGCACCACACATACACACTTACACACCCTTTGCTACAAATTAAAATGTATGTATAGCCATGTACAGTATGTGCATAGGTAGATTCGGCTTTTTTACTTTTCCTGGTGATCATTGTAACCGAAACATAAAAATGATCCAAGAACAAGAGGTGGGGGAAAATTCTCAAGTAGAGACACATGTTCTGGTAATGTCAATAAAGGAACTCCCCTTACTTTGTAAGGACTTCCTCGAACTTCCTGTTGTGTCTTAGGAAGGAAATTCAAGGAAACCATCCCACACAGCATAAACCTATGGGGTCAAAACAAAAAACAAAGTTCTAGTTATGAATACATTTTTATATTGACCAAGAACACCAGAAGATGCTTGAATGCACAGCCTGGCACCCACTCTGGTATCTGCATTGTCCAACAAATCCTTGAGCACCAATGGTTGCACCAGAAAAACATTCTTGTTTTTGTCTATGGAGAGTGGAGGAGGAAACATGCAGCAGAGACCAACAGTGCTGGATTAGAGGAGGGGAAAATGTGTGATGCCTCGTACACATGACCGGTTTTCCCATCAGGAAAACTGACATGACAGCTTTTTAGGCCGGCAGTTTACCTATGGGGAAAAGCTACGGTGGAGCATACACACAGCCAATTTTCTGACCAAAGCTCTCATGGCAGTTTTCCTGTGTAGTAAGGAAAAAACTACCGAGCAGGTTCTCGGTTTTCCCCTAGGTTTTCCCAACGGACTTTTTACTGCCAGGAAAACCAATTGTGTGTACAAGGCATGAGTCTTGGCTAGACTTGGCTGCAGGTGCCTGCAAATAGATTGTTGCCCAATCTTCCTGGAAACGGTCAGGCCCCGTACACACGTCTGAGGAACTCGACGTACCAAACACATCGAGTTCCTCGTCGAGTTCTGTGTTGAAGCCGCCGAGGATCTCGGCGGGCCAACTTTCCTCATTGAACAACGAGGAAATAGAGAACATGTTCTCTATTTGGCCCGACGAGTTCCTCGTCGGCTTCCT
The DNA here is from genome assembly GCF_905171775.1 of Rana temporaria. Taxonomy (NCBI): domain Eukaryota; kingdom Metazoa; phylum Chordata; class Amphibia; order Anura; family Ranidae; genus Rana; species Rana temporaria. The sequence continues at coordinate 334,492,298 of NC_053491.1, forward strand.
CGGTGAAAAGTGTACACACGACCGAGTTTCTCGGCAGAATCCAGCTCCGATCGAGTTTCTGGCTGAATTCTGCCGAGAAACTCGGTCGTGTGTACGGAGCCTCAGATCAGGAAAATTGTTATCGAATGTCTATGGGCACCTTACGTGATCAGAATATCAGACCTCAGACCAGCTTTCTCCCCACTTTCTCAAATGCTATAGCCTGCTCAGGACTGGTCACCACTTCACTATCCATAGGAGCTTTGAGTAGTTCAAAGTCTATGTCTTTGCGGGGCCCCTAAAGCAACTGGAGAACCTGTCCCAACCATTACTTCTCCCCGTTCCCTCCCTTCTCAATAGCAGTTACTTGTAAGGTCTGCTAAGCACTTTGTGACACTTTTACAATAGTCCTGATAAAGGTCAAATCATGCCTGCATAATCCAATGTCCTCTAAAGTCTGTGGGCATGTTTACTGTGTTTCTATATCTTGTTTCACAGAAAGGAAACCTGTTTTCTGGATACTTGGGAGTTAATAAGGCTCTGATTAGTCAAGTAGCATGGTTTCCTAATGATATGTAAACATCCTTTACCAGAAATAGTATAATGGCTCTCTATGTGTTGCCATAGTGTTTACATGATGGAAACCTCACCAGCTCCCTGTTTTACTAATTGCTCTTTTGGGAATAGAGATCTACTGTAATCGTCAAACATAATGAGAAAACAAAATTATGTGGGCTGTATGTAACAGATGCACAGATAGTGATTTTTTTCCTTTAGATGTTTTTTATACATTCATTTTATATAATCTAATTTATAAAATTTTATAAAAAAAATTACATTTTTGCAAGGAAGGCTGCTCATTTTAAGTACAAAACCATTGCAAAATTCTCCTGATCCAGACATTTGTTTTTGATCAGACCTCTTTTTTATTCATCTTAAACAAGGGCATGTGTGTTCCAGTAAGTTTTTTATGTGTTTTACAGCGTTCCAGTACAATACAGTGCAGGAAAAATGCAGTATGTTCTACTTTTTTTTCTGGAACGCACTGGAACTGGAATGCACTGGAACTGCAAGCACTGGTGTGAACTATGCCAATGAAAACCATATAACCTATTTTCCATGTGTTTTTGATGCAGAAAAAAAAATGCACTGGACTGCATGTGGTATGAATTGTCCCTCAATTTTTTTGCAATCAGGCAGGTTTCCATGGTCACTGGGGAAGCTAACGGATTGGATGCTGCCGTCCCATGTGACTCTAACAGCCATCTTGGGTCAGGAAGAGCCTATTCAAGGGCTGGCTCCCAGGTTTGGCATGCATTTTGTGTGTAGGTAGTGTAGGGACAGATCACCCATCTTTCATGGACAGTTTTAGCGGCAGGAAATGGATTCAGATGAGAAGAGAAAACGTAGGGTTTGCAATCTCCTTGGACATCTTCCCATTCAGGTACGAGATGACAAGGGCGTATTCTGCCGCTCCAGACAGATGCTGTCAGTTCAGCTGATACCTGCTCCGCTACACGATGTTGGCATTTGTGAGTGTTTCTGATTGGGCTTTCTCCCTCTGGGTTTGTTGTGAACTGTTTTGCTGTTTCTACAATACAAGTTCCACTAAATGCACTTGCACTTCGTGTGAGTTATTGCCACCGAACCACGCTGCACCCACCCACAATATTGTCAGTGCAGTCCACCTAATCTAGCTTTCTGTAATGGTGTAGCAACAATGCTGCATTGCTTCTGAATTCAGATCAAAGTTGCCACTCTCAAGTAGGCAGTGTCTGCTTGCACAACAGTAGGTTAAAAATGCTGCGGGGGGTGTGGTTATAAGCAGTGTTACTGGTGATTTCCAAGCCTGAACCTTGTCAGTCAGTACCTTGTCACACCTAGTCCTGCGCTCTGCTTTCTGGATTGGCAGAACTGCCTCTGTTGCTGAATTCCTCCAACTGTGAGCTGCAGTGCCTGAGATGGGGAGCGTGGGACACAAATTTAGGAGGAATTGGCTCAGTCATAAAGGGAAAATAAATGTGTTTACTTAATGAGGCATCACATAGTAATATAATTAGGTACTTATTTGGGTAGTCATACAGGGGCCTTTAGTTGTACTTTAATACACAATTTAATACATTTCTGCCTTTTTATATCTGCTTGTATTTAACCTTTTAGACAGAGTAGGGAATAGATTAGAACCTTTGTCAGGTTATTTTTGACATCTGTGTCTTGGTTGGAGAAACTTCCTCTCCCTTCTTGCAATGGAGACGGTGGCCATTGAAATAGAGTGTAAGTGGAAATAGTTCTGCCTTGATAAAGGGCATCTGTGGCTGCATTTCTGTGCTGGAAAAACAAACTTTCCTCTTGCTCCTAGCAATTAATTGTATTGCTTGTGGTACATTGCTTGCAGTGTGTACATAAACTTGCATCTGTAAGATGCCGAGAATAAAATCGGGTGCCGGGAAATGAATATCCAGCATGCATGCACAGGAGTTTCATCCTTAGCGACTGTCCAATGACCAAAGAGAAGGAACAATAAACCTAAAAAAAAGCGGCAGAGAACATGAAGGCAGCAGATGAAATAGTGTGGGACAGCTCTAAACTGTCAGACCTGGAGGAGGTGGGAATGAGGGACACCTATTAACAAAAGTATGTAAGCATTGTACAGACCCCCTGCCACACCCCCTTAAAGCGGAATTCCACCAAAAAGGGGAAGCCCTGCTGGTTTGCCTCTTTCCCCACATCCGCCACCACATTATGCACCTTTTGGGGAGAAGAGGGACCTGGTTTTGACTGATTTTGCCGCAGCGAGATCTCCTGAAAGTTTGGCCCCCCTCCTCCTTCCCCTGCTGCCGAGTCATTTACAAACCATTGGTTTGCCTTAGTGGAGATAGGAGCGGCAGCACCTGACAACCGATTGAAGACCCCGCTGGATTTGTGGACAGGTAAGTGTCACTCCTAACATTGAAAGTCAGCAGCTACAGTTTTTGTAACTGCTGGCCTTTATTTTTATCTGAAGGCGCCTGAAGCTCTGCTTTAAAGGAGAAAAAAAAATGAATAAACCCACAAGGGCTTTTTTTTACCACTACTACCACTACCATTCTTTATATTGGCTTTTTGAATTTACAAATGCAGCAATTAAAAATTTGGATGAAAGGTTTAGCACTGGGAAACGCTTTTTGATAGATAAGTACTGCATTTTATATACAACTATATAGATCAGACCAAAATGAGGGACAAATGAGGAGGAAAGAGGGACTTTGTTCCGAATGAGGGGCAGTCCATTGAAATTAGGGACATTTGGGAGCTATGGAGGTAAGTCTGTTGTAATGTGGAAGTATGCATAGTATACTTACACAATATGCTAAGAGCTGCCTATCCTTGGCCAGTCTGCTTTAAAGAGATGTATAGCGATGTCACAGAAATCAAAATTCCCATGAGCAAACAGCGCTTGCGCTTGTTAACAAGTGAAATCAAACTTTGTTAAATGTGCAAATACAATATATAGATTTAAATAAATTAATATTAAACATGTGTATACAGTAATTCATAAATCCATATACAGTGATGAATAAGTAACCCCTTTGGTAGAAGAAAAGTGCGTGCTCTCCGTTGAAATCCCCCATTGATTAACAATTAAAAGTGCTCCCAAAATGACTCATATAAATAAGGTGAAGATCCGTAACTTGAGGCGTTTTATCATGATAGATGACTTCATCAGAAGCATCTGATGACGTCATTTCTGATGACGAAACGTGTCAAGTTAAGACATACAGTGCGGTGTGTAGGGCTTTAGGTGGAACGCACGTTAACAGTGTTTGGAAACTGTACCTGGTTTTAAACGTTTTTTAAATAAAGCACAAAAACATTTTTACACCATGTGGAGCCCGTTTTATTTTTTAATGCCACGAGGTTAACCCTTGGATTACGGATCGCAGTAAGGAGAATACGATTGGAGCTGGTTCGTGGATCTTCTGGTCACTGAGACCACACAAGCTCTTTTTGACCTCTCTTGTCATATGTCATTGAGGGTCAACTACATTTGGTGAGTTTGGATCTTCACCTTACTGATATGAGTCGTTTAGGAAGCACTTTGAATTGTTAATCACCACTGTGGGGGATTTCAACGGAGAGCACGTACTTTTCTGCTGGACTAAGGAGTCATTTATTCATTACTGTATATAGACATGTATTACTTTATACACATATTTAATATTAATTTATATATTGTGTTTGCACATTTAACAAAGTTTGGTTCACACAGATCCAAATCTCACACCAAATATAATGAGACTAGCAATCACAGGCAGTAGTGGCTCTCACACTGCAGATACACAGCTGTAGACACATGAATAGCACTGCAGTTTTTAGAAAAAATCCAAAAGGATTTTTTTTAAGATTGCAGCATAGGTATAGTTAGCATTACTAGATGTTCACTTAAAAATAGAATATCTTTACTTATTGAGTTTAAAACTACTTTGAGTGCTTGTGCACATATGTTTAAAGATATTTCGTACACCTGGAGTGCACATGGTTTCAAATGTAACCGTTCATTGTGTATGGAAACTTTAGAATGTGTATGATATATTTATGCTAAGCTATGTCTGCCCGCCAGATGATTTCATATTACAAAAGCTTTTTTTACCTTTGCACCCAAATAGATTGTGGAATATTTCCCTTGGTTGAAGAGCAGTTTTAATCATGTCAGCTTTTCATTTCCATCTGGATTTAAACGTCACCTTTAAGATCTTAATAAAACCATCCAAAGGCGAAATCCTGTAAGACAGTCTCATTGTGTATAGGACATCAGTTACAACTAACAAATGATCCAAGAATAACCCTGTACTGTGAAAAAGTACAGTGGAACCTTGGTTTAAGAGTAACTTGGTTTGAGAGCGTTTTGATTTGCAAAAAAAAAAAAAAAAAATATTCTGACTCGGTTTGCGAGTGTTGACTCGCAAGACGAGCAGAATTCAAGCTAAATAGGCCTCCAGTACCTCATTTGGCCTGAGGTACGGGGGCGCAGAAGCCCAAAATAGGCCTGCAGTACTTCATTTGTCCTAAGTTACGGGGGCGCATGAGCCGAGAAAAGCCGAACATTGGCCTGCAGTACCTTATTTGGCCTGAGGTACGGGGGCGCAGGAAATGAGCCGAAGTGTCCTCTGGCCTTTTCGGCACTCTCTGGTGCCCCCCCCACCTCTGGTTGCATTCGGTATTGCATCCCATTGAAGTCAATGCGGAACAAATTATTTTCGATTGCATTGACTTCAATAGGAAAACTCGCTTTGATAAGCATGTACTGTGGATTACGAGCATTCTCCTGGAACGGATTATGCACGTTATCCAAGGTTCAACTGTATTCGTTGATGCCTAGCTGTGTCTGACTTCCGCTCTCTTGCTATGCCTACGTGTTCTTGCCCAGTAATACAGAATGTGTGGAAGCTGCTGAGAACACGTGACAGCCATGCAGCTAGCTTTTTCAGCGGAAAATATTAAAACCGGCCATAGAATCTCAGATGGTTCAGCAATGACCGGCTGAATATTGAACTATTAATGGGCAGATTTGTTGTACTGAAGTTGATCCATCGATTGACTTCAGTGCAACCAGCTTGTAGGATTTTTTGCATGTGATTACTCCCGGCAGCTAAAGCCGCTAGCAGTAATCATTGTGTTCTGCTGGCAGGGAAGGCTCCCCACCGGCAGGGTACAATAGTGCTACGGGAGGGATTGGACCCGTGGTTGCAGGAAAGAAAATCGAATAATCTGGGACTTGCCTAACTGTTCAGTGTATGAAATGATTCAGGAAACTCCTCATAACAGGTATAAGGGCCCATTCAGACCTCTTCAATGTGTTGCGTAACACGAAGTAACACACATTCCGAGCATTAGCAAGAGTGATGCCATTTATTGTTAATGGGATCCCAAAGCACCTCCATCAAACCAACTTTGCAGCGCACTTCAATACACAATAACACTCCTCTGTGTGTTAATGTGTGCTGCATTGGAAAAAATATTTTTGATCTGTTCTGGTGTGCTGGCAGCCTAATTATTTGAAAAAGTGACTCATGGTAATGTATGTGCATTAACACAATGTACCAGAAGAGACAGACTGAATGGGAGCTTAGTTGTGGAAATGCTATTTAGGGTGGAGTTGCATTACCACAAGGGATACATAAGTTGGTTGGAAAACGTGCATCCAAGCTACTTCCTCCTGTGTAATGCCTAGTAAGCCTCAAAAACACAGCACTCAGCCTGTAAAGTCTCTGTAAACCTCCATATAGTCCATGCAAAAACGAAGAAAAGCTGGTACCATTGAAGTCAGCTAAAACATTGTTTTATTATTGCATGTGAGCAATAGTCAAAAAGAAATCCAATGAGTTTCGGCTGTCAGGGCTTAATCATGGCTGAGCTAATCTTTTTGGGATAGGAATGTTTTTTTCTCTTGCAGAAGGTGCAATCCATGCAGAGAAGTAAATCATTTACAGAGGGGTTTGGACCGTTTCATATCACCATCCAACAACTGAGAATTTGAGATTAAGCAGTTTATTACTTGCAACAGCAGTTTCGTAGTATATGCCCTCAGATGTCCATGCGGCCTTCTATACATAGGAAGAACTAAGAGACTACTCAGAATAAGAATAGCAGAGCATATAAAAAACATCAGAATCGGATATAAAGATCACAATGTTTCGCTACATTTTAAATTGAAGCACAACCAAGACCCAGCTGGGTTAGAATTTTGGGGCATTGAACATATGGAGCAACATTGGAGGGGCTCACATAGAGTCCGTGAACTATCCAAACGTGAGACTAAATGGATATTCCTAGCAGACGTATTGATATAAAAAAGGCTTAAACGTGGAATTGGATATTAACTGTTTCATCAGTGACACTTAATGTTGTTCATGACCCACAATTGGAGTGCTCAAAAAACCCTATTACCTGTAATTTTCTGTATTTCATTAATTCATATAGTATGCCTCACCCAAAGAGTAACTACATTGTTCTCTTCATCTTAAAGTTGTTTTATTCAATATTCATATATTGATTTGCTATTATCCTTCCACACACCAGCCAGCTAGGTGTACCTGCAATACACCAGCCGGCCGGTTTCATCAAACTGATTGGTTTTATTAAATTGAATTTAGGTAAGACTAAGGGAAGGGGCGGGTAGGGGGCAGCCGAGTGTATTAATAGTTTTCGGATGTTTCACTAACAAAAGAGATTCGGACTCTCTTTTGTCTCCATCTACCTCACCCTTTTTTATGGATTTTACCTATACCTGTTTTAATTGTAATTTTAATTGCAATTTTAGATTTTAATTTTAATTCTAATTTTAATTTCATGTGTGTATATGTATATTGAAATCCAGAATGCATTCCGTTATTATTATCTACTGAGAATGCCACAGCACATTGCACTTTAAATCTATGGCTCATAGTGTTTGCAATAGCAGCATTGCGGTGTTTAAGCTAAACAGCGTGGCTGGATTCGAATACTGTAATTAATATTATTATTTCTTAGGCTGGTTATAGGGGAGGGGTAAACCATGCACCTCCCCATGGTGTCTAACAATGTTTTGAAATATACAATATCTGTTCTTACACCACAGCACCGATGTCTTATGTATTTGCTGCGCGCGATTTGTCAGTACGCTGCAATAACAGCCAATAGCGGGAGCAGTGAAGGGCACTTGTAGCGTAGTACAGAGAGATGGAAGTACTTCCGCCCTCACTTCAGCATGACCATAAGATATGGCTGTGATAGAACGGTGACGGGGGTGACGCAAGAGCGCACTCATCGTCGACTAAGGGCGGGACTGATGTATATTCAAATCCGGTTGGTGCTATGGGGAGTCACGCCCTCAGACGAAGTCTGGAAGTGACGAAACGCGTCAGCGCGTGACTCTCCAACATCGTAACCGGAAGTGACGTTTGCGTTCCACGGGACCTAACCGGGAAGACGCAGAGAGGAACCTCTCCATGACGGTCTTCAGGGTCAAGTGAGCAACGCTTTTCGAGCATACTATTTGCCTGATTTTTTACATTGTCTGGTACGCATTGTATACAAAGGGGGTATTGTATTTTGGGGGTTGTATTAAAGTTTCCAAACAATACTGCTCTATATGGTTTTATTCTCCTCCTATGCCACGGGATTGAATACCATAACATCGTGCAAGTGACAACTAGACGGGAATACGGTGGTGCATTAAAGGCTGTTTACATCTGGGTATCTGGTGAGTGCATCCCCTGAAGGGGACCTTTATCCCCCCACGTGGTGAACATCCCCTGGTGACTGGAGCACGCATTTGAAAGCACACCTATTCTGGGCATCACATTAACTGTCATTTTTACAAACGCACTGTTTGCAGCGCTGCTGCAGGACTATTGATTGACTCTGTTGGAGTTTTTTCATTTTTTCTGCTTTTAAAATATTATCGCTTCATTTAAGCAGCTGCTATCAATTTTGTATATACATTCGTTATACCGGGGTTTAAGTGTCTGGTGAGCTACAGAGCTACATCCTGAGTGCTGAGCTGTACTGATTAGGAAGGGCTAGGTTCACAGTACTTTTTGCATTTTGGTGTTTTAAATGTAGCTACAGTCATAAATCACTTTATTCATACTTCACTTGAGTCAGTAAGGCACATGATAAATCATAAATAAAAGGCGAACTATAAAAGCACAGCTTTTTCTCTTAGGGATCACTGAATTTTTGGAGTTTGTACTTGTAGGGCCAGATCCACAAAGAATTTACGGCGGCGTATCTATTGATACGCCGCGTAAGTTCTACGATGCGTCGTCGTATCTTTGTTTTGTATCCACAAAACAAGATACGCCTGAATGTGGGCTAGATCCGACTGACGTACGTCTTAGTACGCAGTCGGATCTTAGGTGCATATTTACGCTGGCCGCTAGGTGGCGCTTCCGTTGATTTCCGCGTAGAGTATGCAAATTAGCTAGATACGCCGATTCTCAAACGTAGGTCCGCCCGGCGCATTTCTTTACGTCGTTTACATAAGGCTTTTTTCGGCATAACGTTACCCCTGCCTCTATGAGGTGTACGCAATGTTAGGTATGGACGTCGGGACAGCGTAAAATTTTCCGTCGTTTGCGTAAATCGTTTGCGAATAGGGCTTTGCGTAAGTTACGTTCACGTCGAAAGCATTGACTATTTGCGACGTGATTTTGCGCATGCGCACTGGGATACGTCCACGGACGGCGCATGCGCCATTCGTAAAAAGCGTCAATTACGTGGGGTCATACCAGATTACCATACAACACACCCACTCCAAGCCTGCTTTGAATTACGCATGCTTACGCTGGCAGATTTACGTTACGCCGGCCCGCATATGGGAGCAAGTTCTTTGTGGATACCCTAGGAGCCACTCTGATTTACGGCGGCGTAGCGCATATGAGATACGCTACGCCCGCCTAAATATACACTTGTTTTTGTGGATCTGGCCCGTAGTCTATGCCTTACCATAGCAGAAGTGTCAGACTGGGTGTCAGGGTGTGAAGGAAGCATTTGTTAAGATGGAACTTTAGTCAGAACATTAAGTCTTGCTAGATCACTGCAGGCTGGCCCCTTTTATAGGTATAACTATGGAAAACATTAAAGTACCTATACTGTTTAAAATCCAGTAATACAATGTCTCACCCTGCTCTGCATATGCTCAGTTTGCTCTCCATTTTAGGCATTTTTGGGCACTGAAGAATTTGTAGAGGCTGATCTGCTGACAGCCTTAAAGCGTAATTAATGCCTCCTATCCTATACGGCCAAGGAAGCTGCTTCTGTTTGATCTGCAACTGCCATGGTGCTGCACATGTTATCAGTTATGCCACAGGCCATTTGATGGTTTTACAGTTTGGTTGAGGACACAAGCAAAAGTGACAGTTGGCAAATGTGACAGTTAGTTCCACTTTATGATTTACTGCTGTTCAAGGGCTCTGGACTTCAGCAAAATGCCAGCCTCCAGCAAGCACTCATTTTGGTAGCATAATTATTAATGTGGAATGTGGTTCCTTGCTAAAGAACATTATTTTTTATCAAGTTGTTATGGGTAAAGTTCCACTTTAACTGACAGTTTCATCCTCCTCCAGCAGCCGGGAAAGTGTAATTTATCAGTCCAGAGCTCAGGTAAGAGAGCATCCATGACTATCAGGAGGCCTTGAAACCTTGACAAGAAGAGAATGTGAACATATAACAGCACACACACTTCTCCCTGTGTGTGGTTAGTGGGAGGAGAAACAATGCTTCATTATTGGGGTCAGTAGGGGGTAATAGTGCTCCATCATTGGGGTCAGTAGGGGGAATAGTGATCCATCATTGGGTCAGTAGGAAGAATAGTGCTCCATCATTGGGGTCAGTAGATAGAATAGTGCTCCATCATTGGGGTCAGTAGGGGGAATAGTGCTCCATCATTGGGGTCAGTAGGGGGAATAGTGCTTCATCATTGGGGTCAGTAGGGGGAATAATGCTCCATCATTGGGGTCAGTAGGGGGAATAGTGCTCCATCATTGGGGTCAGTAGGGGGAATAGTGCTACATCATTGGGGTCAGTAGGGGAAATAGTGCTCCATCATTGGGGTCAGAAGGTGGAATAGTGCTTCATCATTGGGGTCAGTAGGGGGAATAGTGCACCATCATTAGGGTCAGTAGGGAGAATAGTGCTCCATCATTAGGGTCAGTAGGGGGGAATAGTGCTCCATCATTGGGGTCAGTAGGGGGAATAGTGCTCCATCATTGGGGTCAGTAGGGGGAATAGTGCTCCATCATTGGGCCGGTAGGGGGAATAGTGCTCCATCATTGGGGTCTGTAGGGGGAAATAGTGCTCTATTATTAGTATCAGTGGGGGGAATTATGCTCCATTATTTGTATCAGTGAAAGGAATAGTGCCCCATCCTTGGTGTTAGTTGGAGGAAAAGTTCCCCATTGTGTCTACAAGGAATAGGAGTTAATACAACTCAGCAGTGGAAATTCATATTCTTACTAATGCCCATTACTGACCCGTCTTCTAATTTTTATCATTGGGGTCAGTAGGGGGAATAGTGCTTCATCATTGGGGTCAGTAGGGGAAATAGTGCTCCATCATTGGGGTCAGTAGGCGGAATAGTGCTCCATCATTGGGGTCAGTGGGGGGAATAGTGCTTCATCATTGGGGTCAGTAGGGGGAATAGTTTCTCTGTCATTGAGGTCAGTAGGAGGAATATTGCACCATCATTAGGGTCAGTAGGGAGAATAGTGCTCCATCATTAGGGTCAGTAGGGGGGAATAGTGCTCCATCATTGGGGTCAGTAGGGGGAATAGTGCTCCATCATTGAGGTCAGTAGGGGGGAATAGTGCTCCATTATTGGGGTCAGTAGGGGGAATAGTACTCCATCATTGGGGTCAGTAGGGGGAATAGTGCTCCATCATTGGGCCGGTAGGGGGAATAGTGCTCCATCATTGGGGTCAGTAGGGGGAAATAGTGCTCCATCATTGGGGTCAGTAGGGGGAATAGTGCTCCATCATTGGGGTCACTAGGGGGAATAGTGCTCCATTATTGGGGTCAGTAGGGGGAATAGTGCTCCACCATTGGGGTCAGTAGGGGGAATAGTGCTTCATCATTGGGGTCAGTAGGGGGAATAGTACTCCATCATTGGGCCGGTAGAGGGAATAGTGCTCCATCATTGGGGTCAGTAGGGGGAAATAGTGCTCCATTATTAGTATCAGTAGGGGGAATTATTCTCCATCATTTGTATGAAAGGAATAGTGCCCCATCTTTGGTGTTAGTGGGAGGAAAAGTTCCCCATTGTGTCTACAAGGAATAATGCCAGAAGGGCCAGATAAATGCAAGCAAAGGGCTGCAATTTGGGGAACACTGAGTTAATACAACTCAGCAGTGGAAATTCATATTCTTACTAATGCCCATTACTGACCCGTCTTCTGATTTTTAAATAAATATATGAATAGATGAAACTGTGTTTTTGCTTTGCTCGGAGTTCCCTTTTAGCACTGTCAGTAATTTCTTTCTGATGTAACTTTACCCTTCTGTGAACTAGCATATGTCACGTCCTCCTATACAACATATGTATTGTGAACAAATTGTTACAAGTCAAGCATAACAACTCATATGTATCAAAGAGAACGGAACATTTCATTTTAGCAAGAGCTTTGCAGCACAGCTGGAGCAGTGTTCATGCCCCTCCTCTGCCCTCCTGTGTATTACAAGTTCATAGGGTGTTGAGTTTCTCGGAGAAGGACCCTGTAAGCTGTGTTTTGTTCTGTTGTGATTGCCTCATGGAACTGCACCAATTCACATGACTAGACATCAGGGGGATTTTCTTGGTAATTATCTATGTAATTACTTTACAGTTAGAGTGAGTTTTCTTCCAGACTTAACTGCAGGTTTGTAATGGTTTGGCAAGAGTTCCTAGTGATTCTTTTTATCGTTTTAGTGCCAAAGGGGTGTGTGAGATCCCAGTAAGGCCCCCAGCACCGATGGAGACAGTTACACACCAGCATAGACTTGTATCATAGGCCTGTTTACAAGTCTCCCCTCCCCGTGGACCTCCTGCCATGAAGATTGATCACTACACTTGAAGACCCAGTTTCATACAGTAGTACCTTTTGTCTAAGGTCAGGGCACATGGGCACAAGGGTCAACTGGGGTGAGGTTTTTATGCAAGGGCCAGCAGTTGTCACTTAATTTACAGTATATTATTATGAGGGCGTTAGTAAAGATGAAGCTAAATGCTCTACATTTATACAGAAGCACAGTTTGGCAAAAGAGTTTATGAATGCAAACGTCCAATTTGCTCTTTGCCAGTACTGATTCTCTTGTATATAGCTGTCAAGGGTACGGTTTTGGATATATGATATACTTATGTAACATGAGGTGAGGTGATGTATGCAGTGTTGGAAGCTCAGCACATTGCTTCAAACACAGACATAAATATACACATGCAGAAAGCAAAGCGTGGTCATGAGATGACAGGGCAGATGCTGTTTTCAGGTGGACTGAGCTGCAGTTTCTTTCTATCGGTCATGCACATGTCTATCGGCTAGCTGACCTCTGGAGAAACAATCATTCAGACAGCTTACATAATCTTTCCCAGTTGCTTTTGTTTCTCCCTATGCTAAGCCACACCTCTCTCTATGTTTCTCCTCCCCTTCCTCAGCTTTTTTCCATTACCTAAACAGGATCATTTGTCTGATACCTTTAGGTCACCTAATGAAAGCAGACCTGAGGAGCTGGCTTTGTGGAGCGCCTCCTGCCTTAAATCTCTTGAATACAAATTGTCATGCATCCTCCGACACTGGAAATCAACAGATTTGGCCTCCCTTGGGGAGTTGGCTATTAAAGTAGACTGCATAAGAGACTTGGAACGTCAGATAGCCCAGGAAAACGATAAAGAGGAATAGTTCTCCATAATGTGGACCTTCTGGTCTGTGTTTCGGTATTCCTCTGAGTTTGTATTGTGGGCTAAAGGTGGACCAACAACCTCCACCCCATAGTCGTGAAGCAGTGTCTTCTTTCCTTTTTTCTCACACCTGGATACTTATTCTCTGTTTTGATACCCCATTTACTTATATGTACATTGCCCCCCTTATTTATGAAATGAGTGTGATCAACCACCTGTCCTACATGGTGTTCATAAGCACACAAGACCTCAGAAAAGGAACCCCACACGTGGCACCATATGAAGTCAATTTAAAGTGGAACCCCGGAAAAAACAAAACAGTTTTGGTCTGGTGCTCCTTCCTTGATTTGGGCCTTTCCGGGACCTCAGGGATCCATCTAACCTTGATCCAGATCATCTGGGATAACAAGCCTATATGACCCACTGTTGTATAACAGATGTGTCCACCCCATTCAGTAAGAGTACCTAACCCATTCATCTTTTGAAGAGTTTTGAGAGTAACTGCAGACAACCTGTTTTTCTCGCTCTGAGCTGTCCTATAGGAAGAATTCTTCTTTGTTGTCTTCACATGGACTGTTTTCACATTGCCATTTGAAGCCCATGCGCTTCTCTGAACTATTTTCATTATTAATTACATTTTTTGTGACACTCAGTTATTTCGTATCTTATGTGTATTTATTTTGTTTCAAAACCACCCTGGTCTCATTCAGGATGATACTTTCGGTCTACATATGTTGTATGTTATTTCACAATTCGACACGTTATACTGTGAAATATGTCTAAAAAACAAAATGAGACCTACAGGATCCTGATGTAATTGTTATTTCCGTATTTCATGTAAATGTTATAAGTGTTTAATTGTATTACTATCTGAATATGTTATTTTCGGTCTTTTCCAATAAAATAAGATTGAACTAAAAATTGTCATGCATCGATATCCTTTATGGAAGGAAGCTTGCAGGCTTAACAAAAAAATGACCCTGAGATCCCTCCTCTTTTAAACAGGCAGACCTAGGATTAGATGCCTCCTCTGTAATGCAAGCAGACATAGGGTCAAACCCCTCCTCTCATTATAATGCAAGCAGTGTTAGGACCAGACCCCCTCCTCTTTCTTTAATACAAGCAGACATCAGTTCAAACTCCTCTGTCTGTAATGGAAACAGGCAGAGCTTTAGATATTTTATTTACATAGTCCATAAACCTAGGATCAGACCCTTCCCTTGTCTGTTATGTAAGAAGACCTAGGATCAGACTCCTCCACTCTTTGATATGTAAGAATACCTAGGACAACACTTCTCCTCTGCATAGCAAGAAGACCTATGACCAGACTCTTCCCCTGCATTGCAAGCAGTTAGACCCTTCCTCTTACTGTAATGGACGCAGACCTAGGATTAGACCCCTCCTCTGCAAATGCAAGCAGACCTATGGTCAAACCTCTCCTGTTCAATGCAAGCAGACCTATAGTTAGACTCCTTCTCTGCAATGTAAGCAGATCTTAGAACTGACCACTCCTCTGCAATGCAAGCACCATAGGATTGAATCCCTCCTCTCTAATGCAAACCTACCCAAGAACAGACCCCTCGTCTGCAATTCAAGCAGACCTCAGATTAGACCCTCCAATAAGTTTAGACCCTTCATTTGTAATGCAAGCAGAGCTCAGATCGGACCCTTTCTCTTTTACACAAGTATAGCTTAGATCAGACCTGTTGCAGTCTTTCCAGATTCACGCTATAATACTCATGAGGGAGCACTTGCTGTTTAGTGTGTGCTTGTGTGTAAGACGTAACGGTAATGACAGAGTAATTTCAACCAGCACCACTCCATCGGCTTCTGTGATTTTAAAATTTTACAAGACTTTCTGTGAGCATATGTCATGCATACAGATGGTATGCGCTGTAACATCATATTCCTAACATCATTCCCCTGGGGTCATTTTGTGCCTTCGCTCGTTGTCTGTATTTTAGTCAGTAATATGTACACAAGTTAGTAATGTGAGAAATGGGAGGCTGATCTGAGTGCATTGACATCTTACAGCTCAGGTGGCCTAGCAGTCAGGTGTACTGAATAAACATAAATAATTTAAAGACATGCTGGGGCTTTAAACCACAGACAAAGGAAGGGGACAAAGCTCAAAGTAAGATTATAATACTTATGATGATAAATACGGTACTTATGATGGTAAGCACATGAGAGTGCCTTTATATAGACTGTCTGCTGTCCAAGGCCTAGGAATCTACTTTACCTGTATATTTATCTAATACCTGTCTGAATCTCAAGGTAATTAAAGGACTTTGTCTTCTTGACCAGGACAAAGTGAGCCTGTATAAGGCCTTTCCCCAGACTAATTTATTACTCACATATCCAGCACTCCCTTACTGCATCTTCATCCATGTTTTCCAGGTGTAGAGGAGCATCTGGCCTCCTCCTATGATGCAGTGCATGGGCCTAATGACCAGTTGCAAGGTCCAAGCACTATCCCATGTCGGAGGGGGTGACATCACTTCTCCCTCTAAGCTATGTCATCAGCCAATAGGGATATTTTGGTGATGGCTGAGACAAAAGAAAGAACTGGGGAAGAACTGGATAGGTGAGTAAAAGCTGGTCAGGATGTGGGTTTTATATAGTCCTTGTCACTTTGCCCTGGATGGCTAGGGTGAAATTTTTTAGAGAGCCCCAAGCTGTGGTACAGAAGGCAACCACCAGCACTTTTGCTCAACATCCCTGTCTACTCAAATTGGTTGGGTTTTTATTACTGTCTGTGAGATCTTTTTCCTCTAGTGATCATTGTTAATGAGAAAGGGAAATCCAGAAATGAACAGTTGTCACTAGAAGAAGAATCCATCAATGTGAACATATAGTCAGATGGGGAGTTAGAAGGGCAGTCATTTCACTTGATACCACTTTACATCAAAATGAGAGTGGTTGGTAGCATCAGTTTGCATTCGTTTTGCAGGACTTTCACATATCTACAGTGGGGCAAAAAGTATTTAGTCAGCCACCAATTGTGCAAGTTCTCCCACTTAAAAAGATGAGAGAGGCCTATAATTGGTATCATAAGTATACCTCAACTATGAGAGACAAAATGTGGAAACAAATCCAGACAATCACATTGTCTGATTTGGAAAGAATGTATTTGCAAATGATGGTGGAAAATAAGTATTTGGTCAATATCAAAAGTTCATCTCAATACTTTGTTATATATCCTTTGTTGGCAATGACAGAGGTCAAACGTTTCTGTAGATCTTCACAAGGTTGTCACACTATTGCTGGTATGTTGGCCCTTTCCTCCATGCAGATCTCCTCTAGAGCAGTGATGTTTTGGGGCTTCCGCTGGCAAACAGACTTTTAACTCCCTCCAAAGGTTTTCTATGGGGTTGAGATCTGGAGACTGGCTGGGCCAATCCAGGACCTTGAAATGCTTCTTACAAAGCCACTCCTTCGTTGCCCGGGCGGTGAATTTGGGATCATTGTCATGCTGAAATACCCAGCCACGTTTCATCTTCAATGCCTTTGCTAATGGGAGGATGTTTGTACTCAAAATCTCACGATACATGGCCCCATCCATTATTTCATGTATACGGATCAGTCATCCTGTTCCCCTTGCAGAGAAACAGCCCCAACGCATGATGTTGCCACCCCCATGCTTCACAGTAGGTATGGTGTTCTTTGGTTGCAACTCATCATTCTCTCTCCTCCAAACACGACGAGTTGTGTTTCTACCAAAGAGTTCTACTTTGATTTCATTTGACCATATGACATTCTCCCAATCCTCTTCTAGATCATCCAAATGCTCTCTAGCAAACCTCAGATGGGCCCGGACATGTACTGGCTTAAGCAGGGGAACATGTCTGGTACTGCAGGATCTGAGTCTCTGGTGGTGTAGTGTGTTACTGATGGTAGCCTTTGTTACGTTGGTCCCATCTCTCTGCAGGTCATTCACTAGGTCCCCCCGTGTGGTTCTGGGATTTTTGCTCACCGTTCTTGTGATTATTTTGACCCCCACGGGGTGAAATCTTGCGTGGAGCCCCAGATCGAGGGAGATTATCAGTGGTCTTGTATGACTTCAATTTTCTAATTATTGCTCCCACAGTCAATTTCTTCACACCAAGCTGCTTGCCTATTGCAGATTCAGTCTTCCCAGCCTGGTGCAGGTCTACAATTTTGTTTCTGGTGTCCTTCGACAGATCTTTGGTCTTCACCATAGTGGAGTTTGGAGTGTGACTGTTTGAGGTTGTGGACAGGTGTCTTTTATACTGATAACAAGTTCAAACAAGTGCCATTAATACAGGTAATGAGTGGATGAAGGGGAGCCTTTTAAAAAAGAAGATACAGGACTGTGAGAGCCAGAAATCTTGCTTGTTTGTAGGTGACCAAATACTTATTTTCCACCATAATTTGCAAATACATTTTTTCCAAATCAGACAATGTGATTGTCTGGATTTGTTTCCACATTTTTTTCTCTCATAGTTGAGGTATACCTATGATGACAATTACAGGCCTCTCGCATCTTTTTAAGTGGGAGAACTTGCACAATTGGTGGCTGACTAAATACTTTTTTGCCCCACTGTATAACTGTTTCCACCATCCACGTGGTAGAGTGTAAAGCCCATAGCCCGAGTCCCAGGGGTCCCCAACCACAGGCAGTGGCCTCTCTGCAGCCTTGCAGCAGGCAGCACGGGAGAGCCAGGGAGCGGGCAAGCAGCACGTGAGAGCCAGATGAGCGAGAGAGTAGAGAGATAATATCATCTCTCACCACTCGCTCCGGAATCACTGCTATTCCACCCTCACTTTGCAGCCGCAAGCAGCAAAGAGATTACATTATCTCTCACTGCCTGCACTCTCTCTGGTGACCCTGATGTAAGTAGGCTCTCTGGGAATACTGATGTAAGGGGGGGGCTCTCTGGGGTCCCTGATGTAGGGAGGCTCTCTGGGGACCCTGATGTAAGGGAGAGGCTCTCTGGGGAGCCTGATGTAAGTGGGGGCTCTCTGGGGACCCTGATTCAAGTGGCGGGCTCTCTGAGGACCCTGATGCAAGGCTAAGGCTCTCTGGGGACTCTGATGTAAGGGGGGCTCTCTTGGGACCCTGATGTGAGGAGGGGCTCTCTGGGGACCCTGGTGTAAGGGAGGGGGATCTCTGGGGGCCCTGAAAAAAAAAAGTTTATACTTACAGTGGAATGTTTTTACTTATTATGTTTTTTTTGCGCAATAGCGTATAGTTTATATACTGTTTTTGTGCGTGTTTGCAAAATTAAAATGGGCCGATCTGGATGAAATCCAAGGCCAAATTTGTGTCCCAGTCCAGCCCTGTGTGTGTGTGGAGGAATCTGTTAGTCACAGGCTGAACAAAATAAATATTTTGTAGCTTGAGCTACTAAGCTCTACAGACTTCATTCAACAGTCATTAAAGAGAAACTGGGAAAATTGAAGTGGTGTCGTTCATCTGCTGGTTAAAAATGAGAATGTCAAAAATCAATATACAATATTTCATGTTTACCTGGTAAAAAAGATTGGACGATAATAAATAAATAAAAAATATATACAAACCCACAGTACATTCCCTTTAAATCCCACAGAGATAAGTATACCGCACTGGTGTGTAATGAGCTAGTTGAGAAATAATGATGATGCACAGCACCGGTGAGGGAATTTCCGCAGCACACAGGGAAGAAAGACACAGTGCCCTTAAATTTACCTTATCAGTTAATCTTTTCCATCTGTAATAAGCTGATTCTGGCAGTGTGACACATGTAACATGCCGTTGTATCATGTTTGCCTGAGATTTGAATATAAGAGGTTTTTGTGTTTGAGAGATGGGAGGAAGTTGAGGTGTGCGGGGTGTGTCACCACCACAAAGACCATTGAAACATGGGAAGATCAGTAATGTACAGTAAAGGCAGAGGGCATAGTTCTGTTTCAGTGGGGAATAGGCTATTACCAGTTTTAAGTGACAACTGGTGCTTCTAAAGGGTCTCACATCACAGATACGTTTTAAACAATGCAGTAAAAACTGAGTACTGTCCGTGATAACTTTATTTGCACTAACATCTACAGGTAGTACTGTTTGGACCTTGCAGAAGGGTATACACCCCAAAAACCTGTCCTGAAAATTTGGTTGTTAGTGCAAATAAAAAAGTATCATGGACAGTACTCAATCTTTTTCATAAAAAGTGCACTAATATGGCTACAATCACCTCAAACATAATGTGGCAACATTCACACCAGTAGGACACTCAATGTTGGAATTATTCTTCCAAAGCAGATACCTTTGCCAGTGCTGACGAAAAGGAGTAGGGTAGGGGTAAACAAGGATGTTGTACAGGCACCAAATGTTCTCATAATCAACGGATGACGTCATTAGTTGTTAGGACGCCAGCAGCTAGAAGGTTGTAATGGTGCACAATGAAAACCTGCGACTGTGTGTAACTAAAAGACAGGCTTCATCCACCTGCTGACTTGTATGCAATTTTTTTGGGCAATTTGTCAAGGCACCCCTAAAGAAACCCAAAAGCACCCCAGGGTGCCTGGGCATCCTGGTTGAAAAAGGCTGCTTAATGCAGGCCTTTCAGGTCTGGTATGGATTTTGAAGGGAACCCCCACACCAATTTTGATTTTTTTTTAAAATGTTGTGGGGTCACCCCAATATTCATACAGAAAAGTACAGCGCTCTTAACAGGGAATATCAAAATGCAGGGGAGTCCACAGGTGGGTGCTCAGGCTACGGTGTCCTCCAGACAACACCCAAATAGGTAGACAAAATAGAAAAATAGCCGGCAACTCTAATCCATAAGAATAATTTATTGGCACATGTAGGAAAACAAAAAAGCAGATGCGTTTCAGCTGGAGAGCGTTGGTCACTGCCAAAAATTCATACTGGACCCTTATCCAAGCATGCAGTCTGGCAGATCAAGAAAGGAGACAAGTGAGTGCCCTCCACTCCTGAACCTTATGTCCCTCCCCCCCCCCAAATCACCTTGTTTCCATGTTGATGGGGACAAGGGCCTCTTCCCCACAACCCTGGCCAATGGTAGTGGAGGCATTTAGGGGGAAGGGAGGGGGAAGGGATAGGGAAAGAGGCAAGTCTGATTAGTTAGTTGATGGGTATGTGTGGGATCTCTCATCAATGATGGAAGTGGGGCCGTAACCATAGCATATATCAAAATTAACAGATAACAAAGATCAGGGGTAAGGGAAGATGAAAATTGATCTTAGATAAGGTCATTAGAAAAGAAAAGGGGTTACTGTAGGCTGCACTGAAGTGATCCCGATCCTAACAATAATAAACTCAGGAGATAATATCAAAGAGTTTATTCTGACAATAATTTAATCAGTTGGATCACATTGAATTCCACAACACAATTAAAAAAGCATAGTATTAGGTACATTAAATCATGAGCACACATAACATACGTGACATACAATAGACAAACATTGACACAGGACGCTGTCCGGACTCTGTCGGGGTCAGTCATTGGTTTTAGTCACTATGAACGGTTGTGTTATGTGGTAGGATATATGATGTTCAATAATAGATTGACATAGGACTGCCAATGGTGGCCCTAATAGTGTACTGACCAATGACTGATCCCTAAGGATTGGAGGAAGGGAGGGGGAGGTGTGCGAGAGAGACGGGGAGAGGGGAGTATGGGGATTGAGGCGATGATGTTGCAACAGATATCACTAGACTGAGGAATTAGGTAATGGACTATAAATGAATTCGTCGTTGATGACGGAGTTGCGTCCTCACGTGAAGGGTGCAAAGGTGCACCTTATCTCAAAATTCTCAGTCTATATTGGATAGTAAGTAATCAATGGTCATTCGGATGAATGATAATTCACTTGGTCTGCAATAAAGGTATGCACTATATGGCCTTGGCAATCAGGGTAAGTATTCAATGATTTGAATGACATTGATGCAGTGCATAGTAAGCAATCAATGAAGAGAGCATTCAATATCTGGAAATGCACAGATATGTTGATTTAGATAGTATGAGTAATGGGGGTGTATGTAAGTCTCGCACCACCAATTTTGAATATATTTACCCTAGGTAGGCGGAGCCATGACAGTACTGCTGTGTGTCAAGATAAGATGGTTGGTATGACTCAATAACCGATAGTTATGTGATTTATGTTGCTTTTCAAATTGAAGCAGCTAGATCCCCAATTGTATCTGACAATAGCAAATTGGATGTTAATGAAAATTCGGAGAGTATAGTCATCCAAGTGGCTCCAAATAGTGATCCATTATTTGCAAACCTCTGGTTGGTTGTCACAAGTGATTGAGGCGCTACACCGGGCTATTCAGCCCATGCTCCGGATACGGAGTAACTTAACTCCTGTCTCAACCGAGTTATCTGTACTCTCGGATACATCACTTGTGACAACCAACCAGAGGTTTGCAAATAATGGACTCATCATCACCCTGATCATTTCATAGAATGAATGAAGCTCAACAAAGGTCTGTGACCAACTTTCATTTTGAATATCACTATTTGGAGCCACTTGGATGACTATACTCTCCGAATTTTCATTAACATCCAATTTGCTATTGTCAGATACAATTGGGGATCTAGCTGCTTCAATTTGAAAAGCAACATAAATCACATAACTATCGGTTATTGAGTCATACCAACCATCTTATCTTGACACACAGCAGTACTGTCATGGCTCCGCCTACCTAGGGTAAATATATTCAAAATTGGTGGTGCGAGACTTACATACACCCCCATTACTCATACTATCTAAATCAACATATCTGTGCATTTCCAGATATTGAATGCTCTCTTCATTGATTGCTTACTATGCACTGCATCAATGTCATTCAAATCATTGAATACTTACCCTGATTGCCAAGGCCATATAGTGCATACCTTTATTGCAGACCAAGTGAATTATCATTCATCCGAATGACCATTGATTACTTACTATCCAATATAGACTGAGAATTTTGAGATAAGGTGCACCTTTGCACCCTTCACGTGAGGACGCAACTCCGTCATCAACGACGAATTCATTTATAGTCCATTACCTAATTCCTCAGTCTAGTGATATCTGTTGCAACATCATCGCCTCAATCCCCATACTCCCCTCTCCCCGTCTCTCTCGCACACCTCCCCCTCCCTTCCTCCAATCCTTAGGGATCAGTCATTGGTCAGTACACTATTAGGGCCACCATTGGCAGTCCTATGTCAATCTATTATTGAACATCATATATCCTACCACATAACACAACCGTTCATAGTGACTAAAACCAATGACTGACCCCGACAGAGTCCGGACAGCGTCCTGTGTCAATGTTTGTCTATTGTATGTCACGTATGTTATGTGTGCTCATGATTTAATGTACCTAATACTATGCTTTTTTAATTGTGTTGTGGAATTCAATGTGATCCAACTGATTAAATTATTGTCAGAATAAACTCTTTGATATTATCTCCTGAGTTTATTATTGTTAGGATCGGGATCACTTCAGTGCAGCCTACAGTAACCCCTTTTCTTTTCTAATGACCTTATCTAAGATCAATTTTCAATGGTAGTGGAGGTCTGTGGTTGGGGCGCTTATCGGTAATCTGTAACCCCCTTTAACAACAAGGCTGCCAACAAGGCACCCAGATCCCACCCCCCATGTGCCCTTAGGCACAAACTGTCTTTTTTTTTCTGTTTGCGGTGGTGGCAGGCCTCCAAAAAATATGTTTTTCAAAGTTTCTGTCATAATATTTTGCAAATAAATTATCTTTATTCATAAATTTAGGCCAAAATTTATTCTGCTACATTTCTTAAAAATAACCTAAATCAGTGTAAAGGCAGTCCTGTATAGAATGCATGAAGGTAAAAAACCTTGTGCCTTTGCAACCACTTTAAGATGTGGACATAGGAATAGAAACGTATCCCGCCCAAAGCTCTAGAAATCCTTTAGGCTCCAGGACACAAAACAGGACTTATTAGGATTTTGCAAAAACAATAAGTTTGTTTTCTCCTCACCATGTTGTAAGTAAGTGCTCTACATGACATGCAGTATACAGTATACACCATCCTCAATGCTGCCAGCCAGTAACTCACACAGGTTTACTTTGTGTTTTTGTTTTTTGACTGGTCTATCCCACCACCAGCCACAAGAAAAAATAAAATAACAAGGTGTAATACTTACCTTATTTTTTGCTGCAGCAGGCTACCTCTGTCTGTGTGACTGGTCCTCCTCAGTATCTTCTCTAATATCTCGTACACACGATTGGAATTTCAGATGAAAAAAGTCAGACGGAATTTTTGCATCGGATATTCCGACCGTGTGTATGCCCCATCGGAATTAGAAAAAGTTTGGCCCGGATTCACATACATCGGCGCATATTTATGTCGGCGTAGCGTATCGAATATACGCTACGCCGACGCAGCGCAGAGAGGCAAGCCAAGTATTCACAAAGCACTTGCTCGCACTCGCTGTCAAATCTATGCTGGATTTCCTCGGCGTAAGTCAGCGTAGGTGGAAGTGGGCGTGAGCCATGCTAATGAGGCGTGACCCCATGCAAATGATGGGCCAAGCGCCATAGAAGTACTTAAAATGAATGGCACATGCGCCGTCCCGTGGCCGCATCCCAGTGCGCATGCTCAGAATCACGTCGAAACAACTGCCTGAGATACGTCGAATCACTGCCTACGACGTGAACGTAACCTAGGCCTAGTCATATTCACGTACTACGTAAACTACGTAAAATACGACGGCTGTGTTCCCTGGTCAATACCTTTGCATGGGTTGCGCCTCCTATATGGGGAATAACTTTATGCCGGATGTACGACTTACGCAAACCGCTTATATTATGTGCCGGGCGCAAGTACATTCGTGAATCGATGTATCTCCCTCATTACCATATTTAAATAGGAAATCAATGCGAGCGTCACTTGCGGCCAGCGTAAATATGCGCCCACGATACGCCGGCGTAGGAAAGTTACGTCGGTCGGATGAAGTTTTGTGGGCACGGCGCACAGATACGACGGCGTATATTTGCACTTACGCGGCGTATCTCGAGATACGTCGCCGTAAGTGCTTTGTGAATCCGGGCCTATATGTTTTTTCGCAAAATTTTTCGCAAAATTCCGTTCGTCTGTATGGAACTCCGACAGAGAAAAAAACACACATGCTTGGAAGCATTGAACTTAATTTTTCTAGTCTCGTCATAGTGTTGTACATCACCGCGTTTTGGACGGTCGGAATTTGGGGTGTCCGTGTGTATGCAAGACAGCTTGAGTGGAATTCCGTTGGAAAAACCCATCAGAGTTCATGCCAACGAAAAAAACGATTGTGTGTACGGGGCATAATAGTTCTTCATTGTATGTAATGATGCTGAGAAACATCCCATAGTTCAGAGCTGGAGAAAGAACTACAGTAAGTAATACAGCCTCTGCCTCTATCCCTAGAGTTAAAGCAGTAGTAAACCTCAACCTCTTAAAAAAATACCTGCAAGACAATGGGGTAATGTGTTAGTATGCATCGCAACGGGGCAGATTTGGACAACAGCATTGTCAGTCTGGTGGGAGGGGAGTTTAAGATGGACTAGAAGATTTAATATTTTATTATCAGCTCCAGCAAACTGTTTTTTTTTTTTTTTCATTTTGACATAAATAAATAAAATCTGATCATTTTAAGCACCCCTGTCAGTGGTGGAATGTCTGTCTCATCCCTGTAACTGCAAGAGAGCTTTTCTTTTGAAAAACAACAGACGTACTTTATTGGCTGGATTAACAGATGAAAAAAAGAAATTGAATGCAGCCATCACATTTGAGAATGGGTAAGCTGCAATATAATAAGTAATTGCTTTGAGTTTATTACTGCTCTAACCACTTGCCGACCGCACTATAGCCGAACGATGGCCAAAGCGCGGCCAGCTAGTTCTGGGAGGCCGTCATATGACGGCTTTCCTTGACCGCACACGCTGCTGTGCACGGGTGGCGCGCTCTCTGATCACAGAGTCCTCTGGACACTGCTGATCACAGATTGAGGTAAACAGACAATCAGCAGCTCTTTACCTTGTGATCAGCTGTGTCCAATCACAGCTGATCACAGATTTAAACAGAAGCCGGTTATTGGCACTTCTTTTCCTCATCCTGACAGTGTGAGGAGAGGAGAAGAGAGTGAATAACTGGCTTGTGTAAAATGGATATGTACACTGATAATTGGGGCACTGATTGTCAGTGTCCTGATAATCTGTACAGTGCCCACCAGTGCTGCCAATTTGTTCCCACCGGTGCTGCCAATCAGTGCCAATCAGTGCCCATCAGTGCCTCCTCATCGGTGTCACCTATCAGTGCCCCCTACCAGTGCCCATCAGTGCTTCCTATCAGTGCCACCTATCAGTGCAGCCTCATCAGTGCCCATCTGTTTTTTTCGAAATTTTCGTTCATTATCCTTTTTTTTTTTTTGCAAAAAACAAACAAACGAAGGGGTGATTAAATACCACCAAAATAAAGCTATTTTCGTTTGAAAGTAATGATAAAAATGTTGTTTGGGTACAGCGTTGCATGACTGCGCAATTGTCATTCAAAGTTTCAAAGTGTGCCAGGGCAGGAAGGGGGTAAAAGTGCTCAGTAAGCAAGTGGTTAAGGTGTATGTCAAGCCAGAAACCTATTTAAAGCCAGGGGGGGGGGGGGGGGCGAGCGACATATTGACTTGTTACCGCCTTTCAAAGTGACCTGAGCATGGATCACTTTTAAGAAGAGCATCAGCGCCTGTCGGACATGTGAATGAGCCTCATGAGAAGGCTAGAACACCTTTCATATATTTAATTATTTCTGTCTGTGTCCCAGTTGCAGTTTTTCACTCTCTTCCTGTCTGGTGAAAACATTGTCATCAGGACAGGAAGTGAGGGAAAGTTTCTCTAACGGAGCTACGAGTAGCAGCATGGATCTGTCAGGAGCTCTAATCCTTCCCGACTCTGTCCAAAAAAAAAAAAAAAAAAGAAGTTCTGGGTTTGGCATATGCTTTAAAACACAAAGGGATGAAATATAAGCAGGAAATTTAAAAAGCGCCAAGTTTTAAAGAAACGGTTTGCAGGAATGTATTATACTGAAAGAGAAAGAGTGCAGAGAGGCTGACAGAGCCAGAAAGAGGCAGGGAGACTGCGTCAGCAAGCCTTGGTCAATGTGGTGAGAAGAGCTATTTTGACAGACACAGCCAGTTGCAGAGCAGCTATGAGACATCCAATCCGTCTGCTCTAGGCAGAGGAGGGAGTGCTGTTAAATGAACCAACTCTGGCTGTGCAAGCACACAGACTGACAGCGAGACAGCCTGGGATCCCGGAGACGCTGCAAGAGGTGAGACGGCTGCTGTGTGCAGATGCAACAGGTGTGGTGGGTACAGGTGAAACCGGGGGGGAGATCTGCCACTAATGCTCAACGGGTTTCCTTTCCTCCTAAAGCTTTAATAGTGTTAGAGGTTAGGTCAGTTTTTACAACCTTATTCTCTATAGATGTTGTTAAACTGCTAGTCAGTAAAAGAGAACTATATTGCGTTAGCCATCGATTAAGGCAAAAAGTTTAAAGTTTAAGAGATACTCTTTATTGGCTACTTTAAGTTATTAAAGTTGTGGGATGACTTAGATTCCTTTGTCACGCGTTATACGACTCCGAGTCAATGTAAAAACCCTGAAGAAAGGATCAGTTGTCCCAAAAGTGTGTATCTTTGTTAGCCAATAAAAGTATCTCCTAAACTCCAAACATATCCTGTATTCAACGGCTGTGACTTGTAGTTCCTTCTTAGCATAAGAGGATGAAGACAATCGGCAAATAAGCCACCCCGGTATGGACAGAGAGAGTCTGCTGGGAGTTATCGTCTACCGGCTTAAATTGGGGTTGAGGGATCTTTAACAAGACCAGTTAATTTGTCACCTCAACCCGGAATCACAATCGGGTATCGAATGCGATACATTAACAAGTTAAAAATAATTGAACTGCGATTATAATACAAACCATATGACGGTTAAATATAGCATGTGGCCTCTATGCGGTTAAAGAGAAGCTGGCATTTTAATGCCGAAATTTCCACCAATTGCTCTTTCTGGACTGGAAACGCCACCCAGAAAATTCGAAGTTTTGGAATTCAGGGGCTCCAAAGAGTCTGCATTAAATTATAAGGGTTACCCGGTTATTTTTTTTATTTCTTGCTTGCAATAAATGCTAAATAGTTCTTGTCCGTATGACTACACGGGATAAAACCCATCGCTTTTATCCCCCACATTTTTCATGTACCGTTTATTCCTTCTGCATAGATAGAGATCTTAAAGCTTCAAAGTTGTCTTGCAGAAAGCCTTGGCTTTGAAGTTTAGATATCTCCATTTATCTAACAAAGGATTACAAGGTTGCCTGATCCTATCATTAGTAACGGGTGGTAATGGAATATCAAGTGATTGTGTATGCTTCAATGTGTTACAGGCAGTACGTTTATTATTATAACTGATTGTATGCTGTCTTGTCTATGATGTTGTTGTTCCTCCGCAATGTCTAATACCGTCCCTTGACAATAATTTAATCTGATTGAGGTAAAGCTCTTTATCTTGATTACATATACACATGTAACAAGTTATAGCAGACATTATGAGGCTCACCAAAGACAAGCATATGTTATTGTAGCAACCAATCAGATCTCGCAGATTTGTCATTTTTTTCAGAAAATACAGGAATGGATAAATTGAAAATCCATCAATTATTACTGGTTAATATGGTCAGGCGTCCTATTGAAAACTAAAGAAAATACTTATATTTACCTGTCCCATCCTTAATTCTGGTGAAGAGCTAAAGCTTGCTTAAAGATCTTTAGCCATGTCAGGTGTCACGGCCCCCCAGGGCCGGATTTGCTCTCCCTGCCGCCCCAAGGCCAGGTTCCGCAATGCACCCCCTCCCTGCCAACCGAAACCCCCCCCCCCAAGTCAACGGAGAATGAGCGGCACGGTTAGTTAAAATATGTTTTGTTTTGTTTTTTTACTTTTTTATCATTTTTTTTTTATTATTATTATTATTAGTAGCTTGTCGCTTACTTTTTTAAATTTTTGTATAATTTTCTTATTATTTTCCTCATTATTTTTCTTATTCTTTACTTTTTTATTTTATTAATTTAATTATTATTTCTTATTATTTATTTATTTTTTATCAATTTTGTTCACTTAACTTTTTTGCTATCACACAGGAGAAAACAATTCCCTGTGTGATTGCAATTGGAGGTGACATGTTCTCTTTATTGACCCTGTCACCTCCAAAACAGGAGTCCTAGCACTGTGCTAGAACTCCTATCACAGCTGAGATGGGAAGAGCACAGCTCTCCCCTCTCTCTGTGTACATCGACAGCAGGGACAGGAGACAGACTCGGTGGCCGGGGGGAGGCTGGAGTCCCGAAGACAGAGCCAGCAAAGAGAGGTATGTGGGGTGGGGGGGAGAGGGGAGGACGGACGGGAGCACACATTTTACAAGTGATTTTGGCGACATCGAGCGAGCGGATTCCCCCATAACTTACCGCCCTTAACTGTATGTTCCAGGCATCGGGGGACTCCATGCCACTGCCGCCCCTTGGCGCCCTGCCGCCCCAAGGCCTGGCCTCAGTGGCCTTGTGGGAAATCCAGGCCTGCCCCCCCCCCTGTGTTTTGTGGTTTGATCCACCAAAATCGACATTATGGGCACACAATAGTGATGTAAGGGTCAGGCTTTATTGACTTTGCATCTTCTTATTAAATAGGATTCCAGGGTAGATGAAGGAGTCCCCTCTATGCATTGTATTCTGGCAGCTGGACCCATGGCGGATCAAGATAAGTCTCCCAGCATCTCCCTTCGACAGAAGTCAATTAAAACTATCGACTTCTGTTGAGCATGGACAGACCCACACTGATTGAAATTTGGCTGGACCCTGCTGAACTGGCTGAATTTCAGTCAGTGTATGCCCAACTTTATGAAGATGATAAAGTCTTGCATACACCGTCTAACTGCCCTGTGCTCAGTATGGACCCCTTTTTTAGGCTGGCTGGCCTTGTCTGTATATTTAACTGAATAGAGAGAAGGAAAAGATGAGAGGATGGAAGAGAAGTAGTACTGGCATATCTCTGGGGAACTAATAGTGGTTGTACAAGATTTTAAGACCTGATTTTCCATCAGTTATTGGGTGTCTGCTGCCTCTGTAGTTATTATTTTTATTATACAGGATTTATATAGCGCCAACTGTTTGCGCAGCGAATTACAACATGGGGGCAAACATGCAACCTGCAAGGTAAAACCACAACATGCTAGTATGTATCGCATACTAGCACATTATGTAAAACTTCCCTTAGAATGAAGCCTTCCAGCAGCACGCTGTCACCACTGGCTTCCATCCTCCCCTGCTCTTCCTTCTAGGCTCGCCGACTCCGGCTGTGTAAGTGGCCGGAGCCACAATGATATCACGAGAGCTGCAGTTTACGGCACAGGACTCTGAAGGAACGGTCCGGGTAGTCACTTCTTCAGAACACATGCGCGATGACATCACCGGCTGCATGTACAGTAAATGTCTCCTAAATGAGTGAGTGAGTAACTTGTATAGCGCTAACAAATGCAAACTAAATCGCCTCAAGGTGCTTGTATCCGGAGTCGTCCTGATCCTTCAGAAGAGGTAGGTCTTCAGTTTTTTCCTGAAGCCCCGATGGTTATCTTCCATGCGGATGATCGTTGGTAGCGTGTTCCACAGCCGTGGCCCCTGGACTGCAAATCTTCGTTCTCCTTTCGATTTGTAGTGGTTCTTGGGGATGCAGAGCAGGTTTTGATTCGTAGACCGTAGGGCCCACCCAGGGTTGTAGTGTCGTATTTTCTCATATAGGTATTGCAGGGATTGTCCTTGTGTGCATTTGTGAGTGAGGCAGAGTCTTGAATGTCACCCGATCCTTTACGGTTAGGGACCTCAGGGACGGCGTGATGGAATCTCAAGGCTTTTTTCCCGTTATCAGTCTGGCGGCTGTATTCTGGACGACTTGTAGACGTGAGATCTGGTATTTGGGTAGTCCTAGGTAGAGGGAGTTAGCGTAATCCAGTCGAGCATTGATGATTGTTCCGGCTACTACTGCTGTGTCCTTATCCGTGGTGAAGGGGATGAGTCTACGTAGGAGGCCTAAGAGATGGTGGGCCACTACTGATCCTATTTGTGCATCCATGGTCATGTCTGAATCAAAGATGACTCTGGTGCTTGGGTGCACATTTAGGAAATATTTACAGTACCTATAGGTAAGCTTTATTATAGGCTTACCTATAAGTACACATTTTTCAAAGGAGTTTACTCCCACTTTAACCAATCATTTTTGGTTTATTAAATCTTCATGGCTCACATAACCGGGTGTGTTCTGTACCTACATAGATTCTGCTAAAAAGGTGTCCTTCTTTCTTAAATTTTTAAAGGTGGGACGTATAATTTCTAATGATGTTAAAACCACTCTGTTGCTTCCCCAAATAAGAATAAAGAATGGTCCTTGCAATAAAAGACTCTTTAGGCTTAATTTCCACTGGCGTTTTTACAGCCACTGTTGTTAGCCTTTTTTACAGCTTAAAAACGCCTGTCCATGTTTATTTTGTAAAAAAAAAAAAAAAAAAATTTTTTTGTGAGCTGCAGCTTTAAAAATGCCGCGGTAGCGTTTTTGAGCGTTTCTGAGCGTTTTCACGCGTTTTTGAGCGTTTTTTAACGTCTGGCGTTTTTACAGCTCTACTCTGGAGCTTCAGAACGCCCTGGTCCTGCGTTTTTTTTTACAGCTCAAAAACGCCTATGCCATTTGCAGCTCAAAAACGCCTATGTGGGCATGATGCCATAGAATAACATGGACAGGCGTTTTTAAGCTGTAAAAAACGCTCAGAAAAGTGGCTGTAAAAACGTCAGTGGAAATGAAGCCTAATACTTTGAGCCATTGAGTCTAAACTCTGCTGTGTACAAGCAATACAGCCTCTGGCAAAGGCTAAAGTATTTGAAACTTTCAGGTGTGTTGGATGCCTGGTGCCCTGCCATAGACCGTGGTTCCTCCCATTGGCTCCTAAATCAATACAGATCAAAGCAATGGTGTAAGGGCCAGCAGGAGGAACCATTGAGCTCAGCAGGGAATCAGTCATGTGAAGACTTTGTTGTGAAGCAGTATCGATTGATGATAGCAATGTTTGAACTTGCCAGAGAAGTAAGTATTCAGTCTCTTTTTTTTTTGCAGGGACCAGTCAGTGATATTTATTTGGGAAGCAGCAGAGTCACTTTAAACTCCCACAAAGGTTGCAGAGACTTTTGATATTTTGCCGACTAGGCTTGCAGCACATGAGTAATCTTAAGAAAAAAATTGTGTATCTTTTTTTGCT